>NW_023416312.1:105835756-106413256 GCF_014176215.1 Rousettus aegyptiacus
TTCCAATCGCAAATTTCGGCAGCTAGCCAATTGCCGTGATACCTTTGCCTACGAAGGCTGGCCCGTCATCCGACCCTAAAGTTCCGGGGAGACCAAATGAAGGGAGGATTTCTTGTAGTAGTTTCTTAGTCACTACTGAGGCAGTCTCTTTCCGGGTAGGGAAGGCCTCCACCCATCCTGAAAGGTGTCTGTAAAAACAAGTAAATATTCGTAGCCCCCCCACAGTCGGGGTTACCTCAGTGAAATCGACTTCCCAGTGGTCCCCCGGATAAGGTCCTCCTTCCTATGCCTAGGTTCCTCTATCTTCCCCTTCTTTGGATGAACGTGGGCGCAAGCCGGGCATCTCCTCCGCAGTTCTTCTCCCTTCTAACCGGTGAAATTGAGGGTCTAAAGCTTGGAGCATCTTCGTCCGCCCTAGGCGCGCGGCCTGGTGTAGTTGGTGGAGGAGAGTCCTTCCAAGGGCCCGTGAGGGCCCGACTGTTGTTCATCTGGCGTCGGCCACCACTCCCGTTGGTTCCTAGTGGCTCCCTTATCTTGAAAAATATGTGTCCTCTTCCGCCACATAGGACAGAGTCAGAGGCAGTTCTGGGTAAGGGACAAGAGTCAGTAGATGTGGCGGGGGCCCCACTGGCCTTTGGCCGCTGTTCTTGCCTCTGCGTCGGCTCATAGGTTTCCCTCAGCCTCAGGACGGTTCCCTTATTGATGCCCATTACAAAAGAACACTAGCCAGAGCCTCAGCATCCGTGCGGCTGGCAAGTAAGGCTAGGCTCTCCTCCTTGTCCTTGATGTCCCTGCCCAGCCGAAGTCGGAAGCCCGCTTTCCTCGTAGGTGGCTCCGTGTCCACGTGCAGTGGCAAAGGCGCGTCGGCCGTCAGTGTATGTCGTGACCGCCTTATCCTTTCCCATCTCAGTGCCTCAGTGAGGGGCGACGAGTTCCGCCTTTTGAGCGGAAGTCCCGTGGGGAAGAGGCTGAGACCCAAGATGTGCCAGTCAGAGTTGACGACCCCTGCCCCTGCATACCTCCTTCCTTCTCGCATGAAGGCCGCTCCCCGTCCGTGAACAGAACTTCGTCGGCCTCGGGCAGAGGGGAGTCTTTGAGGCCTGGCCACGAGGAACACACAGCCTCAGTGAAATCCGTGCAGTCATGAACGGGGGGTCTCCGGGGTCTGAGTCTGGGCAACGGATTGGCTGGGGCGATGACAGTAGCTTTGGATTTGAGCCATACGTTTGGGGTCATCTGGTGCCTCCCTGTTGTTGAACACGTTCTGGGAGATCTCACCAAGTTGGGACAGGTTCATCTTTGCAAACCTTCCAATGTTTTGGATATCAGGGGCTGCCTGAGTAGCAAAGGCCATATTAATGTCCTGCTGGTTCTCAGGGACCTCAGGATCAATGGGGGTGTATACCCGGTACGCCTCGTTCAAGAGACACTCCAGGGGATTCCTGAGGTCCCTCCCCTGTATAACCTCGGTTACCTCAGGAAGGTTGGTTGGCTGGTGAGCAGCCATCCTGATTCCCCCAAGTAGAATCTGGTGGTCCCGATCTAATGCCACTCTCCCTGCCTGAGACTTGAGTCCCCAGTGTGGGCGGGTGGAGGGAAATTCCCCCTCAATCTGTTCCCCTGCTTCCTCGACTCTCCTCCTCCCTCGCAGAATGCATCCACGTTCTTCTGAGGGGTCAAGGGGGTAATGAAAAGCTGTTGGCAGTCAGCCCTGGTGGGACGGTGAGTCCGAAGGACACTTTCTAGGAGTCCCAGTAATGCCTGGGGTTTCTCAGAGAAAGGCGCATTCTGTGCCTCCCAGTTGTACAGGTCACTAGTCGAGAAAGGCACGCAAACCATACAGGGCCTGTCAGTGTGCTGCCCCTGGGGTGGCGTTCCTCCCAAGGGGAGGATGGCCAGGGTGGTGGTATCGGCTGATGCCCCCGCCTGGAGCAGGAGCCGGAGGCCCATAGGGGTTACCTGCTGGCCATCCGAGGAGGTGAGGCGGTGCTCTTTGGCCTCTGTTGTCCTGGATTATAGGGTGGGGGAAGGCCACTGTCCTCCGGCGGAGATTGGAGGACTGTGTGACTTGGCCGTCTAGGAAGTTCTGTTGCTGTATTTTTCGGGGTGCCCACAACTAAAAGCGGCTCTCCCAGAGAATGGGCATACTAGAGGAGCCAAGGAGGGGCGTTCTGAACAAGTTTTAAACCATCGATCGATGTAAGGAAAGTGATCAGGATGTCCCAGGTCTCCCGTGACAGCCTTCTAAACAATCCTCACCAAACCCTTGTCAGAAGAGCCCTCTGGCGGCCAGTTTACATCACGACAGCCACTCAACTTCACACAGTGTTTGTAGTCTGCCTGGAGAACACTTCATGCCGTAGTTAGCTCCCTCTACAGACCCTTCTGTGAAATGTCGCAGGAGACACCCCCAGGGTGCCTTCTGTGAACTCGGGCTTCCCCCCATCGCTTGCGCAGAAAACACAAAACTCAGAAACACGCACTCACACAAGAACAATCACTGAGGTGTGGGTGGACCCAGAGAAGTCCGCCACCTACACAACTCAAAACACACACTCACACAAGACAGTCACCGAGGTGTAGGTGGACCCAGAGAAGTCCGCCACCTACAACCTAGACAGGACCAGAGACACTAAACAGAACCCGACACGGGTCACAGGAGGCGGCGTCCCGCGGCCTGGCCACGGTCCGGGAGATGTGAGTGCGTCCAGGGTCCCCACGGACCCCCAAGGACCGGCCAACAGAACCAGGAAGGTGCCTTTTATTCGGACGCCGAGGCCTCAGACATCCCGGATTCCCGTCGGGACCAGGGACAAAGAGCGTGTCCTAAAAGTTGCGTCCTTGACGACCGTATTAACCCCGCCGTGGCATTCAAGGGCCCCGGAACGTCCCGGGCTGGCCACCCCTTTGAATCCGTAACAGGGACAGCAACCGCTTCGGAGGCCGGTCCGGTCTTAGATCTCAGGGCCGCTCCCCGAGATCTCGCTGGGGCCTCCAAATGTTGTGGCCGCCAGCCCCCGAGAGACACGCGGACCACCAGAACTCAGTGAGCGAGTTATAGGAAACACTCTTTATTCGGCCAGCTGGGTCTGCCAGGGGTACGCAGACCCCAAGTTAGGCAGCCCCGAAATGTAGAGGTACAGGGTTTTTAAGCCCAAAATCCCGTTCTTCATTCCGTCTCAACACAAAGGGCTGTCTTTCTTCTATTCCCTAGCTGTCAACTCACAGGTCAGGTGCGTAAGCGGGCGTACAGAAGCAGAAAGCTCGTTTAGAAGGTCATGTTCCCGTAATCAAAGACCTACGTGCCCGTAGCCATAGTCAAAGAGTAATTTCCAGTAAGAGTCAATTTTTGAGCCACCACATTGCCCGCCGGCCTTAGCAGGCAATCAAATCTTTGATTCTTCATAGAGAATTTGCCTATGGCCTCGATTCTGTACTACTAAAAGACTTACAGAATGAACTCTTTTTCTTATATCTGTAAACAAGAAATTAAGGCAACATGGGCCAAAAGTCAACAAGAGGAGGAGGATGGTAGCGGGTCTAGCTACAGCAGATAGAAGGGTTGTCAGCCATGGTGACCAACCGAACATCCTATGAACCTAGTTATTTGATTCCAGTCCCTGTCTTTCTCCGGTATCTAACTATCTCTGTACTAGTCGTAAGCTTTTTCTACTTATTCCAGAGTTATTGGCATAGAAGCAACAGGTTTCACTTAGAGCCATACCTCGTCTATCTTGTTCTAAGAAGAATACATTTACCCCTCTTTCATTCCGAAGGACTACTTCTGCTAGTGAATCGACGTGAAATCCTAGGCCGCCGATGGTCAGTCAAGTTTAGGGGAGTTCCTACCCCGACATAGGAAGGGGGTTTGGGGTTTGGACACGACCAGCAATCCTGTCCTATGTCTGGGGCGGTCTTATTTCAGACCACGCCTGTTGTTGTTAGCCAAGTTGTTAATGTTCCTTCTGGTTCTGGTTGTGGCTGGTCGAATGCCTGGGCTAGAGAGGAAGAAAGGAAGAAACAGAGGGTTAGCCGTACGTACGTACGCTTGAGTCTCAGTCTCAAGGGCCCGTCTTCCTGAGCTGTCCACTCTCGTGCCGCCCTCGCGCGGGAGTGATGAATCCACGACGGGATGCCGTCGACTTCAACTGCAGTGGGCGTCGTCTGGTAGACAGTGACGGGTCCTTTCCTCTTGGGTCCTAGTCCTTTGGAAGTGAACTTCCAGATCCACACAGAGTCCCCAGGCTGAAACCGATGGGGAAGTCCGTCCCCCGGGGCCGAGTGGGCAGCACGAACCCGGGACCAAATCTCCTTCTGCACACTTTGAAGGGCCCGTAGAGACTCAAGTCAGGCAAGGTTACGCAGTTCTGCCTTGTTCTCGTCTTCTAGGTACTAAAGGTGGGAGTTTTCTAAAGAAAGATGTGAATGGGGTGAATCCATTAATATGCAGAGTACACCTGGCTCGGAGAAGAGCAAAGGTGACAAGTTCTACCCAGGTCCCACCAGTTTCTAATCCTAACTTGACTAATGTCTCTCTTCGGGTCCGATCCATTCGCCCTACTTGGCCCGAACTTTGGGGCCGGTAGGCGCAGTGGAGTTTCCATCGCAAATTTAGGCAGCTAGCCAATTGCCGTGATACCTTTGCTACGAAGGCTGGCCCGTCATCCGACCCTAAAGTTCCGGGGAGACCAAATGAAGGGAGGATTTCTCGTAGTAGTTTCTTAGTCACTACTGAGGCAGTCTCTTTCCGGGTAGGGAAGGCCTCCACCCATCCTGAAAAGGTGTCTGTAAAAACAAGTAAATATTCGTAGCCCCCCACAGTCGGGGTTACCTCAGTGAAATCGACTTCCCAGTGGTCCCCCGGATAAGGTCCTCCTTCCCTATGCCTAGGTTCCTCTATCTTCCCCTTCTTTGGATGAACGTGGGCGCAAGCCGGGCATCTCCTCCGCAGTTCTTCTCCCTTCTAACCGGTGAAATTGAGGGTCTAAAGCTTGGAGCATCTTCGTCCGCCCTAGGCGCGCGGCCTGGTGTAGTTGGTGGAGGAGAGTCCTTCCAAGGGCCCGTGAGGGCCCGACTGTTGTTCATCTGGCGTCGGCCACCACTCCCGTTGGTTCCTAGTGGCTCCCTTATCTTGAAAATATGTGTCCTCTTCCGCCACATAGGACAGAGTCAGAGGCAGTTCTGGGTAAGGGACAAGAGTCAGTAGATGTGGCGGGGGCCCCACTGGCCCTGTGGCCGCTGTTCTTGCCTCTGCGTCGGCTCATAGGTTTCCCTCAGCCTCAGGACGGTTCCCTTATTGATGCCCATTACAAAGAACACTAGCCAGAGCCTCAGGCATCCGTGCGGCTGCAAGTAAGGCTAGGCTCTCCTCCTTGTCCTTGATGTCCTGCCCAGCCGAAGTCGGAAGCCCGCTTTCCTCGTAGGTGGCTCCGTGTCCACGTGCAGTGGCAAAGGCGCGTCGGCCGTCAGTGTATGTCGTGACCGCCTTATCCTTTCCCCATCTCAGTGCCTCAGTGAGGGCGACGAGTTCCGCCTTTTGAGCGGAAGTCCCGTGGGGAAGAGGCTGAGACCAGATGGTGCCAGTCAGAGTTACGACCCCTGCCCCGGCATACCTCCTTCCTTCTCGCATGAAGCCGCTCCCGTCCGTGAACAGAACTTCGTCGGCCTCGGGCAGAGGGGAGTCTTTGAGGCCTGGCCACGAGGAACACACAGCCTCAGTGAAATCCGTGCAGTCATGAACGGGGGTCTCGGGGTCTGAGTCTGGCAACGGATTGGCTGGGGCGATGACAGTAGCTTTGGATTTGAGCCATACGTTTGGGGTCATCTGGTGCCTCCCTGTTGTTGAACACGTTCTGGGAGATCTCACCAAGTTGGGACAGGTTCATCTTTGCAAAACCTTCCAATGTTTTGGATATCAGGGGCTGCCTGAGTAGCAAAGGCCATATTAATGTCCTGCTGGTTCTCAGGGACCTCAGGATCAATGGGGGTGTATACCCGGTACGCCTCGTTCAAGAGACACTCCAGGGGATTCCTGAGGTCCCTCCCCTGTATAACCTCGGTTACCTCAGGAAGGTTGGTTGGCTGGTGAGCAGCCATCCTGATTCCCCCAAGTAGAATCTGGTGGTCCCGATCTAATGCCACTCTCCCTGCCTGAGACTTGAGTCCCCAGTGTGGGCGGGTGGAGGGAAATTCCCCCTCAATCTGTTCCCCTGCTTCCTCGACTCTCCTCCTCCCTCGCAGAATGCATCCACGTTCTTCTGAGGGGTCAAGGGGGTAATGAAAAGCTGTTGGCAGTCAGCCCTGGTGGGACGGTGAGTCCGAAGGACACTTTCTAGGAGTCCCAGTAATGCCTGGGGTTTCTCAGAGAAAGGCGCATTCTGTGCCTCCCAGTTGTACAGGTCACTAGTCGAGAAAGGCACGCAAACCATACAGGGCCTGTCAGTGTGCTGCCCCTGGGGTGGCGTTCCTCCCAAGGGGAGGATGGCCAGGGTGGTGGTATCGGCTGATGCCCCGCCTGGAGCAGGAGCCGGAGGCCCATAGGGGTTACCTGCTGGCCATCCGAGGAGGTGAGGCGGTGCTCTTTGGCCTCTGTTGTCCTGGATTATAGGGTGGGGGAAGGCCACTGTCCTCCGGCGGAGATTGGAGGACTGTGTGACTTGGCCGTCTAGGAAGTTCTGTTGCTGTATTTTTCGGGGTGCCCACAACTAAAAGCGGCTCTCCCAGAGAATGGGCATACTAGAGGAGCCAAGGAGGGGCGTTCTGAACAAGTTTTAACCATCGATCGATGTAAGGAAAGTGATCAGGATGTCCCAGGTCTCCCGTGACAGCCTTCTAAACAATCCTCACCAAACCCTTGTCAGAAGAGCCCTCTGGCGGCCAGTTTACATCACGACAGCCACTCAACTTCACACAGTGTTTGTAGCCTGCCTGGAGAACACTTCATGCCGTAGTTAGCTCCCTCTACAGACCCTTCTGTGAAATGTCGCAGGAGACACCCCCAGGGTGCCTTCTGTGAACTCGGGCTTCCCCCCATCGCTTGCGCAGAAAACACAAAACTCAGAACACGCACTCACACAAGAACAATCACTGAGGTGTGGGTGGACCCAGAGAAGTCCGCCACCTACACAACTCAAAACACACACTCACACAAGACAGTCACCGAGGTGTAGGTGGACCCAGAGAAGTCCGCCACCTACAACCTAGACAGGACCAGAGACACTAAACAGAACCCGACACGGGTCACAGGAGGCGGCGTCCCGCGGCCTGGCCACGGTCCGGGAGATGTGAGTGCGTCCAGGGTCCCCACGGACCCCCAAGGACCGGCCAACAGAACCAGGAAGGTGCCTTTTATTCGGACGCCGAGGCCTCAGACATCCCGGATTCCCGTCGGGACCAGGGACAAAGAGCGTGTCCTAAAAGTTGCGTCCTTGACGACCGTATTAACCCCGCCGTGGCATTCAAGGGCCCCGGAACGTCCCGGGCTGGCCACCCCTTTGAATCCGTAACAGGGACAGCAACCGCTTCGGAGGCCGGTCCGGTCTTAGATCTCAGGGCCGCTCCCCGAGATCTCGCTGGGGCCTCCAAATGTTGTGGCCGCCAGCCCCCGAGAGACACGCGGACCACCAGAACTCAGTGAGCGAGTTATAGGAAACACTCTTTATTCGGCCAGCTGGGTCTGCCAGGGGTACGCAGACCCCAAGTTAGGCAGCCCCGAAATGTAGAGGTACAGGGTTTTTAAGCCCAAAATCCCGTTCTTCATTCCGTCTCAACACAAAGGGCTGTCTTTCTTCTATTCCCTAGCTGTCAACTCACAGGTCAGGTGCGTAAGCGGGCGTACAGAAGCAGAAAGCTCGTTTAGAAGGTCATGTTCCCGTAATCAAAGACCTACGTGCCCGTAGCCATAGTCAAAGAGTAATTTCCAGTAAGAGTCAATTTTTGAGCCACCACATTGCCCGCCGGCCTTAGCAGGCAATCAAATCTTTGATTCTTCATAGAGAATTTGCCTATGGCCTCGATTCTGTACTACTAAAAGACTTACAGAATGAACTCTTTTTCTTATATCTGTAAACAAGAAATTAAGGCAGCATGGGCCAAAAGTCAACAAGAGGAGGAGGATGGTAGCGGGTCTAGCTACAGCAGATAGAAGGGTTGTCAGCCATGGTGACCAACCGAACATCCTATGAACCTAGTTATTTGATTCCAGTCCCTGTCTTTCTCCGGTATCTAACTATCTCTGTACTAGTCGTAAGCTTTTTCTACTTATTCCAGAGTTATTGGCATAGAAGCAACAGGTTTCACTTAGAGCCATACCTCGTCTATCTTGTTCTAAGAAGAATACATTTACCCCTCTTTCATTCCGAAGGACTACTTCTGCTAGTGAATCGACGTGAAATCCTAGGCCGCCGATGGTCAGTCAAGTTTAGGGGAGTTCCTACCCCGACATAGGAAGGGGGTTTGGGGTTTGGACACGACCAGCAATCCTGTCCTATGTCTGGGGCGGTCTTATTTCAGACCACGCCTGTTGTTGTTAGCCAAGTTGTTAATGTTCCTTCTGGTTCTGGTTGTGGCTGGTCGAATGCCTGGGCTAGAGAGGAAGAAAGGAAGAAACAGAGGGTTAGCCGTACGTACGTACGCTTGAGTCTCAGTCTCAAGGGCCCGTCTTCCTGAGCTGTCCACTCTCGTGCCGCCCTCGCGCGGGAGTGATGAATCCACGACGGGATGCCGTCGACTTCAACTGCAGTGGGCGTCGTCTGGTAGACAGTGACGGGTCCTTTCCTCTTGGGTCCTAGTCCTTTGGAAGTGAACTTCCAGATCCACACAGAGTCCCCAGGCTGAAACCGATGGGGAAGTCCGTCCCCCGGGGCCGAGTGGGCAGCACGAACCCGGGACCAAATCTCCTTCTGCACACTTTGAAGGGCCCGTAGAGACTCAAGTCAGGCAAGGTTACGCAGTTCTGCCTTGTTCTCGTCTTCTATTCTAGGTGCTTGTTTATGATATATAATCTTTTTCATATGCTGTGAAATTCAGGCTGCTAATACCGTTAATAGTGCCACAAAATTTTATGTTACTATTCATTTTATTATTTCTTCTTTAACTGTTTGGTGTAATTCATCATTGAAGCCATCTGCGCCTGGATTGTTTTTTGTGGAAAGATTTATAATTATTAGTTCAGTCTCTATTTGCTTACTATCTGATTTTGTTTATGGATTCTATCAAGTACAGTAGCCCTACAGTAAGCTCTGGGCAGCATTGTCACTGATGTGTCCTACTGTAAATGAGCTGAAAACATTTGCTATTTGTCGTTAACTTACACAGTTGACTAGGTAAAACGGTTTCTTATGTTAGTGCTTTGGAAATCATTTCAGATCAACTCTGGTTTGTAAATCTTTGAATTTTAGAGAGGAGTTTCAAAATTTAACAATTTTTACTAGCCTTTTTTTATTAAAAACCTTATAAAACTCTTACAATAGTATTCAAAAATGCCTACTAATATTTTATTTTAATGTTTTTGAAGGTTTTGCAAACTTTTCTTACTCCAAATGGAGAAACTCAGCGTCTGTCCTTCTGTTTACTATAGTTCTGCTTCTCTTTTTTATTTTTTTCCCCATAAATACAAGTTTTCTTCTGACTGGCGCTTTTTAACACATTCTATTCAGTGGAAATTCCAATATATGTTGGCTTGCTTTATTGTACCTATAGACCTTAATGGAGTACAATGTGCCAGGCATTGTGCTAGGAATTCTGATAGGAAATTTTATGTGAGGAATCAGATTAGCCTGGCACATTACATGTACATTGAAAAACCAACCCTGTGCAAAGGTATATTAAAATGTACATTGGGTCCTTAAATGAACTATTAGCAATATTAGTAATGTTTTCATAATAGTCCAATGAATGGACCCACAACACAGAGTAATTTCTATAGATTTAATTTTGAAACACATATATTAAAATCCAGTGTGTGCGCATGCGTATATGTATATGAGACAGGAAGATCTTATTATATAATAGTATATTAACCACCCTCTTTTAGCAGTTTCTGTCAGTTACATTGCTTTTTTCTTGATTTCAATAGAAAAACAGGAGAAAATAATGGGATCTTACAAGTAAGCAAAAAACTATAGATACACATAGTTTACAAAGCTCCTCAATTCATCTTATAACAAAGTCTTGTTTCTTTCTCTTAGACCAGAAGATCAGTCCAGAAGTTATTAGAATGGGAAAACAACAGATTATATCACAAGGTAAGAAAGTTTAAGCAAATAATGTCCTCATTCATGTATTTGTATTATTAAATTAAAAAATGAGAATTTTTCAGGCCCGAAGAATGGATTAGAGAATTAATACTCAATTTTTATGTATGTTCTTTAGGTATTTAAATTTTTTAATGTATGTTCTTTACAAGGTATTTGAAAATGCTGTGTTTGGGATCTTATACTTATTGCTGCATTATTTTCAGTGACTTATTCAAATGTATAGGTAATAATTAGTATAAATCGATACCAAATTTTTAACAAACTGTACTTTTTTTTAGCTTGCTTTGCACTGGAAGTTGACTAAAAGGAAATGTGAAACTAGCAATATGATGGAATATGTAAGTATACAGTTGTTTTTTATTAAACTTTTTGGATTCCATTCTAATTGTTATTACATTTTACTATACTTATCATTTGTCAAATTGTCTACCTTTTTTCTCAGGCTGAACTTTTTTTTTGGTCTCATAACTTTTCCATTTTTTTAACTTTTATTTGTTTCAAGTATACAGTACATTGGTTAGACATTCACGTAGTTTATTAAGCAATCCCTTTAATTGCTCCTTCTCTCCGTTGCCCTTACCCACAGCCATTACCTTACTGCCGACTGCGTTCCCTATGCCAAGCTCCCCATCCCCGTGACCCTCTACTAATTTGTACTTCTTTAACCCTTCAGCCCATTCTCCCAGCCTCCAACCTGCCTTCCCCTCTGTCCATCACCAGATTGTCTTCTATATTTGTGGGTCTGTCTTAAATTAGTTTGTCCTTTTTTGTTCCTTAGATTCCACATTTATCTTTCTCTGTCTGACTTACTCAGCATAATACCCTCTAGGTCCATCCATGTCATTGCAAATGGTAGTATTTCATTTTTTTTAATGGCTGAGTAATATTCTATTGTATATATGAGCCATAATTTCTTTATCCAATCCTCTCTTGATGGACATTTAGGTTGCTTCCATATCTTGGCTATTGTAAATTGTGCTGCCATGAATATTGGAGTGCATAGACCTTTATGAGTTATTGTTTTGGTTTTCTTTAGATAAATACCCAGAAGTACAATTGCCGGGTCAAAAGATATGTCCATTTTTAATTTTTTGAGGAACCTCCAGACCGTTTTTCATGGTGGCTGTACCCATTTGCAGTCCCACCATGAGGGTCCCTTTTCTCCGCATCCTCACCAATACTTGTTGTTTTTTGATTTATTGATGACAGCCATTCTGACAAGCGTGAGGTGATGTCTCATTGTGGTTTTAATGTGCATTTCTCTGATGATTAGTGACCTTGAACATCTTTTCATATGTCTGTTGGCCGTCTGTATGTCTTCTTTGGAGAAATGTCTGTTAAGGTCTTCTACCCATTTTTAATCCAAATGTTTTGTTGTTGTTGGTGGTGGTGGTAAGTTATAAGAGTTCTTTATATATTTTGGATATTAACCCCTTATCTTCTCCTATTCAGTAGGTTGTCTTTTTGTTTTGTTCAAGGCTTCCTTTGCTGTGCAAAAACTTTAGTTTGATGTGGTCCCATTTGTTTATTTTCCTTTTGTTTCCCTTGCCTGAGTAGATATATCCCCCCTCCCCCCTGCAAATATTACTAAGAGCAGCTTCAGAGAGTTTACTGCCTATGTTTTTTCTAGGAATTTTATGGTTTCATATCTTACATTTAAGTCCTTAATCCATTTTGAGTCTATTCTTGTATATGGTATAAGAAGGTGGTCCAGTTTCTTTCTTTACCATGTCTCTGTCCAATTTTCCCAGCACCATTTATCGAAGAGACTATCTTTACCCCGTTGTATATTCTTGCCTATTTTGTCATACATTAAGTAAGCATATAAGTGTGGATTTATTTCTGGGCTCTCTATTCTGTTTTTATGCCAGTAGCATTCAGCTTGAACTTTTGTCAGTTGGGATAGAGAGGTGTCCTTCCACCTTCTTTAGATTTGTAGCCAACTTAAAATATCTTGAACAAATGATCCAATCAAAAAATGGGCAGAGGACCCGAACAGACATTTCTCCCTAGATGACAAATATATGAAAATATATGAAAAGATGCTCAACATCACTAGCTATTAGGGAAATGCACATCAAAACCACAGTGAGATACCATCTCATACCTGTCAGAACAGCTATACCCAACAGGACAAGTAATAACAAATGTTGGAGAGGATGTGGAGAAATAGGAACCCTCACACACTGCTGGTGGGACTGCGAATTGGTACAGCCACTATGGAAAACTGTATGGAGGTTTCTCAAAGACTAAGAATTGGTCTACCATATGACCCTTCTGCTGGTCATTTACCCCAAAGACTTGAAATCCCAAATCCGAGAAGATATTTGAAGCATTATTCACAGTGGCCTGGACATGGAAGCAACCGTAGTGTCCTACAACAGACGACTGGCTAACGAAGCTGTGGTACATATATACAATGGACTATGACTCAGCCATAAGAAGAGATGAAATACTGCCACTTGTGACAACATGGATGGACCTCGAGATAATCATGCTAAGCGAAATAAGCCAGACTTAAAGAGTTGAAAATCACATGATATCGCTTATATGTGGGATATAAACCTAAAAGCAACAAATGAGCAGGACGAACAAACGGAGATTCATGGACATGGACTATAGACTAGTGGTTACCAGAGGGTAGAGGGTGGGGGAGGAGGGGGGAGGTAGATGGGGTAAAGGGGGTCAAATATAGGGGTGTAGGGGGAAGGTGAAGTGGGTAAAGAGGATCAAACGTATGGTAGCCGAAGGAGACTGGACTTTGGTGGTAAACACACAATAGAATATATAGATGTCAAATGATAATGTATACCTGAAAATTATATAATTGTATTAACCAATGTGACCCCAATAAATTTAATTTTTAAAGGTTAAAAAAATATATCTTGAAAGCTAGCAATTCTTTCAATCTTGAAAGCTAGCAATTCTTTCAATGGTAGAAAAATCTCAGCCAGTATGTTTAGATGAAAATACAGCACAACCTTAATCTTCTTATAATATAGGTGCAAACCACTGCGTATGGTGATGGGCAGAGCTGCTGCTAAACAGAATATTTCTAAATGTAATCTTGTCAAAACTTGCATAATAGAGGAATTGACTTCTAAATTCTGGATTCATTTTCCTTGTTCTCTTTAGTCAGCTGACATTTAACTTTTGGAGAAGAAACCACAGTTTCTGGGTTTTTTTTCTGAAAGCTATGCAGTCTTAATCCTAAAACATAAATTGACATATAGCCAATGTGATAAATTCGATATCATTAACCTTGAGAAGAATATGAAATTTATCCAAGCTTCAGGTTGCTGACATGTAGTATATAGTTTACAATAAACATTACATTTTCATCTCATAAATAAGAATTATTCTGGTATCTTTACCCACTTCAAATACTTTTGGAAAAAAATCGTAAAAATGACCACAGATCTAAAATCTACTATAGATCAAGCTTTATATAAACATTATATATTTATATATTAAATTTATACATTTAAAAATATCTTAGGTTATTATTATATTTCTAAACCTTTAATTAAAATGTTTTAATCAATGTATTTGGACACTGTTTTTTTTACAAACAACTTATAAGAGATAGTAATACTCAGTATCAGCAGCTTTAATTGAAAAATATATAGCTGTAATATAGATAAAGGTATTTTTTCTAATCTGTATAGCACAATTTTAATCCCTTAAACTTTGCTTAAAAAGGGGACAGAGAAAGTGAGAAAGGACATAATGTAATGGGTTTTACTTTTCTGCTCCTAAAGAAATAGTTATTGTAAATCAGGTAATAAAAACTATTAGCTGCAGTAAGTTATATTGGCCAGTCTAATGAAAATGTGTGACAAGTACTTTTTATAATTGTTTTTTATATTTCACTTACTTTTTAGTATATGAGTAAGATACAGTCCTGCGAAAAAATGATTATTGACTTTCTGGGTTATATATGCTATAGCAAATGAAAATTACTTTGTCAATATGTTCTTATTTGTTTTTATTTTGCAGGTAATACTAATAGAATTCCTACCAAAATATCCCATATTCCGGCCTGACTGAGGAACTTTATTCAGTCATTTCTGTGTCACCTGTCATTTCCTACCCTTAGTGCCTTGTAGATGATTTTGGAATGAAGATGGTCTCCTTTGCTGTGTTCACCTTATTCTTTATAATGATAGAGTCTTCTGCTCACACTTTTATTTGTGTTGGTTTAAGAAGAAAATTTGCACACCTTTTTTTTGTTAGGTGAGGTTTGTGTTTCGCACTCTCAATTTTTAAATAAACACACACACACACACACACACATAGTTGCCGTTAAAGATAAAACATCAGTGCTGGTGTTTAACAAAACAAAAACTTGTTTGAGCATGCTGCCTTATGATTTTCATACTCAATGTTTCTAAATATGCATCATTTTTCTAGGCTACTTTAATGCTCTGCAATCCCCTATTGGACACACATAAATAAGCTTTTGGTAGCTTTTAGAAATGATTTTACCTTTACCTGCTTTTAAAGGACATGCAATTAATAGCAATGGTTTTGTCCTGCACTTTGCTAAATTATCACTTATGTTAGTGGATAAAATATTTAAACTCCTAATCACTTGTAAATATTGTCTTTGCATAATGTAAAATGTGATATGCCATGGTTTACAGAATGTAATATTACTCTTGCTGTATTGCCAACAATTCTACATAGATTTTAATATGAATGAAGTTTGCAAGCATCCTTTTCAATATAGACTGTTAACATGCTGTTTTATGGCAAAGCCGTAATAAGTATGTTAAAAATTTCAGGTGTAGGGCCAGGTTGCCCTTTGTAATGATTTGATTGAAATCAAAATCATTGTCTGAGATATTCTGCATCGCACCTGAAACTAGAACCTTATTTTTTCCATTTAATTCAGTAATTCCCATTTTGTACCCCACTCTCATCCCAAAAGGAATTCGTTTGACATCTGACACATTTCACAACCTCTCTATCCTTGTTTATTTCCCTTTCATGTTTCTTTTTCTTGATTTGAAAATACACACAGTTATGACCTGTAAGGAGTGTTCCAAGATTTCAAATGACTTGGTTGGTGCCAAGACCCCCTTGAAAACCACTGTTAACACCTTTCTGGGGTTCTGGAGGGAAAGCTAATTGAAAATATGTAGTGGCTGAATTCTAACTGATTAAATATTCTTAATCTTATTTTTGAAGATGTTTTTTAAACATTTGGCTGTTATTAATGAGGAAAGACAAGTATTTAAACCAAAGTATTTTAGTTTATAAATTCACCACAAATGTAGCCTTTTCATTTTTACTTCACAATTCAAATGAGAGCATCACACTGTAATCGTTCTAGAATTTGAATTAGCATAATCAAAGCTTTGTATTGTGTTAATTCAACCACAAATGTATGCCTGTATATAGGCATTATTTGTAATTCCTAGTGCTCAATAGAGGTATCTGGGACTGAATAATATTTTATTTATCATCTTACTCTTACTGCTTTTAGTAAATTTTTTTAGGCAAACATTCATCCCAGTGGAGAGAACAATCATTTCTTCATACAAGGTTAAGCCTTTTAAGCTGCTTTTAAATTTTATGCCTAATTTGAAATCCAGTAAAAGAAGAGGGAAAAAAGACACTACTTGATATGTGACTATAATATAGCCACTTCCCTCTGTAGAGCAGCCCCATTGTCCCCAGCCACCCAGAATCTCTTCACTTTTAATATATTGTCCGTCTGCTGTACAATCGAAGGTGTATTTTTATAGACAAGGTGGAAACTGCTGTAAACTTAATTTTAAAACCTACTCTAATTGCTCTTAAATTTACTATTTTATTGATCATTAGGCTGGTTGACTCATTTTATTTTCTCGAAATACTCAGAAATCACTGTTTGTTTGTTTTTTTCTTTCTTGTCTGACTATTTTGTTTTGTTTTGTTTTGTTTCTAACTGTTTTCCTTCAGACTGGGCTGGTTAGCATTTGGGTATTTGGGAGTGCTTTGGGAGAGAGTGTTTATCTTTCCAGTGAAAACTAAAATGCCAGAGCACACTGTGCTCATTAATTCCTCCCCCATTGACTTTTTTCTCTTTGATCCTCAAGATAGAATATACTTGGATATTTCTCATGAAGTTAGTAAAACATTTTTGTGGAAGTTGTTTTGGGGTTGAAGAAAGTAATTTTGGAATTCTTTGTTGCACAATATTCCTTTATGAAAACTGCTGTGGTTCTTTCCAGGGAAAATAACATTTATTTTCCGAAATATATAAATCTCACAAAACTTTGAGGTTACAAGTTAAAACTGGTCTTCCTCTAACTTCCCCTGATGCATCTCCACCCCTATTAGCCCTTGAAACCCCCAAATTGTATAAAATGAAATCAGCTCAGACCTTTGTCAGCTACTCTTTGTCCCCTTCTACTCCTTTTGTTAATTTAGGAAAGAGACCATTAGAGTCAAATGGTAAAAGACGATGGAGAAGTGCCTTGTCTTTTTTGAACAAAACATTTTATGTTTAAGGAAGGAGAATGGATGAATTGGTAGGCATTAGACTTAAAACCATCTTTTCAACTAAGTATAAGAATATTTCACTAACATTATATTTCTTGTATTTATTTAAAGTCATCTTCCTTATTTTTCTGCAATCATGTGATATATTAGTGATAAAATATTGTAAGACTACCAGTCACTTAAATAACTAGTATAATTTGGATGCTAGTAAACATGTAATTTAACCTGGTTCTGGAACAATGGTCTTTGACCCACCAAAATCCACTTAAGTATTTAATGGGCATGCTATTCGTATTATTATGACGTATAAACACTAATGTCTGATCAGTCAATCAAACTGTATTATTATTATTTAGTACCATACCATTTTAATGAAATTTATTCTTGTTTTGTTTTTAATAATTGAGTGGAGTTCCATAACATTTGTAAGCCTTTGAACAAATAGTATTCTTTCAAATATATGAGAGCTTTAAAAAACCATTAACATTTTAATTTCATTTACAAGTAAACTGATACTTAACAAAAATCAGACCTCACTACTTGAACAGTATTTCATTAGAATTGACTTTGACCCAGGAGGATATGGAAATTATATACATCCGTTTATATTGGAGCAGTTTCACATAGTGGAAAAAGTTGGTAATTGGATTTTATGATACTCAAATTCATTGGAATAGGTCCTGTTATGCCTATAAAATTCTGCTTTAAAAAGAATCCATTTTGCAACAATTGTCAAATTGTTCAGGTTCCTTTAAATGGTGAACTATAAGGAAATTTTCCATAGAAAATTACTTGTACATGTAATATGTGGACTAAAAATAAGGATGTAGACAGATGATGATGAATAGATGATGAGAGAGGGAGGGAGGGAAAGAGACAGAGAGAGAAAGAAAGAGAGAGAGAGAGACAGAGACAGAGACAGAGAATCCTTATCTTGCCCCAAATTTTTCTTTCCTGATTCTGAGCCAGCCTTTTCGTTTTGATGATGGCAACCTGAGAATATGTTCTATGAGAAAGCGATGTAACATGAGCTCTGAGCAATTCACTTAAATTACATGTCAGTCTTTATTTGTGAAATCATAAATCGAACCTAGAGCTGTGCAGAAAATTAGAGATTACCTAACATTCTGTGATTCCAGGAATCCTTAGGAACTTTTTACCCTACAAAATCTCAGAATAATTTTTCGAGGATCGAATACCCTTGGTGGAAACACTCACAGTGCCTTGAACAGAGGAAAAGTTTAATTTACCAGCTGGCTCCTAGTTGATGTATATTCATTATCACAGAGACTCAAAGAACCCTATACGTGCTAGACCTGGGCCTTACGTAGTACGTAAGAATGAATGTAGTTTCCCTAGGAACTGAGGGCTGGGGCCTGTACGCTTTGTCTATGTGGAATCTGACTACGCAGTTCGTATCCAGACAAGAATTATAGCTGTGACAACAATGGAGATGTGGGAGGACTCACTTTGACATTGATGCAAAAAGAGTTTCATATCCTATCCAATATCTGTATCAGTGACTTATTAAATTCCGTATCCTCAAAAAAACCTGATGGAGCAAATTGATAATATTCGATGGAAAGGAAAGTGCTATGGAATTCAAACCCAAGTCATTTCTGGTTGGTTCAGTTCTTAGCTCTGTTCCTCAATTCCTCTGTACCTCATGTTCTCATTATGCAAGTAAGGACAGTAATCTGGAGCTACCTCACAGGGGAATTGAGGATTTTTTCATATATTAACATGCCTTTTGAAGTTGACTGAAAGATACACTGGATATCATCATTTTGTAATTTCTAAATTCCTTTAAATCTATGTATTGTTATGTTTTCTTTCTCTGTCAAACCTTACAGAATGGGTGTTGCGGTTACTTTATTATTTGGTAGTAAATTTTGTTATCTATCTCCTATGTGTTAACATGGGTAATTGTGTTATGTTAATATTTCACTTAGGGAGAAAAAAGCAGGTGGATATAAACCAGCAGTGAGGGCATCCTTGAACCTTTCTCAGTATTTCAAAAAGTATGCTAAAAATTATGCATTTACCTGTAATATTTCTGCTACACAAGCCAACTATGACATTGAATTTCTGCACATTTTGTTTAAAATTTTTTTCAATTCTAACACTGGTTATCACATATCAATCAGAAGTTGTAAATGAAAGTTATGCTTTTGATTGATTTAAAAAATGAGAAAGCCTTTTATTACATGGAATTTAGTAAACAAAATACTTGAAAACATGGGGAAGGAATAATGAAGGGATCCTTCTGGTAGAGTGTTGGGAACCACTTTTATAAAGGAGCTAAGATTATTTGACCCTCTCCACAGGTTGCCTACCCAGTCCCTAAATAATGAAATGCTAGATTATGTGTGTTCATGTGTTTTGCTAGATTGAACTATATAACTTCAGGTTGGGATTTGCTTTGTTATTTTTTTCTGTTTCAGGACTATATAACTGAGCTAGTTCATTTGGGCGTGTATTTGAAAAACATACATACACACATAGGATTGCAAATGTGGAAAGTATTATGTTCTAGCATTGGAGTAAATTTCAGTTTCTGAGTCCCAAAGTAGTTCTTTGTGTAAACACAACGTGATGAGTCAAGGCAATAATTTCTCAAATGTTCCTTTTATTATTGCTTATTTTGTCTGCATTTATCTTGGCTTCATTTTCTTAATTTTTCATTTTTCTAGTAAGCAAATAGTATAAAATTGTTTTAATGCCTAGACTTTGAAAATAGTTACAAATGTTTGAAATTATATAGCCTACAAGGTAGTTTGCCATCCTTGGACTAATCACATCTAAATAATGAGTCTCAGCTGCAAAACAAAACAAAACAAAACAAAACAAACAAACAAAAAAAAACAGAAAATCCTGGTAGCCAAGAAGCAGGCATTGTGATCAAAATATCTGTGTGAAAAACCTGCAGTTTCTACTTTTTGGCAAAGGATTCCTGTTGGGACAGCTTTACCAGAAAAGAATAAAGGTGGCTATGTCCATTCAAACCAAGAACTTTCATGCATCTTGTGTTGTTACGTAGCCTATGGAATGAATTCATTTTTCTCCCCTGAGTTCTGGAGCGACCCCCCATGGAAGAACTCAGCCTACATACAGCTGTGCCAAAATGCAGGCAACCTGCCTCTGAAATGTTCACTGCTGCTTCTGTCGTTGTTGACTTGTCAGATGTACCTCAGGATGCAAAATTACAATAAAGTGCAAATCCGTGTTAATCAATTGACTTGCCGTTCTTAGGTGGATCTTCCTTTCCTCCTTCCCTGTTTTCATCATCATAAGGTAATTACTTAAGTCTTCCTTTTAAAAATCTATTTCGCATATTGACCCTTCCCACATTTGCTAGTGTAATGTCTGGCCCTGGAAGTAATTCACGCTATATACTGGCTTGAGGGGGGCCTTCGTTGTGCCCAACGTTTGGAATTTGGCTAAGTAGGAATTTGTTTCTAAAGACTTTGCATTCACCTTGCATGTCTACCTGTGAACTCTAAAAGATAAAGTACAAGTAGAACTCTACCTTACTTAAGCATAAGAAGTATTGAAGATACTTGGCAAAAATTTTGTTGTTGGTTACATCCCCATGGGTATTTTGTAACTGCCGATTTGTACAAATGACCCATGTCATTTATTGACATCTCGTGACGATAATAGGCAGTTGATATCATGACCCCTGAGCTAGATGATATCTAAAACCTCATTTGATTCTGACACTGTGAGTTTCCATGAGATGGTTTTATAGCATCAGTGTATTTCAAATTGTTATGCCTTTGTAGGTCTGTGTATGATGATGGATGGATATTGTTTATGGAACTGGTTAGGCCTTTAAATACAATAGTGGCATCAAAAACTCCACCTAGTGAGACATAGCCACAAGCTGAGAGGACCAACACATTATTTTGAAATTAATCTTTACTGCATAACTTTTCAACAAAGTTTTGATCAGTCACCGAAAATAGCACCTGTGTTCTTATCTTCCAAGGGTAATATTGCCCAAAGTGATAGAGCCATGATGAGAACTCTCAGTAGGAATCTACAAAACCCGCCCTGTTTTGTTATTTAGATAAGACTACTGATTGTTTTCTTTTCTCACACTATGTTAAACCAAAACCGTATTAATCTAAAAGAAAGTTTTAAAAGGCTTATTTCAAAAATAGGTTACATGCAATATGTTTAGATAGTGAAACCAGAACGTAGTTTTTGCTTTAATGGGAGCTGTATTTGGGTCTAATGGATGGACTTTTGTATGGCCATTGAGATAATTTTTTCTTTGTTATTAAAAAAAACCACTTGCTTCCATTAGAAAATATAAGAAATACAATTATAGAGAACATAAAAATCTCCATAATCCCATCGCCTGCTATTTTGATATATTTAAATTGTATATTTTTGTGTATGTGTGTATAGTTCATTTTAAAAAGTTTTAATTGTATATTGTATACTATTTCATATTTTCCCATATTGATATGTTATTTTGAAACTAAATTATGATTATATAGTAGTACAATGTTTGACTATGCCAGAATTTAGTCATTTCCCATTGTTTGGTATTTTAGTCTGTTTTCAGTGTTACAAATAATGACTTCATGAGCATCTTTATACATAAACCTTTACCTGAATCTGATCATTCCCTTCAGATAGAGTCCTATAAATTGATTTTTGGTGAAAGGGTTTGAAGTCTTTATAGCACTTAATATATATTGCGAAATCGTTTTAGGAGAGGCATGGTAGATATGACACCCAGAAACTGAGTATTTCTGTCTTCCTCGGGATAGGGAGAAGTAAGAGCAGGAATTAGTACACACCATTTCGAGGTGGTAATCGATCTGGGGTGCTGGCAATGATCGGAATCAAACTGGCATCTCCAGCGGCTAAGAATATAACCGCAGCATGTGGGGGGCCTGGCTGCTGGCCATCAAAATTGCCTGCAGCAGGGCAGGAGCTGAGGCTGTTTGATGTGGAAAGAACCTGGGGTGGGTTGCGGGTTGAGTAGGGGTGGGCTCAACCCAGGGATAATTGCAGCCCTCTCCACTCCTCGCCCTCAAGCCACATGTCTCTCTCCCTGTGTGTGTCTGGCACCTCCCTGAGCTGTTAGAGACCAAGGTGAGTGCCTGAAAGTGAACAGGCCCTTTAAGAGGATGCTTACGCTTCCAGCCACCTGCTGTCTCACCTGCTCGTTTTCACAACTAGGTGTCTTGGTGATGCTCTTCCTTACAGTGGGGAGCCCAGCTGGGGAGCCTGGTGTGGGGCTTGGACCCCTCATTCCTCTGGGGCCTTCCACAGCCAAGCCAGCCCTCCTGGTTTTCAGTCTCCACATGGCCGCTTCTGTATGTCCTTTTAGGAGTTCTGTTCAGCTAGACTTCAGACGGTTCTCCAGGTTGATTGTTCTGTAATTTCGGTATAATTCTGATGTGGTCATTCGAGGTGGCAAACACAGCCTTTACTCACTCCATCTTGGGTCCTGCCTTGATAGCTTTTTAAATTTGACTTTGTTTTCCATGTTCTGTATCCCTGTATTACGTTCGTTTCTTTCTCCCCTAAAATGTCTACCTTTACCAGTTCTGGGGAGGCAGCTGCGATTCCGGGAAAGAGGCACTGGATTTATATTATTATTTTTATTGCAGGAATGAAGCCAGTCAACAAACAGAACTCTGAGTTAGCTGGGAGTCCAGTTATCATTTCTCTTGTCTGAGAAAGCATCCTGAAATACTTATAGTTTGATGAGAGTTTTCACAAATGAAAGATGGGCATAGATGATGATCAGGATGGAAGGCAGACGGAGATCTAAGGAGACCTCCAAGTGCATCCAATAGAGAAATCTCTCATGATAAGCGAATTTTCAATGAACTAAGGTACAATGTACATAATGGGGGCTGAACAGCAAGAGAGGTGAATTAGAAAGAAGGGCTTAGTACTTTTAGATGTTGGAGAAAATTTCATGGACCCTTTACTCCTGCTGATTATTTGAGGTGACTAGAGAAGGGGAAAATTCAAATAAATGAACCTTTCAACTGAATATTTGAAGGAAAACATCTGTAATCAGAGCTACATTTCCCATGATACCTCTAACATTAGTCTGAATCTCTGTAAGAGCTTAATGGCAATCAATTTTAATGCTAGACAATCCTTTTTTCTTTTATTAATTAATTATTTTGATTATGGGATTTTCTTTTTTTAATTCATTTGTCTTTTATGGTGACATTGGTTAACAAAATCTGATAAATTTCAGCTGTACATTTTAACAGTAAGACATATACACATTACATTGCGTGTTCACCTGCCATAGTTAGATTTCTTTCTGTCACCACATATTTGACCCCCTTTTCCCCGTCTACCTCCCCTCTCCCTGCTCCCCTCTGGTAACCACTAGTCCATTGTCCATGTCCACGAGTCTCTGTTTGTCCTGTTCGTTTGTTGCTTTTAGGTTTATATCCCACATATAAGTGATACCTTGTGATATTCAACTTTTTCAGTCTGGCTTATTTCACTTAGCATGATTATCTCGAGGTCCATCCATGTTGTCACAAATGGCAGTATTTCATCTCTTCTTGTGGCTGAGTAATATTCCATTGTATATATGCACCACAGCTTCTTTATCCAATCGTCTATTGTAGGACACTTCAGTTGCTTCCATGTCCTGGCCACTGTGAATAGTGCTGCTAGGAACATCTCTGTGCAAACACCTTTTTGGATATGGGTTTTCAAGTCTTTGGAGTAAATACCCAGCAGAGGGGTTGCCAAATCATATGGTGGATCAGTTCTTGGTGAGGAACCTCCATACTGTTTTCCATAGTGGCTGTACCAATTCGCAGTTCCACCAGCAGTGTATGAGGGTTCCTCTTTCTCCGCATCCTCTCCAACATTTGTTATTACTTGTCCTGTTGATAACAGCTATTCTGACAGGTGTGAGATGGTATCTCATTGTGGTTTTGATTTGCATTTCCCTGATAGCTAGTGATGTTGAGCATCTTTTCGTATATTTTCATATATTTGTCCTCTAGGGAGAAATGTCTGTTCAGGTCCTCTGCCTATTTTTTGATTGGATCATTTGTTTTGCTGTTCTTATTGAGTCATGAGTTCTCTGTATATTTCGGATATTAGGCCCTTATCGAAGGCATTGCTTGCAAATATATTTTCCCATTCAGATGGTTCTCTCTTAACGTCGCGGACAATTTTTTTTGCTGAGCAGAAGCTTTTTAGTTTGATGTAGTCCCCATTCATTTATTTTTGCTTTAACTTCCCTTGCCTTTCAGAAACGTAGGCTCTTAAAGGGGCCTTAGCTCCTTTATTCCTTTGAATCTTTTCCAATGACTTCCAACAAAGTGACATAATAGTTTTAAGCATATCATGTATTATTTCCCTCATGTACAGGTAGCATTACCTTGGTATTTTTTACACTAGGTTTGACAATGTAGCTCAAACACTCTTGTTCAGGCCCCCCCGCATGACCATTAACACTCATTTGTAAGATAGCTCACAAAGGTTGAGGGGTTAGTCTGTGATAATAGAATAAGGGGCATATTGGATCTAAACAACTCAAATTCACATTTAAATTTTAAATTTCCCAAAACATATAGAACAACAAAGTGTCAGATGTGGAAAATACTCTTTGAGGGCATCTACTTCAATACAAATGAGAAAGTTGAGTCCCAAAGTAGGGACAGGAATTTGCTTTTATTTTCTTATTATTTTATTAAAATTATTTGGATTCCATTAGTTAATAAAATGATACAGGTTTAAAGTTAAATCTTGAGTCACCATATATTTGACCCCCTTTACCCTTAACTCTCGCCTTTCCTCCTGCCTTTCCCTCGTAACCACTAAACTGTTGTCTGTGTCTTGTTCGTTTATTCAGAGATTTGCTTCTAACAGCAGAGTTAGAACTAAAGCGAAGGTTGCCTGACACCCACTACTTACTCTACTTTCTTTGGATTCTCTTTGCATTGTTAAGAACAGGACCACCGCCTTTCTCTCCCCCCATCTCTAGAGAAGTGATCTCTGTCTGAATCAGGCAGATGTTCCAAGCGGCATGGTGCAAACTTCAAGAATTTAGAAATATCAGACAGCTATCAAGGAGTGCACTTAAAATTTTAATTTTTCACTTGATACCATTTTTCTTATTTTTATTACATTTGCATAGGTGGTTGTGACTATAATATTTTATTCATACCTTTCTTATATTTCACGGTCTTTATCACGTTTGATGGCTGTAGAAATGGGACTGCTAGGTTAAATGCAGGCTGAGTTTTTTATGACTTTTGGTGAATAATACCAAATTGGACTCTGTAAAGATTTTCACCAAATAATGGCATCAGCAGCACATAAGTGTCCCTGATTCTGGCCAGCCTCTCCAGCACTGAGCTCCTTTATTATGATTACAAACTCGGGAGAAGTAAAATGTATCTAATTGATTCAGTTTCTACTTATTTTTAATGAAGCTGAGTTTTCTTCCAAGTATAAGTTACTATTTATAGACAGTATTGCATAATTATGAAGTTAATGTGCTTCAGTGTACTTAACAGCTCTCTGACCTAGGGCAGATAACTTAACCAAGACTCAGTCCTCAATAACACCAGTAGTACCGGATTCAGTGAGGATTCAGTGAGATAACAAATGTATTTAACCTAGAGTCTGCCATAAAGCAAAACTCAATAAATATTATACATTCTTATATGATTTGATGGTTACAACATAGTATGATGAAGTGAAAACTAGACTTTTTTTTAAAGCCAGAATTTGTGTCCTTCCTTTTTCATTTACTAACTAAGATTTTAGATAATCCAGGCTTCAGTTTCTCTGCTCTCAAATGAGAGAATTCAAGAATCTGTACTGGGTTTTCCAGTTCTAAAATCTTACACCAATATTATTTTATAATGTACACATTATAAGACTACCCTATACATATTTGCAAGTTCTCTATGTCAAAATGTGTTATTTCTCATGAGTAAATTCACCATTCTGTGAAGTAGAAAAGTCTTCTGGCTCTCTCGATTGAACCTGGCACGTGAAACCACCCACTGAGTAGCCGTCAGTGCCATAGGGGGAGATAAAAATAAATAAATAAATAAATAATAGATCTCTGTCAACACAGGAAGAACTCCTTGGGGACTCAGCCAGGATCTGGCATTTTGATGTATATATACAAAGTGTAGATATCAACTATAAGTTGATATACGTCTGTACCAGTTGATATATTCCTAGCATTTCCATATACTCTTTATCAGCTGGAGCTTTATTTTCATTCCATCTGCTAGCCACCTGTGATGTGCTCATCCTAAGGCCCAAAGAAAGGTTAAATTGCTGTTATGAATGAAATAAATCAAGCACAGAAGTTCTGGTAAACAATGAATGTTTTGCTGTAACTGAGTTTCTGGATCTGCAGAATTCAAACTTCTCCCTAAAACAGCTAGATAATTTCTGTTCTTTCACTCAGCAAATATCTAGTATGTATCAGTGTAATGTACATAGGGCCTGCCATGGAAATCTCCACGTAATTATACTATTTTAAATACTGATAGTACTATTGGGGAGCAGTGCCAAAGGTGAAGGTTAATATGGGTGGTCAAATGTTGAGACAAAAATTAAAAAAATAATAAAACATAAAACAGCAGGTGAGGAGAATGTGGGGCAAGGAGCCTGGTGCTGCCAGCTCATTGGTGCCCCGGGCAACTGGAGGTGCAGGAGTTGGAGGTGCGGTTGGCGGTGGGATGGGGGCGGGGAGGGTCATGCTGTGCAGCCGCTGACAGCGAGTGAGCTAGAGATCTGGGAGCGCATCATATTGGTGATGCAGAGGCTGCGAGCATCAGCTGTGAGCAAGAGCGGGGAGGAGGCACCGGAAGGTCCCCACCCCGTTCCCGGTCCCCACCAGTTCCCGGTCCCCACCCCGTCCCCGGTCCCGCCCCCCCCGTCCCCATCTTAACCAGGGGAGTGCGCTTTGTCCACCGCCATCATTGCCTCTGGAGAAGGACGGGAAGCACGGGGAGCGTCGGCTCTGAGGGCGCAGGGAACTACCATCTCCTGGAGACCCTTGAGCCCGGGCATCGCTGCCTCTGGGGAAGTGCGGGAGCATCGCGCATCACATCCTGTCGGTAGGAGCCCCAGGAGATCTGCTCTGACCTTCCACGGGACATATCCGCTGTCGGGATCGTATGGGACACGGCGACCACGGACTCCATGCAAGCAGTCTGGGTACCAGCTCTGAGAAAGCCCAGGGAGCAGGCCTTTTTGCGGGGCTCTTTGTGCCTTGTGCCCATCGGCCCTGGAGCGGGCACCTGGAAAATCCGATCCCCGCACAGCAGACTGAGCCCGGGGATCCCCGCACAGTGGATTAATCGTGGCGGTCACCGTGCAGCGGACTGAGCCCGGGGATCCCGGCACAGTGGATTAATCGTGGCGGTCACCGTGCAGCGGACTGAGCCCGGAGATCCCCGCACAGTGGATTAATCGTGGCGGTCACCGTGCAGCGGACTGAGCCCGGGGATCCCGGCACAGTGGATTAATCGTGGCGGTCACCGTGCAGCGGACTGAGCCCGGGGATCCCCGCACAGTGGATTAATCGTGGCGGTCACCGTGCAGCGGACTGAGCCCGGGGATCCCCGCACAGTGGATTAATCGTGGTGGTCACCGTGCAGGACTGAGTCTGGGGATCCCCGCACAGTGGATTAATCGTGGCGGTCACCGTGCAGGACTGAGCCCGGGGATCCCCGCACAGTGGATTAATCGTGGCGGTCACCGTGCAGCGGACTGAGCCCGGGGATCCCGGCACAGTGGATTAATCGTGGCGGTCACCGTGCAGCGGACTGAGCCCGGAGATCCCCGCACAGTGGATTAATCGTGGCGGTCACCGTGCAGCGGACTGAGCCCGGGGATCCCGGCACAGTGGATTAATCGTGGCGGTCACCGTGCAGCGGACTGAGCCCGGGGATCCCCGCACAGTGGATTAATCGTGGCGGTCACCGTGCAGCGGACTGAGCCCGGGGATCCCCGCACAGTGGATTAATCGTGGTGGTCACCGTGCAGGACTGAGTCTGGGGATCCCCGCACAGTGGATTAATCGTGGCGGTCACCGTGCAGGACTGAGCCCGGGGATCCCCGCACAGTGGATTAATCGTGGCGGTCACCGTGCAGCGGACTGAGCCCGGGGATCCCGGCACAGTGGATTAATCGTGGTGGTTACCGTGCAGCGGACTGAGCCCGGGGATCCCCGCACAGTGGATTAATCGTGGCGGTCACCGTGCAGGACTGAGCCCGGGGATCCCCACACAGTGGATTAATCCTGGCGGTCACCGTGCAGGACTGAGCCCGGGGATCCCTGCACAGTGGATTAATCGTGGCGGTCACCGTGCAGCGGACTGAGCCCGGGGATCCCGGCACAGTGGATTAATCGTGGTGGTTACCGTGCAGCGGACTGAGCCCGGGGATCCCCGCACAGTGGATTAATCGTGGCGGTCACCGTGCAGGACTGAGCCCGGGGATCCCCGCACAGTGGATTAATCGTGGCGGTCACCGTGCAGCGGACTGAGCCCGGGGATCCCCGCACAGTGGATTAATCGTGGCGGTCACCGTGCAGCGGACTGAGCCCAGGGATCCCCGCACAGTGGATTAATCGTGGCGGTCACCGTGCAGCGGACTGAGCCCGGGGATCCCCGCACAGTGGATTAATCGTGGCGGTCACCGTGCAGCGGACTGAGCCCAGGGATCCCCGCACAGTGGATTAATCGTGGCGGTCACCGCGCAGCGGATTAATCATGGCGGCCCCCGCACAGCGGATTAATCATGGCGGCCCCCGCGCAGCGGATTAATCATGGCGGCCCCCGTGCAGCGGACTGAGCCTGGGGATCCCCGCACAGCGGATTAATCATGGCGGCCCCCGCGCAGCGGAATAATCATGGCGGCCCCCGCACAGCGGATTAATCATGGCGGCCCCCGCACAGCGGATTAATCATGGCGGCCCCCGTGCAGCGGATTAATCATGGCGGTCCCCGCGCAGCGGACTGAGCCTGGGGATCCCCGCACAGCGGATTGAGCCTGGGGATCCCCGCACAGCGGATTAATCATGGCGGCCCCCGCGCAGCGGATTAATCATGGCGGCCCCCGCGCAGCGGACTGAGCCTGGGGATCCCCGCACAGTGGATTGAGCCTGGGGATCCCCGCACAGCGGATTAATCATGGCAGCCCCCGCGCAGCGGATTAATCATGGCGGTCCCCGCGCAGCGGACTGAGCCTGGGGATCCCCGCACAGCGGATTGAGCCTGGGGATCCCCGCACAGCGGATTGAGCCTGGGGATCCCCGCACAGCGGATTAATCATGGCGGTCACTGTGCAGCGGTTTGAGCATGGCAATCACTGTGCACGGGGAAAGTACTGCGAGCCTCCGTGGTGCGCGAGCGCCAGGAGCATCCAGTCGCGGAGAACTGTTTCTTTGGGCGAGCATCCCCGAAAAAATGGCTGCGGACAAAAGCGGGGAACATGCACCTTTGGGCATGGCGGCCATTGTTTCTGGGCAAGCGGCGCGAGCCTCTGGGCCGTGGGGGAGCGAGAGGAGCAGCGGAGCACATGCTAACCCTGCAGGGACCCGGGGACCGGACCGGTCCGGGCTGGTGAGTAAGCAGGTGTGCGCCAGGGATGCAGATCCGCCTGGCAGCGGGGAGGGAAGCCGGCTTAGATCCTCAGAGGAGGAGGACAGGAGGGACACAGTTTGCATTTGTGCTTAGGATCTCCCAACAGGCGACCGGGGCTCCTGGAACCCGTCGCTGCTGGCAAAGGCGGCACAGGGGGCAGAGAGCGGGGGGTCAGTGCGCGCAGCTTTGGGGGCTTGGCGCTGGCAGCTTTGGTGGCCTGGCACGCGCAGCTTTGGGGGCTTGGCGCTGGCAGCTTTGGGGGCCTGGCAGGGGAAGCTTTGGGGTCCAGGCACTGGCAGCTTCGGGGGCTTGGCGCGCGCAGCTTTGGGGGCTTAGCACAGGCAGTTTTGGGGTCTAGGCGCTGGCAGCTTTGGGGGCTTGGCGCGCGCATCTTTGGGGGCCTGGCGCTGGCAGCTTTGGGTGCCTGGCACGCGCAGCTTTGGGGGCTTGTCGCTGGCAGCTTTGGGGTCTAGGCGCTGGCAGCTTTGGGGGCCTGGCGCTGGCAGCTTTGGGGGCCTGGCAGGGGAAGATTCGGGGTCCAGGCACTGGCAGCTTCGGGGGCTTGGGGCGCGCAGCTTTGGGGGCTTGGCACAGGCAGTTTTGGGGTCTAGGCGCTGGCAGCTTTGGGGGCTTGGCGCGCGCATCTTTGGGTGCCTGGCACGCGCAGCTTTGGGGGCTTGGCGCGCCGCATCTTTGGGGGCCTGGCGCGCGCAGCTTTGGGGGCCTGGCACGGGCAGCTTTGGGGTCTAGGCGCTGGCAGCTTTGGGGGCCTGGCGCCCGCAGCTTTGGGGGCCTGGCACGGGCAGCTTTGGTGTCTAGGCGCTGGCAGCTTTGGGGGCCTGGCGCGCGCAGCTTTGGGGGCCTGGCAGGGAAGCTTTGGGGTCTAGGCGCTGGCAGCTTTGGGGGCCTGGCGCGCGCAGCTTTGGGGGCCTGGCGCGCGCAGCTTTGGGGGCCTGGCGCGCGCAGCTTTGGGGTCCAGGCGCTGGCAGTTTTGGGGGCCTGGCGTGCGCAGCTTTGGGGGCCTGGCAGGGAAGCTTTGGGGTCCAGGCACTGGCAGCTTCGGGGGCCTGGCACGGGCAGCTTCGGGGGTCGAGGTGCTGGCAGCTTCGAGGGCCTGGCGCTGGCAGCTTCGGGGGCGTGGCGCGCGCAGCTTCGGGGGCGTGGCGCACGCAGCTTCGGGGGCGTGGCGCGCGCCGCTTCGGGGGCCTGGCAGGGGAAGCTTTGGGGTCCAGGCGCTGGCAGCTTTGGGGGCCTGGCACTAGCAGCTTTGGTGGCCTGGCAGGGGAAGCTTTGGGGGCCTGGCGCGCGCAGCTTCAGGGGCCTGGCACGGGCAGTTTTGGGGTCTAGGCGCTGGCAGCTTTGGGGGCCTGGCGCGCGCAGCTTCGGGGGCCTGGCGCGCGTAGCTTTGGTGGCCTGGCGCTGGCAGCTTTGGGGGCCTGGCAGGGGAAGATTTGGGGTCCAGGCGCTGGCAGCTTCGGGGGCCTGGCGCGCGCGGCTTTGGGGGCCTGGCACAGTCAGTTTTGGGGTCTAGGCGCTGGCAGCTTTGGGGGCTTGGCGCGCGCATCTTTGGGGGCCTGGCGCGCCGCAGCTTTGGGGGCCTGGCACGGGCAGCTTTGGGGTCTAGGCGCTGGCAGCTTTGGGGGCCTGGCAGGGGGAGCTTTGGGGTCCAGGCGCTGGCAGCTTTGGTGGCCTGGCAGGGCAGTTTGGGGGCCTGGCGCGCGGAGCTTCGGTGGCCTGGCACGGGCAGCTTCGGGGGCCTGGCGCGCGCAGCTTTGGGGGCCTGGCACGCGCAGCTTTGGGGGCCCGGCGCGCGCAGCTTCGGGGGCCTGGCGCGCGCGGCTTTGGGGGCCTGGTACAGGCAGTTTTGGGGTCTAGGCGCTGGCATCTTTGGGGGCCTGGCGCGCCGCAGCTTTGGGGGCCTGGCGCGCCGCAGCTTTGGGGGCCTGGCGCGCGCAGCTTCGGTGGCCTGGCACGGGCAGCTTCGGGGGCCTGGCGCGCGCAGCTTCGGGGGCCTGGCGCGGGCAGTTTTGGGGTCTAGGCTCTGGCAGCTTTGGGGGCTTGGCGCGCGCATCTTTGGGGGCCTGGCGCGCCGCAGCTTTGGGGTCTAGGCGCTGGCAGCTTTGGTGTCCTGGCGCGCGCAGCTTTGGGGGCCTGGCGCGCGCAGCTTTGGTGGCCTGGCACGGGCAGCTTTGGGGTCTAGGCGCTGGCAGCTTTGGGGGCCCGGCGCGCGCAGCTTTGGGGGCCTGGCAGGGCAGCTTCGGGGGCCCGGCGCGCGCAGCTTTGGGGGCCCGGCGCGGGCAGCTTTGGGGGCCCGGCGCGCGCAGCTTTGGTGGCCTGGCAGGGGAAGCTTTGGGGTCCAGGCGCGCGCCGCTTTGGGGGCCTGGCGCGCCTCTCCGCTTGCTTAGATGGATGGGTTTCTCCGTGTCCTGCGCGTGCGCAACCGCAGGCAGCACAGGGGGGATGGATGGGGCACTGGCAGAGGTGCGCACTTTCCTCGCGGAAACCGCTTTGATTACTGTGCGTTTTCGGCTAGATTCTCAGTACAAAGGCCTCTTGGGCAAAGGGGGGTGTGCGCGCTTGACCTTTTCCAAAAGACTAGAGGGAGGGGCCCGCTGGCTCCACTGTTTTCCGTGGGGATCCGCGAACAGAGGGCTCAGGTGCGCGCGGCCATTTTGCGGCCCTCCGGCGCCATTTTGCCACACCGTCCGCCTCACCCAAGATGGACGCCAGGAGCGCGGCGCCTCCATTTTGTTAGGGTCCTATGTGCTTTTGTTTGTCTGCCCTCCCACCTGTCACTGCTTTGTTTAGAGCCAGCGCTTTTGCTCAGAACCCGCTTTTTGGATGAGTTAGTGCATGCTGCGTTCCTTCCAGGCTGTGCGGGAGGGCGGGATGTGTGTGCACCTGCCCCCGCCCCTCCCTCTCTGTCTCTAACGCCTCCTGGCGCTTTTACTGCCGGCTTTATGGCATGTTTAGAATTAGAGGCTTCTGTCTAGATGATGTAATTTCAGACATCAGCTACCAAAAAGGGTAAACATAGGCTGGAGACCTAACCATACTGCTGTTTTTAGATCATCCAGCGCATCCTATTAATCTTCCAGCGATATTTTTCATTTTCTTCCTTTTTTAGAGGCAACAGCTTTCTATAGGGAGGACAGCTAAAATCCGTTTCTGTATCTTTTCACTTCTTGCACCTTGGGGCTAACTTAATTCCGGGCTAAGACCCATTCTTTCCTGATTATTCAACCAGGCAAAGGGTGACAGTGACAAGACATTTAGGATAATAAGATGTCACTTTTAAAACTGCCTCATGGTTTTGCTACCTTGCTGCGGACTCAGGTTTCCACTCTCCTGCTATGTCCACATGCTAAATACTATGGGTTACTGTGCCATATGAGGTATACAGGATTTACCAGGCAGGCAGTCCCCTGCTATCTGGTTTGAGTTGAAATAAAATGTCATTCACACACGAACATGAGGTATTAAGGAAAAACTCCTTGTCTACAGCCATGCCACCCTGAACATGCCGGATCTTGTCTGATCTTGGAAGCTAAGCTGGGTTGGCCCTGGTTAGTACTTAGGAGACCACTTAGGGAGACTACTTAGGAAGACTGGGTGCTGTAGGCATAAAAGAAATACAGAAAGAAAGAAGAGAAAACCTTGTTTCAAATCCTGCCTTTTGCAATTATAATCCCTACCTTTGTAACTTCCTAAAACTATTTTTCCATAAGCCACTCTCCTGGTAACCATGTAACCTGACTAAGAGGCTATATAGAGAATATATAGTGAGAAGAGATGTTTAGGAACGAAGTGGCCTTGGATCTGGGTTCCCCTCAGTAATGTTTACATTGTAACACTTGAGCAAGTCATGGTCTGTGGACTTCAGGTGCCTCATCTATGTATTGTATATTTATATCCACAGTTGTAATTGAGGATTACATGGCTAACACTTTTCTGCACTGAAAATAAAATCCAATTTAATTTAGAATGAATAACACCGCTACACTGTGCAGATGAGACCGTTCGCACAATTTTAAAAGCAGTTTCATAAGCGTCAGCACTATTAAAAACTGCTCTGGGAGGCCATAAGGACCCAACCACCTCCTCTATTCTCATGATAATGCAGTCAGCCCAGAATCACTGCTTGTTTACAAAATGCTGAAAGGAAAAGGGTAAAGTAAGCCCGAGGCACTTTGTAATTGGTCCGATCTTTATTATTCCTCTTCTGGGTATTTTTTGTCTTCCAGATTTTTTTTTTCCATTCTACCTTTAAATTCTCCTTTCTGATTTCCCTCAGGAAGTGATAAATTCTACCTCACCTGCTCGATGCGGTCCTGTTTGGGGTTTAGCTGCTTCCCGAGTCTTGTATTCCCTCCCCCATATTGCTATGATCTGTCCTAATGCATCCAAATACTATCAAGCACTTTATTTTCTAAATATTCTCACTACCGTCTTAAAATTGTCACAACTGTCCTCAAAATTTCTGCTTCTCGCGTTGCATTGGCTTTGCACTTCTCATTATTCCTGACCAAAGCAACTAAAGCAGGAAAGAAGTGAGACCTCAACTCATTTACCCAAGCTGGGTGAGTAAGGTAGTGAAAGGTGGTTAGGAAGGGACTAAGGTAAAACTAAAACTCATTGCACCAAAATAGTTTTCAAAACAGTACATTTCATCTTACATTACACAACATAATTTGTCTCAGCTGTCATATGTACGTGGCTTTACATTGCTTTTTGGTGGTCACCCACACTGAGCAAGACTTAAATCTTCAAAACACTCAAGGCTCTGAGATTCTGCATTTCATGCCAGTTCACAAGTCCAAGCGTGTCTTCCGTTTATTGGAGTATTTTGGTATATATTTCCTTTGACGTAGAAGGGTAGAGACAAAGCCATTTCCTATAAGAACGGATTTGTTCACAACTTCATTTATGCCACAGAAATTAGGATTAGTTAACAACCATGGAGCCAACGATCACCAGTTATTGGGATTGCATGAAACTAAAATCAGCGATCCTCAGGTTAGATGTGGAGGTAGTAATGCTCGTAAGACAAATCTAGAACAGGTTCGACCTTTTCTTTCACTCTGCCTCCTATCCCACCCTCTGTGAGTGATTGAAAAATAGAAAAGGTCAAAGCCCAATGGGTCTAGATTTAAAGGTTTGAGGTGTATTTTTTTTTGGCATTTTTCTTTCAAATTTTTGCCAATTATTTCCAATTTTCGTTAATCTCAAAATTTCAGCATGGTAAAAAATTAAGGCATTTTCATTCTCTGACATTATTCTACCATAGCAGGACCTTACTTGAGCAGGTTTTGATGCTGAGATTTCTGAGGTATACAAGTTCAAAAGCTCTTGCAGAGATAAATCAGGTATACAATACTTAAACAGATCTCTGAATAGTTCGTTTGTCATCCCTCCTTCTGCCCAGCAGTGGTCACAGCTATTTTTCATGAGGGCTAAGAAAATAAAGTGTCTATTTTAAGAAGGTTCCTGCAACTTAAGGAACAAGTTCAGTGGAAACCCCTGCTGATTGTAGTGGCCAGAGCAGTAGGAACTGAACTGCACAATGCTACTGGGGCCTAAGCCACGCCCCTAACCAGAAGACAACCTGAAGGAAAGTTGTATAGTTTGTCTAAGAAACAATTTTTTTTCTATGCCTCTGGTGCCAACTAGGAACCTAAGAACCTAGCAAAGGACATTATACACATATACTTGTAGAATGAATGAATGAATGAATGAAAAAGTGAATGAACAGTAGTCTCTCTCTTAAATTATAGTCCCCAAGCAAGTTAAAAAGCAAATGTCTGTTAGTTAAGGTGTTGTTTTTTCTTTTGTCTAGGAATTAGCATTGTCTTATTAGCATATTGTCTTGGCACATTGCCTTATAGACACTTTCATTGCATCTCCAAGACAGCCTCACCTTCTCCAATGTTTGTATGAATGAATACACAAAAAGCCCTCTCCATTCTTCTCGGTGCCTTAAAATCACAGCTGCTGGAGGCAGTTCTTTCAACTAATGAGAAAACTGCAGTCAAAATATTTGTTATTGCTCAAGTGACTTCCTGACTTTAAGCCAGGCCAATGAGCAAATACTTTTAAAACCTGCGGTTTCATCTAAATTCTCATCATAAACAGTTTAACTGTAATAAAAGCAGCATCTTCAATTAATGAATTAAAGGACAAATGCTGAGCCCTTTACTATCAGCCTTCTGGCTTCAAATTAGGTCAATGAGCAAGTGACGTTGGGACTATCTAGAACTAAGGAAAATGTCTTAACTTTGTATTGAAAGAACCATGCCTTTTTTTATTTTTTTAACCTCCAAGGCATGCAATTGGTTTTCTGGACCAGACCTACTAATTCATCTAGCATAGTGCTTTCCAGAAAACAGGCACTCAAATATTTACCCAAAAATCAAACCTGTTTTCATAGCTTCAGCCATTTCATTTCCCTTATGCTCAGGACCTAGAATGCTCTAGTTCATATAAAATATCCTCCATTTATCAAATGAATTAGAAAGCAGACCTGAGCCATTTCTTTTTACTCTTTAAATGTCTCTAAGCCAGGCCAGGGTGGCTGTAATTCACCTCCATCTTTAGGATTCGGCATTTAAAAAACTGATGGAGAACCAGAAAACCTTGCTTTTTTAAAAAAACATTTTCCATCTCAGGCCAGGGAGCAAGTAGCCTTCTGGTCTGGATTGTATCTTTCCTACCTAGCTCAGCGTTTAGCATACTGCTTTGCACAATTCTATTTTCCCCATGTGTTCATCATTAAATAAATTTAGCAGCATGTAAGTAGCTTTTAGCCTGGATCTCACAGCTATTACCTCATTTCGTCCTGTGAGCAACCCAGGAGAATAAAATTCTTATATGCTAGGGTATGTGTAGTTCTGAGCCTCACAGAAAATAAGCAGAAATCCTTCATTAAGCCAACAGTTAATTCCTTTTGTCTGTATGGAACAGTAGGCTTGGCAAATTTACAGACAGATCTCTGCTACAGGTTCAATAATAATGATAATGAATTTTTGCATAACCAGCTGCTATCTGAGGAAAGGAGAGAGTAAATTATTATCCAGTCTTGTATTCATCATACACTTGATCTTTTACATATTATATTTACAGTGTTCAATAGTTAATAATCCAAGTTTTTTCCATCTTTCATACTGTAACTGAGATGCAATGTTATAAGCCTAGTACTGGGCACCAATGAGAAAAGCAAAAATTAACGTTCATATGGTGCTTTATAGTTCACAAGATCCTAACATATGTATTGCCTTATTCTCAGCTATAGGCATAATGAAATGATAAACGTGTGAATCTCTTTAGTGTCTTTAACACTGAGTTCACATAGTAGGCAACTAATATTAATTCATCAGTTTATTCAATAAGTATTGAAACCCTCAATTTATATAATTGTGTATACTGCCTTCCCCATAGTGGGTCAAGCACACAAGGAGAAATCTTTGAGACAATGCCATCTCACAGAAAGTTTTATTCACACAGAAAACACCTCTTATTTTATATTTATATAGCACTTTATAGTTTAGAAGTCTCAATTTCACTCACTACATTTTTTTTTACATGAGAAAATATACTGGTAATGTTTGGAAATCACCAGTAAAGTCTTGATTGATTAAAATAAGCAATAGCTACATCTGAATACTGAATAACATAGAACATAACCTCCCTCTTATTAATCGGGAGCATTATGTTAGATTTCCTAGTACCCAAAACAATAGCTGGCACATAAAAGGCAACTAGTTTTCATTCATTCATTCGTTCATTTATTCATTCCTAGACATATAGCCCATTGGCATTTATTTAGCGCTTTAGTTTATAAAGCACTTTAAAATGCACTTCCTATCTTGAAATTTTTAATTCTAAATTGAGAACACTTCTTTTCATTTGCCATCCATAGTGCCTAGCGTGTTAGCTGGCACATTATAAGGCATCACAATAGCTTAATCCTTTGTGTTCGCTGTATATTTTTATAGTTTAAAAGCAGTTCCCATGTGTTTTCTGCTACCTGGAACACTGTATTTTTACTCAAAATCGCTATAGCAGCAGAAACAATGGCTACAAATATATGAATTATTCGTTTATCAACCACTTAGTTCGTAATATCTGCATAATATTACTTGCTCTCGAGAAAGCACTTTATTCATGCCTCTTTTAACATTCGTATCCACAGTTTCTAGACAGGAGAATGTATATAGTATGTAATCAATATTCATTCATCAACTCTGAAACTTGCAAGTCTTTAAGCACTTTCATAGCTTACAAAGCATAGTCACACATTTTAATTCAGGTCACTTGGATGTGATCGTAAATTATCATTGCATCCTTAGTGCCTAGCCAAAGGACAGGTGCACACAAGAAATTAATATTGTTCAGCACAGTCCCTGGCATTTACATCAGGGGTAACTATGGCTCGCAGACCAAATCCACTTGGTTCATAAGCTAAGAATAGTTTTTAGTTTTTAAAGGGTTGTAAAAAAAAATGTAACAGAGACTGTATGGCCTGCAAAGCCTAAAATATTTACTATCGTCCCCTTTACAGAAAGGGTGTGATGACCCCTGATTTAGACACTGCTTCACAGCTGACAGTGTACTTTCAAATATTAGTTGTGCATGGCTGCCAATATACTATTAATGAGAATACCTTCCTTTTCATACGTATTCTCGATCATTTATCTTTCGTCATGGTAAAAGGAAAAAATCGAGAGAGGATTAAACCTCAGGAATATTCTCAAGTTCTCTCATCTTTAAATCTAGAGGTGGGTGTGAAACCCAAGGACAAGTTTAGATCAGTCTACCAAGTGACTCGGCCGCTACTATGAGCAGGGGGTTCAGGCTGTCTCTTTGCAGCCTCACTTTGTCCCAGGGTTAGTCATCTTTTGTAACCATTGTTAGGAGTCCCCAACCCCAGAAATCCTGCTCACCAAAGCTCAGAGGAGTAAGGTGTTGCCTGCGTATTTATTGTCTTAATTCTTCTCGTTGGCGTGGAGCAACTCTTGACAGATGGATCAGAACTGTGATAAAAATGGCTTACGCTGGCCCAGGCACACTACTGCTAATTTACAGATATGTCTCTTTACAGTGATAACATCAAAAAGGGCATCTCAATAGAAGTGGGCTTAAATGGAGATATGAGAACTGGAAAGGGAGAATCGAAAATATCCAAGAGTAGGGAGGATAGTAGCCGAAAAGAACCAAGGGTTCTCATCTCGGGATTTCTTCTGCTCTTGGGGCTTTTAGCCTTCTGGATTCTGGGTCATAGGACTCCGGTTTCCCCAACCTGATTTAGTCTTAATATATCTGTCTTTCTTGAGTCTTCCAGTCCGTGCAGAGAGGCTTGACTCCTGAGTCTTTATGTGTGTCTGAGGCGTCCCGTCCTTGAGTCTCAGGTGGTCAAGATAAGGCTTTTTATCTCAGGCTTTGGGCCTTGTATCTCAGGCTTTCCATGGATACCTGCTCTTAGCATGCCATCGCGTGGACGTCGTGGCTCTTGGAGGTTCCGATGGTCTCAGGCCTGAAGTGTTCATCTGTTTTGGCACACAGGTTTTCCATTTTAGTCCTCAGGTCCCGAGTTTCAAACCACCTATCCTTTGCTTTGGGCCTTCTGTCTGTTCCGGGCCTTCCACCTTCTGTCCATCTTAGGTCTTGGGTTTTACGTCGGTCTGGACCCTTGGGCCTTCTATTAGTCTTGGGTCATCTCACAACACAGCCTGGTATAAAGAAGAGCTCTGCGGTGCTCATTTTGATAGCTGATGCTCTGCACCTATTGAGAAGGGCTTAGGAAGCCCCTTTGTCACACACACAGACATGCACACATGCACAAAAAATATGCGAGGAGAGAGGATAGCAGGAAATCTAGACGAGAAGACACAGACTCACGAAGAGGCCGAACAACCCAAAGATGAGTAGAGGGAAAGAGCAGAGAAGAGACGAGAGAACAGAGAGGAACAATGAAATGGAAAATCACAAGGAACAAAGAGGCACTGAGGCACACAGCGCAGGACGAAAGACAGAAAATGGCCCAAGAGGGGCAGAAAGGACATGCAAGAAAGAGAAAGCCAAGAGGGGAGGCCAGAAACAGAGGGTAATGAACGATCAGCGTTCAGAGAGAAAAAAGGGCGGTAGGCAGAACGAGAAAAGCAAAAGCACCTAGCATGTGACTCAGACGCAAAGCGCAGAGCGGTGAGAGAACAGCAGAGCTGGGAGAGCAGGGACCGGCAGTGACAGTGAAGGAACGAGAGAGGCGTCCGAGAAGGCAGAGCGAGGGAACTAGCAGGAGATCGTGGAAGTGGGGAACAAGCAGCAGAGACATTCGAGAAAGAAATGCACACTCCTGAGTGCAAGATTCGCCAAGGCAGACGGGAGGAGGTAGAGGAGACAAGATGCGGTGAGGGGCACCAATGACAGGGAGGACAACAAAGGAAAACCAAAAAGTGCATTAGTGACCGTAATAAGTACCGTCAGTACCAGCGCCGCTTACATCACCCTCAGTGATAACGGGAGCAGCCGCCGCCACCAACTTACTCCCTTCGGCTCTTCTAAAATGCCGGTGTACCGGGGGTGCCGATCTTCCTTTCATGTGTTCAGATCTCTTGCTCTTCGTACCATTTTGGGGAAAGATAATGATTTTGGTAGATATGAAGGGAACAATCAGGAGCTACCAAAAAAAAAAAAAAAAGAGAGAGACAGAAACTATATAAATGCCATAAAGAAGTATTAACTCAGTACTTAGCTACCCAGAATTCTGGGAAGATTCAAATGAATATGTTATAGATGCTACCTCTACTGAGCTTTGCAATGTATGAAGTTGAAGCTTTTAGGTCCTTAGAGATCAAAGTAATACAACTTCCTCATTCAGCAGAACAGGAAACTATGGCATAAAAGGAAAACGGCTTGCCCCATAATATCCAGCAAGCCACTGCAAACGCCACCATTAATCCTAGCTCTGCTTCTTTAGTCGAACACTAATACGTACAGTCAGGACTTACCGCACTGAATGGCTGCCTCCATCTCCCCGCCTGCAGCCCATTCTTCAGCCTCTCATCACTGACGTAGAGTATGCAGAGTCTTGCTTTAGATCTCCCTGATGATAGATAACTGTGTGCCACTTCTGGTCAGGTTCCTATGGCAGTCATTGCCCATATTCTCCTAAAAAAAAAAAAAAAAGTGTAGCTATCAATCAGCCGCTACCACAAACTATAGTCCCACCCTAAGCAGATACAGTATCCTTATTATGCTTTCAGGGCCAGCCTACCCATCTCTGATGTTTGCAGGTTGCCTTGAGACTTGAGCTTCCTATCTGGGCCCCGGAAAGAATCTTGGCAGAACTTCTTGGCTTAGGGTTGTTGCCTAGTGGTAGTGAGCTTTTCCCTTGGAGGACCCTCATGCCCCATCTCCACCTAGGGATCGTCAAAGGGAACGGGTCACTAACACTGTAAGGCGACAAGCCTCTTCTGAGGAAGATCTGGAGAAGAGAGAAAAGAAAAACCAATTACTGAAATGCAGTATACTGGGAAAGGATCTAGATTCTAGCTACCAGCCTAGAAACATGCAAATTCTTTTATTCATTCCAGCTCTATTCTTTGAACTTCCCCTCATGTCCAGAAGCAATTGAGGCCTGAACAATTAGCAAAATTCACACACTGTGCTTTATTCGACAGTCTCCTTTGTTGTGAGGATTATTAATGTTCTTGCGTTTTCATCATAAAGTATAACGGAGGGGGTTAAGAAATCAAGGCGTTGAAAACAATAGAAGGAAAAGTTAAAGTTTGCTGGACCAAGAGTGAACGAGCCACTTAGAAAAGCTCTCTCTCACCTAGATTTGTAGCAGCCCCCTCTTTTAATTTGTACATTAAGCGATGAGATGCTGGAACCCTGCCAATGTAGACAGAATTAGTTTCCACTCAATCCACATTTCTTGAACAGCAGGAAGTTAAAGACAGACAATCCCTCCAACCCAAGCGAGCTCCTTAACTGCCTTTTCATCCTGTCGGCCTGCAAGCTGCCCTCTTAGAGTAGTGGGAGCTTCTCCAGATTCTGACAAGGAAACACCTGCTGAGCGTGGAGCTTCTCAGAGCTGCTTGCAGTCCTCAGGTCTCACATGCTCAATGTCCTTGTGAAGAAAGACGGGGCTCAGCAGGAGAGGATTGATACCACACGATACAGAAAACGCCAACAAAGTAGGAAGCCGTGACCGGAATCAGTAGACGTAGGTTCGTCCTCTCTCTTCTCTAGCCTGTATGGTCTCTGTAAGGTCCTGGAACGGCAAGCACTGGCAGTGTCACAGAAGGTCAGGCAAGTGTAGAAATAGAACTAAATGGAAATATGGGTCAAACCAATAGCTGGCCTTAAGGGATGACTAAATTCATGGCTTAAAAGTCACGCTGCTCCTGCTGAAAATACTTCAAGATGCAAGGTAAGCTGCCTTTACTATAGGATAGGAGGTCTCAGCCAGGTTTCCAGTCTTGAAAGCACTTGCATGGTATGGTATGGTGTGGGAAGAACCAGATAGGGCTTCCGGGTTCCTGATCAGGAATTACCATATTATCTAACAAATTCTAACACTTACTCAACTCTATTCTCTAGATAAAACATCCAGTAAAGCAAAACGGGTATTCTATGATGTTCTCGATATGAGCACAACAGGCTTCAAAAATCTCTTGCTAACATCCTTACCCATCCTTATTTAACCTAAGATTAGATCCTTCATCCCCAAATACAAGCTTTTAGTTTCAAACATGGCAGTCCACACGTATGCATGTACATGCACATATATAAAATTTACTGTGATCCCTCCTGAAACCATACTAATGATGGTAAACGGATACTCTATGTGCAAGCAAATTTATTCATTGCTGCATTCTCCATGATAGCAGATTCTTTGACAAGAATCATGTCTTTGGTATTACTATTTACTCCACTACCTGGCCCAGTAACTATTTGTTTAGTTACCACAAGTCATATCAATTTTGAAAGATGCCCACATTTCCAGAGTATGCCCTTTTACATCTGCTAGAGATTTTATTCAAGCAATGAATTGAAATACAACTCCAAGATTTACCTTTAGATGCTCTCTAGTACAGGCTTCAATCCATCCTTCCTGAGTATGGGTACAGAACCGGCTCAGAATTCATCCCTTTAAAACAAATTCCAATGAATAGTTATAGTTGGATGTCAATATCGAATGACAAAATTTGATTAGTAGCAATAAAAGATTTAATAAGCACAGACCAGTGTTTCTCAAATTGGGGTGATAAGAACCCTGGAGGTTTGTGGATATATTCTCCCAATATCTAAATCTTAAAGCACTCAAATGTATAATGATATTTAACAATCAGCAATTTGCCAGCCATGGAATATAAAACCAAACACAATGGCTAGGCTTTATGTCTTTGATTTCCAAACCTAATAATATTAAAAAGAAACCAAATGGACTACCCAGATGGCTGCAGTATTAATCATACATTGTGCCAATGAGAAAAACTAAACCCACCTCCTTTAAGTTAAGCCTATGAACTTCAAATCCTGGTGGGCTCCCTTTTTAAAAGTCCAAAACTTATAATTCATACAAGACAGCACTTCATTATCGTTTCTTAGTTATTTCAAGTATGCTTATATAGCTCAACAATACAACCATCTAGGGGATGGGATTATACACGGGACTGTAAAATTTCTACCCCTCACTTAAGTGTAACCTAGCATAGGGCCAGGTACACAATATTCTGTAATTCTGTCGGTGACTCATATGATGATAATACACACGGACACACTCATATAAATTGCAAATGCGGAAAGAACGGGGAAGGAGACTTTCGGGACCCTCTGACTCTACTATGGGTAGCACCAAAGAGAAAGAAATTAGAGCAGGGAAAAGATTACTTAATAACTACAAAGTAGTACTTACAGTATTCTAAAGAGCCAGAGACTCTTCTTACAGCTGTCCAAGGAGCTAGTAGTGCACACTGCACCCTGAGCTGGGCCGACCTTTTGACATCCTTCTCACAGGAATAGTATCCTTTTTCAGTGATTATAAGGAACTGCCGTTTGATGATTAGTTATTTGCTTCAGCAGTTCCATATTAAATACTTCTCTGCCACCAAACACCTATACACTGGAGGCTAGACTAATATTCATTTGTATCAGGCTGCTAGCTCGCTGTTGAAATTTATGTCCAGAAGAATGATTAGATCTTGGCTTATTTTTCCTTTGCTATAAAACAGGGGAACGGGTCTCATCATTTCTTTATTTTTCCTTTGCTATAAAACAGGGGAACAGGTCCCATCATTTCTTTATTTTTCCTTTGCTATAAAACAGGGGAACAGGTCTCATCATTTCTTTATTTTTCCTTTGCTATAAAACAGGGGAACAGGTCCCATCATTTCTTTATTTTTCCTTTGCTATAAAACAGGGGAACAGGTCCCATCATTTCTTTATTTTTCCTTTGCTATAAAACAGGGGAACAGGTCTCATCATTTCTAAGTCCTCACTTCGCTGTGCTCTTAAGGCTACTTTGAATTAGCACGATTAAACAGGGTGTATTTTATGTAATAGAGTAATCGAATAAGGTGATCTACAGTATATGTTCTCTCATTTCATCCTTTCACAGTAATCTTGAAATAAGTAGGGACCAGTTGGTGCTCCAGATGAAGAAATTTAAGGATTAGAAAGTGTAGGTCGTTTTTCTAGAAGTGAATGGTAGTAAAGTCCAAAGATACTGGTCTTAGGAGCTCCATTCTAGAACTCTTTTGGTATAGTAAGAGTCACAGTGGTCTATCCACAGACTCACCACCCTTCGTAAAATGAGAGACACTGGTCATCAGGTACATGGTGTAAATGGATTTTTAAAGTTGAAAAATTTAATGACCAGGTTATCAATTCCAGCTGTAATCCAGATGTCTTTCTTGAGAAACAAGAAATTCACAGGAACTCTTTGATTGTATCCTGGCAATTGATTCTGTAGAATAGCATTCTTAGCCAGGCAATCTGCTCTGGAAGGAAGAATGCAGAGACCATGTTAATCTTCCTTCCCGGGGAGAGAATTTTCATCTAATAAAATAAAGAGTAGTGGCAGTCCAGTCCCCTGGACCTGACTTGCCTTGAACATTTTGCCCAGTGAAGCAGTGACAGAAGTGGGCAGGGATAGGACAGTCATTGGAATTGGGATAATTAACAAATACAGGAAAAAGAATGAAGGTCTATCCACCTAGTTCAGGCCTGCTTTTGGTAGTCAGCGCTGCACAAATGCAACATCAAAGTGGTAGGGAGATCTTGGGATGATGGGCTGAAAACCGGGACAATCGGTGCTGTATTAATTAACAATACAGAAAGGGCTTTGGGTAGTCAGCATTACAAAGAAGCAATGCGGGGCGGGGGAGGGGTAATACGAAGTGGGTAAACCACTGACATCTGGGATTGCTAACATTTAGGGCCAAGAGAGAGGGCCTTGCCCAGTCAGCATTCCCCACCGAGAATGCAAAAGGTGCAGGACCGGGGCAGGAGGAGGAGGAAGCACAATCTTTTCTATTGGCTGGATATACGGACTTCGGAAGTCCATAAGGAGGGTCTAAGGGCAGGCAAGGGTAGGGAGGGGGAGGTTAGGGGTGAGACCATGACTATTTGCAATTTTATACCCTGGAGCAACGCAAAAGGAGTGGCAAAAGGAGTGGAAGGGGCGGGAGTATGCGACGCCGTTTGAGGGACGGGCTCCGGGTGTATTGCAATGTTTGTTTATGCTTTATTATGCCATAGACGATTGAGGCTGCGAGTGCTTGCCTAACAAGGCCGGGGAGGAGAAAGCCATTGCTGACTGCCGTTGTGCCGTTAACATTCCCAGAGTTTTGTGTAGACAGCTGCCCCTGCAGGAATGCAAAGGGACTGTAAGGGAATGGTATCCTACTCTAACATAAGGTGGCATAGATAATTGCAGATATTCACCTTAATGGTCCTAAAACATGACCTTAGTCAGTACCTCGATGTATATAAAGAGGGTACAGACATCATGTCTAGTAATCAGTACTCTGGATCGTTGTTGCTGGTATGCGTAGTTGTCTGGGTGCCGAGGTCAGCACCACTCAGCAGTCATTCAAAGGCAGTGGTAGGGGCTGAAAGCATCCTTTCCTGTTGCACGGGTCCACAGACAAAATTCTGCACATCAATAATCTCAAGAAAAGAGCTCTTCATGGTCATCATGCCCCTAATTCAAAAGGCGGTACGAGGAGATGCACTCGTACTCCAGCGGAAGAGATGGAACTTTGCAGTTATGCACACCGAAGTCCAAAACAAAGGGCTTTATTTGAATAGCATCTCCTTGCTCGGAAGCGAGGAGTGTACAGTGGTTCTGGTCTAGGATATGCTTAGAAAACTGCATTTGTGCACATGAAATTTCCGAGTGAAGTCGTCTTGAGTAGTGGGCACTGCTGCTCAAAATGCTAAGGAAATAGCTGGGATCCCTATCTAGTGCACAGAACAGGAGAAAATGTAATTGCAGTTTTAATAGCCCAAAAAGAGGCCTTTCGCTGATAAGCACGCTCTGCTGTACTGCACAGGGAAGCCGAGTCCGCTGATGAAGACAATAGACAGTTTCACCATTCCGCCAGAAGGCACACTGGGGAAAAACAGTATCTCTTGCAGTAGTGCAAAGGAGGTACAATAGTCCTGGAAATGATGAGGTTGTGGAAATTGCAATTCTGCACATTGTCAGTATCCCTACTGTACTGATCGGAGTGTGGGTCTGAGAGGGCTGATTCCTATTCAAATGGGATGAGCAATGTGCAATTATGTACATTCCCATCCCAGGTATGTGGCTGTACCGAATTATAGTTGTGCACCTTGACTGTCCAAGACTTGTGCAAGGGCGCCCCCTGCCGGAAGAGACAGGGAGTAGCGAGCTGTATCCTTGTCTAGTGCACAGGAATCCAAATGCAATCCCACATTTAACAAGCCAAGAAATGGGACCTTAAAGGTCAGAATCCCTGCGGTACTAAAAAGGGAGCGCAAAGGGTAAGGAAGTATTCTAATGTAATTATTATACATAATAACGCTGTGAGAAAGAGGCCGTAAGTGGACAGTACCCCGTGCAGTAAAGCAAATGGGGTGTCAAGAGTCCAGAACCCATATTAACTCAAAGGACCTTCAACAACTAATTAAACATGTCCACAGTCCCAAGAGAAGGGCTTTAAGGTCATAACTTATGCTTCCATAACTGTAGGAGTCCTGATCTAAAAGGCTCAGTTATGGATAACCGAGAGCGTGTACAAGACAACTAAAACTGTGCTCATTAATTGCATTCGTGTGTACGGTATTAAAAGTAGTCACCTCCTCCTGCTAGAATATAAATATGATGGGGAAGGTCTTTGCCTGATGTACAAGTACAGGAGCAAATGTAAATATGCACATGAACAGTCCAGGAGATCGATTTGCGCCTAGTCAGAAGCCCCTGCAGTAATTTAAGTGGAGCAGAAAAATCGGATATTTCTCTAACATTGCAATTCCGGGAGCATGGATTACTGTAACTATGTACAAAGGAGCCATAGTTGGTCAGCACCCCTGATGTAACAGGTGTGATGGAGTTGATCTTAGTACAATTTTCTACATTAACTACCCAAAGTAAAGACTTTTTAGGGTATTAGTTTATCAGGAGAGAATATAGAATATAGAAAGGATGAACATTAGCTTAAAGTGAGGAACCGTAAACATAGGAATTCTACACAAAATTAGTCCCAGAAAAAAGGCAACGTAAGTAATTAATATGCCTTTTTGCAAAAAGAAGAGAGTATAGGGCTCTTAAATGAAGACAGTGTAGTCAGTTACCATAATTCAATTTATTCCAGTACAAAAGTCCTTACAAAAGGCATCCACTGCTGAATATAAGGACAATGAATGAGATATCTATCCACTGCAGAGGAGGACAAAACATTGCATATTAACAGCGCAAAAAAAGAACTTGGTATTCAGACCTTCTTCAGCGATGCTAACAGGTATCAGAAGTTGGGTTCCACTGTCACAATCCCAAGTACCCATGCTGTAATGCAAAGTGTACTGGATGGGATGTGTCCTCCAGGTACAAAGGACTGACCCGGCTACAAACCCCTTTCCAGTCCTCAGTTCTCTTTATTCGCCCTACGGCAATGTGGTGAGTAGCAGATATGGGGGCTACGGAAAAATGGAACCGAAGGGCATTTAGGCCCTTTGCAGTCCTCAGCTTTGCAGTCCTCAGATTTTGCGACAAAGTGGTAGGTGGGTAGTTGGGACCTCAGATAAACGGGGCTGTATGCATTTAAGCCGCTTACAGCCCTCAGCGCCCTCTGTGACAGTTAGGTGAGAGGGGGCGTTCAGACCTCAGAAACACGGGACTGTATGGCATTTAAGCCCCTTACAGTCCTCAGCTCCCCCTGCGACAATTTGGCTAGTAGGAGCAGGCAGACTATAGAAAAACAGGACTGTATGGCATTTAAGCCCTTACCAGCCCTCAGATCGTTTTGCAAAAAGTGGTAGGTGGGTAGTTGTGACCTCAGATAAATGGGACTGTATGGCATTTAAGCCCCTTACAGTCCTCAGGTCCCTCTGTGACAATTTGGTTAGTAGGAGCAGGCAGACTATAGAAAAACGGGACTGTATGGCATTTAAGCCCCTTACAGTCCTTAGCTCCCTGTGCGACAATTTGGTGAGAAGGTGAGTGGGGACCCCAGTAAATGGGACTGCAAGACATTTAAGCCACTTACCGTCCTCAGGTCCCTCTGCGACAATTTGGCTAGTAGGAGCAGGCAGACTATAGAAAAACAGGACTGTATGGCATTTAAGCCCTTACCAGCCCTCAGATCGTTTTGCAAAAAGTGGTAGGTGGGTAGTTGTGACCTCAGATAAATGGGACTGTATAGCATTTAAGCCCCTTACAGTCCTCAGGTCCCTCTGTGACAATTTGGTTAGTAGGAGCAGGCAGACTATAGAAAAACAGGACTGTATGGCATTTAAGCCCCTTACAGTCCTCAGGTCCCTCTGTGACAATTTGGTTAGTAGGAGCAGGCAGACTATAGAAAAACAGGACTGTATGGCATTTAAGCCCCTTACAGTCCTCAGGTCCCTCTGTGACAATTTGGTTAGTAGGAGCAGGCAGACTATAGAAAAACAGGACTGTATGGCATTTAAGCCCTTACCAGCCCTCAGATCGTTTTGCAAAAAGTGGTAGGTGGGTAGTTGTGACCTCAGATAAATGGGACTGTATGGCATTTAAGCCCCTTACAGTCCTTAGCTCCCTGTGCGACAATTTGGTGAGAAGGTGAGTGGGGACCTCAGATAAATGGGACTGCAAGGCATTTAAGCCCCTTACAGTCCTCAGGTCCCTCTGTGACAATTTGGTTAGTAGGAGCAGGCAGACTATAGAAAAACAGGACTGTATGGCATTTAAGCCGCTTACAGCCCTCAGCGCCCTCTGTGACAATTAGGTGAGTGGGTGAGTAGTGACCTCACATAAACGGGACTGTATGGCATTTAAGCCCCTTACAGTCCTTAGCTCCCCGTGCGACAATTTGGTGAGAAGGTGAGTGGGGACCCCAGTAAATGGGACTGCAAGACATTTAAGCCACTTACCGTCCTCAGGTCCCTCTGCGACAATTTGGCTAGTAGGAGCAGGCAGACTATAGAAAAACAGGACTGTATGGCATTTAAGCCGCTTACAGCCCTCAGCGCCCTCTGTGACAATTAGGTGAGTGGGTGAGTAGTGACCTCACATAAACGGGACTGTATGGCATTTAAGCCCCTTACAGTCCTTAGCTCCCCGTGCGACAATTTGGTGAGAAGGTGAGTGGGGACCCCAGTAAATGGGACTGCAAGACATTTAAGCCACTTACCGTCCTCAGGTCCCTCTGCGACAATTTGGCTAGTAGGAGCAGGCAGACTATAGAAAAACAGGACTGTATGGCATTTAAGCCGCTTACAGCCCTCAGCGCCCTCTGTGACAATTAGGTGAGTGGGTGAGTAGTGACCTCACATAAACGGGACTGTATGGCATTTAAGCCCCTTACAGTCCTTAGCTCCCCGTGCGACAATTTGGTGAGAAGGTGAGTGGGGACCCCAGTAAATGGGACTGCAAGACATTTAAGCCACTTACCGTCCTCAGGTCCCTCTGCGACAATTTGGCTAGTAGGAGCAGGCAGACTATAGAAAAACAGGACTGTATGGCATTTAAGCCGCTTACAGTCCTCAGCGCCCTCTGTGACAATTAGGTGACAGGGGACATTCAGACCTCAGAAAAATGGGACTGTATGGCATTTAAGCCCCTTACCGTCCTCAGGTCTCTCCCTGACAATTTGCTGAGTGGGTGAGTAGTGACCTCACATAAACGGGACTGTGTGGCATTTAAGCCCCTTACAGTCCCCAGCGCCCTCTGCGACAATTTGGTGAGAAGGTAAGTTGGGACCTCAGATAAACAGGACTGTATGGCATTTAAGCCGCTTACAGCCCTCAGCGCCCTGTGTGACAATTAGGCGAGAGGGGGCATTCAGACCTCAGGTAAACGGGACTGTATGGCACTAGGCACTTTAGCAGTCCTCAGTTTCCTCTTCAGTAACACGAGGTCGTCAGGTGAGCATCACATCCAAGTTAACAGAGACCTTGGCAATTGCAATTTTGTACATGATCAAGTTCAGGACAAGGTCTTTAAGTAATTATCACCTTTTAGGTGTATTGCAAGGGTGTGCTTCGCTCCTGACAAAGCTAGCTCTAATCAATCAAATTGTACAACCAAACTGTCCTAGTGCAGAGTTCATGAGCATAATGGTCTTCTGAAGGAATTCTAAGGAATTGAGTGTTGCCTGTTCACAGACGTGGACATGGGCAATTATGGATATTATTAATTCAATAGAGCATCCTTGAGTAATGAGCCCACATAATAGCATGCAAATGGGATACAGTGGACCTTTCAAACAGACAGTACTCTAGGTGACTACAGCTGTGCAAATTAACTGTCCAACAGCTGAGTTCTTGAATAATCTTCATGGCTATTTTGCAAAGTTGCAAGGAATGTGTGAAACACGGGTATTGATGATTGACATTCTACTCATTAATTAACAGCAACGGCCTCAGGTAGTCCGCATTGCCTAGGCGCAATGCAAAGATATTTGAAGATGAGACAATGTACAATTAGTTTAGTACTTTGTCTCAGAGCAGCCGGACTCCCCAGAAGTAGGGCAAGCACTGTAGGATGCCTTTTGACAAGTCTATGGCAGTTGGGACTAAGCCCATGGATAAGCAATGGACAACTTATTTTTAGTACTGGATCAGTGATAGTTGGACTGGCTTTAGGGAGAAGCAGTGCTGATGGGGGCCGGGGGCTGGGGCTGGGGCTGGGGCTGGGGCTGGGGCTGGGGCTGGGGCTGGGGTTAGCCCTAGGTCTAGGTCTAGGTCTAGGTCTAGGTCTAGGTTTAGGTCTAGCGCAGGGCAGGGGCAGGGGCAGGGGCTGGGGCTGGGGCTGGGGCTGGGGCTGGGGCTTGGTCTGGGGCTCGGTCTGGGGCTCGGGCTTGGTCTGGGGCTCGGTCTGGGGCTTGGTCTGGGGCCGGGGGCTGTGGAGGCAGGGAATCACAGAAAGTTGAAAGTGTGGGCATTTAATGCTCCAATATAATAAAAATCAACAGCACTTGAAGTTTCCTGGCTGATCGGTAGGTCATAAGTCAATTAGTGCTGCATTAGAGATGGGAACAAAGCTAGGCCTGGACTGGAATAGACCTTCAAGTATTTATTTTACGTTTGGTCATAAAGTTAAATTTTTATTTATGTGCTCTAAGATTCTTCAAAAATTCAAGGGGAAGTGGTTTATTAAGTCAATTTAAAAGAAAAAATCAGTAAAAATTTTTTATGCCAAAGTATTTGACTTTGGATACCTTAAACCAAAAAATAAAAATAAAAAAATGAAAAAATAAAAAAATTAAGCAATTCATAAAAGAAATTGCAAAGTTTAAGGCATCTTAAGTAACCTAAAAGTGAAAGGTCATTAAATGTAGTTGAGTTGTACATCTAAGCCTTTAAATACATTTCCATAATAGTAACTTAAGGCCTAAATCTAGCAGTAACAAACCACATATACTATTTGTTACTGACATCCAAAAAAATTAATAGAAATCGAAGTCCAACCCCAGCATTAGCCACGGGGTAAGTGCTCCTCTTGAAGAAGGCAGGGAGTCGTCTTCTGCACCTGCTGGCCAACGATCGTCTGCCGGTCTTTGCCACGTCTCACCTCCAATTTCACACTTGGCAGGCATGGAGCACCGCCGGTGGCCACAGCGTGGAAGAGCAGCGGCCAGGCCACAGAAGACTAGTCTGAGGCTAAGGCTCCAACGCAGCAGAATGAGTAAGGTGAGGCGCGCCTCACAGCGAGCCAATATACAGCACTGAAAAAGGCAATGCTGGAGGACGGGGAGAAGCATGAGGGAATGGAGGTGTGAAGATGAAATGACCAATGGGCAAGAAGGATGGGCGTGGCCCCCCTGCTGCTTGCTCCTGATTGGCCGAGCCAAGAGCACGGGGGGGCCATGCTAACCCGTAAATTACCTTACCTCCAAACCGTGCCCTCATTGGACATCGTGGCACGGACCGGGCACTAACCGTTTCGCTTTTTTCGCAGGTTTTCACACTCGTGGCAAACGGCGAGGCCCGCCAGGCCGCACAGCGCGCCGCCCCTGCCGGAGCCGCGCCCGCCGGGCCCGTGCCGGCCAGACAAGACGCGCCTGGCCTTCCACGTGACCGACTGCCTGGAACGCCACGGGCCGCGGCACACGTCACACGTCACACGTCACGTCGTCCCTGCCGCAAGGACGAAGGCCTGCCACAGCCTATGCTACAGCAAGTATTTCAGCCGCCATTTTATGCCACAAAAATGCAGTATTTCCACAATCTAGGACACAAGAACAAAGACACCACCAGTATGCGGCCTTCCTGCCGCGGCTCGCTCGCGGCAATTCCGTGCTCGCCATATTACACGCTAACACATCCATGTACTAGGCGGTACCGCGACCATGGGCCGAAGCGCACCCTGACACGCCCTGCCGCTGACCAAGTCCTGTCCTTCTCAACCAGCCCATGTAACGTGGCATAGGACAACCGTGTCTTCCTGTCTCACGACACTCGTAACGAACCCTAAATCGGCTGGTCTGAACGGCGCACGACACTGCCTGCCGCCTGTCCTGCCATCCACTGGGTCTCCCTGTTCGGCAGCACCCATCAGCCAAGCACCCATCGGCCAGCTCCGTAGCCACCCAGCGGCCATTTTCCCCCCGCGGCGCCGCTAACTACCATGGCGGCATAAATAGCCACCTGCGCCCAGTGCTCTAAGTGGGTCGCGTACCACCAAGCGATTGACGGACGGCGAGGCAACCAAGACACATCACGTAGCGCAACGAACCACCGATAACAACCAATACTGCATCCACATAAGGCCCCAGAGGCGATGTAAAAAAAAAATCTAAGCAGGTATCCGCGGCCCCGATGAGCAATGAAAAAAAAAAGTAAAGCAGGTATCCGCGGCCCCGGTGGGCAAGAGAAAAAATAGCGGAAGCAGGTATCCGAGGCCCCGATGGGCAAAAAGACTATTAAAAGAAGAAGAGCACGTATCCGCCACCCCGATGGGCTAGACAGTTAGTGCGTTAGGGACGGAGACAGGACACAGCACGTATCCGCAGCCCCGGTGGGCGTAAGGGGAAAAAAAAAAATTAAAAGCAGGTATCCGTGGCCCCGATGGGCGAAATATAGAATGAAGGAGCCACGCCCCAAAACCTTTGCAAGGAAAAATCATGTTAAAATAGAAGACAGCCCCAAAATAGGAGCTGTCAAGATGCATGAGAAAACGGACCGTTTTAAGACTATTTAATAGAATTTTTGGTGCGTTCTTAAGGTAGCGATATGCTGTAGATAGTGGTTGGGACCTGAGAGCTGCAAAGCGTTCCCGAAAGGAGGACAGGGTGAAGATATATCTGCAGTTAGCCAGCTTCTGCCCCCGTAAATGAGAAATGGCGACACAGGCATTGGCTGTGCTTTTATTCTCGAGAAGGAAGTGGGGCGGAGTAAGAGCAAAAGGAGTGGCTTTGAAAAAGGACTACTGCACATCTTCATGAAACGTACAGAACCGGGTCCACTGAGGTATCACGGAAGAGGAGACGTCAAGAAAAGGGCAACATCTCAGAGCATCATGCTGTAAATGATGATTGTCTCAGCCAGGCAAGACATCAGCCTGGACCAACCAACAGGACCTAAAAAGCAAACCAACTACCACCAGCAGAAAGACTACAGACCACCTAGACAACCAGTCTTAAACCCCTTGTCCAAAAACACCTTTAAAGGTGAACACATAAGTGATAAACTGGTTGTCCACGTATTGGGCAAGTAAACCCTAGTCGTGGGACTATTGCCGCGCTAGATCTCTTCCGTTCGTTTTCTGTTCTTTTTTTCATGAGGGTACTCCAACAGCGTGGCGGTAACATGCTGAGTTGGGGTAAATCCTATATAGGGGACAATGGATGGCTGCAGGCTCCGGGTGGCCAACGTGAGTTCTGTGGCCAAAAGAACAGCAGACACAAGAAATCTACATTTCCATACAACAAGTTCCAAAGAGCCATCGGATTGCAAGTAATAACCTTTTCTCTTACTAGGAGATATGAAATTAGCCAGTATGGGTGCATTTGACAGTAAAAAAAAACATGAAGACATGTTTTCTGGACCTGCCAAGGAAGAGATGGTACGTGGACGTTAGTAGAAGACTTCTTGCATAAGCTGGATTTTCGTGTAAGCTGTTGAATAGACATGTAAAGACCTCTTCCGTGTCCGCAATTCTAAATCTTCATTGCTAAATTACTATACCTCACATCAGCCCATGAATTTTATAATATATTTTTAATTAGATTATATAGAAAGTGACTATACAAAACTATTTGTCTAGGACCCTGCATCATGCCCCAGAGTAACCCTGTTTTTGCCATTTATCACTTGCAGGCATTTTTTATCCTAGATGCATGGCATACAACAGGAATTATATGGACAGAAGGAACCAAGTCCTCTTTTTAAAAGATTCCAATTATTTTGCTTCTAGGCTCGTCACTTTGTTAGCATATACTTCTTCATGGCTTAAGTTGTTTTTTTTAGTTTTTTGTTTTTTTTTAAAAGGCAGGAATGTACTGATTTTGCCACGAGATGGCAGCATGAAATTATTGAAGAAACGATGAACAAGCTGCAGGAAAGGCGCCGAGGTCTAATATCAAGCCCACTCAAGGTCTGAGTTGAAAGGGAAAACTTATACATGTTCAGTATCAGAAGAGAAAACAAAAAGTACTCAATTCCCTCTAATTTGAACAGCCCAAAACCCCCTCCGCCAGAGGAAGATTGTCCTTGGCTTTGATGCAGTGTCATTTAAAGAGGACTTGGAACATCCCTGGTCAAATTAGCAGGCTGGTGTAAAACAACACTCCTTGAACAGTCAATGGCTCAAAAAAAAAAATTAAAAAGGAAAAAATAGACAAACAAAAATGAAAACGGCATAAGGGAAAGTTTATAGTGACAAATGCACACGTAAAGAAAAAAGATCTAAAAGAAACAACCTGACCTTATCATATCACTAGAAAAAGAACGAACGGCCCAAAATTAGCAGAAGTGTGAAAATAAAAATCAGCAGAAATAACTGAAAAAGAGTAGAAGAAAAAGATAAATGAAACTATGAGCCGGTTTTTTTGTGAGAGAAAATTGGCAGGCCTTTAGCTAGACTAAGAAAAAAATAGAAGATTCAATTAGAAATGAAAACAGTTTGCAACTGATATCACAGAAGCAATCATAAGAGGCCACTATGAATAAACATGTGAGCAAGTTGGATAATCTGGAATAGATCAATTCCTGGAGACATACAACATACTGAGACTAAATCACGAAGAAATAAAAAATTTGAATATAACTACTATGGAGATTAGATCAGTTACAAAAAGTCTAAGAAAAGGCCAAACCCAAATGGATTCATAAAAAGCCCGCATTACACAGATAATGAAACAAGACAAGGACTACAAGAAAAGAAAATTATAGGCCAATATCCCCGATGAACAAAGACTTTTAAATATCAACAGCACGTGAAAAGAATGATACGCTATGATCAAGTGAGATTTACCCCTGGATGAAAGGAAGGTTCAACGTAAGTAAATCAAGTGTGATACACCACTCTAACAGCGTGATCAAAATCATATAATCATCTCAATAGGTGCAGAAAATGCATTTGCCAAAATTAAACATCTTTTAAAGATCAAAACTCCCAACACAGTAAAGACCATATATATGAAACAGCTAATATACTCAATGGCAAAACACCGAAAGCTTTTCCTCTAAGATCTGAGACAAGACAAGGTTGCCTACTCCCACCGCTTCCATTGCATATAGTACTTGCGGTATTGGCCAGAGTAAGTGAGGAAAAAAAGACATCCAAATCAGGAGGGAAAAATGAAAATTGCCTCTATTTTCCGATAACAGTATCTTATATATCGAAAATCCTAAAGATTCCACCCAAAAACTGGTAGAATAAAAGAATTCAGTGATGTTGCAGGATACAAAATCGATGTACAGAAATCAGTTGTATTTCTATACACAAATAATCTGAAAGGGAAAATTAAAAAGTAATCCTATTTATGATAGCATTGAAAACAATAAAATACTTAGGAATAAATTTAACCAAGAGAGTAAAAGACTTGTACACTAAAAACTATGACATTGATGAGAGAGACTGAAGAAGACACAAGTAAGTGGAAAGATATCCAATGTTCTTGGATTGGAAAAATTAATATTGTTAAAATGCCCACAACCAAAGTGATCCACAGATTCAATGCAATCTCTATTAAGATTCCGATGGTATTTTTCAGAGAATTCAAGAAGTTAACAGAACACCCAATTATCTCAATCCAAAAAGGCCTTCACCAAGACACATTGTATTAAAACTATCAAAAATGACAAAGGAAAAATTCTCAGAGCAGCCAGGGAAAGGAAGGTGGTGACCTATAAAAGAAAACCTGTTAGATTGTCATCGGACTTCTCAGCGCAAACCTTACAAGCCAGAAAGAAGTGGCCTCAAATATTCAAACGGTTAAGCGAAAGGAACCACCAGCCAAAAATAATGTGCCCAGCTAAACTCCTGTGGATATGAAGGGGGAAATAAAGACCTTTCCAGACATACAAAAATTGAGAGAATTCTCCAGTACGAGGCTTGCATTACGAGGAATACTGAGATACTGAATGGAGTGCAACTCGTACTAACAACAGGGCATTATAAGCTTCAACGATAAGAAATTTACTATAGGAAGAAAGTAATGAACGTTCAGCATACAGAGGGACAAATTGAGATGACTGAAAAGGGGAGGACTTGAAGATCTAAATTCACAAAGGGGACAGGAGGCAAGGCATGCGCAGAAGAAATTGGATGACTGTATATAATATCTTGGACCATTCACAAAAATTAACTCAATATGGTTTAAAAATTTAAATGTAAGACCTGAAACCCTAAAATTCCTAAAAATAAACGCATAGAAAATCTTGACATTATTGGCATTGTTTTTTTGGATATGTTACCAAAAGCATGGGTAATAAATGAAAAAAAAATTAAACGAACATGAGTATATCAAACTAAAAATCTTTTGCACAGCAAGGGAAACAATATGAAGTGACAAACCTTAGAAAGGGAGAAAGTATTTGCAAATCTATATATCAGAGAGGGGGTCGGTATCCAAAATATACAAGAAACTCATACAGCTTAAATAGAAAAAAATTATCTGAATAAAAAATCGGGGAAGGATCTAAATCAGGCCAGCCCTAAAGCTACCCGGCCCAGCATCTTTCTGGGTCCACAGAATTGAGAGGAACAAGGTGAGAGGGAATATATAACCATGAGGAGCATTAAGGGCTGAGGCGAGGTTGGAATCGTGAATATTTTCTAATTCCTTTTTTCATGTAGTTACTTTGGGATTTAAGGATCCCAGGTGTGTTTCTCACACCCTGAAGCACTTGGCTTCAGTGGCCTTAAAATCTATATATAGGAAAATGTGCATTAGAATAGCATTGATTTCACGGAGGTAGTCTAAACCCTTAGGCAATGTCACAATTCAAGCTTTAGCTAAGATCTTACTACACACGTGGCAATGCAGATGGGTTCCTTTCAGCGTTTTGCATAAGAATGGCCGTACATCAAGGCTCTGATGGGCGCGCAATTTTCTACCATTGCCTCCTTCAGGTAGGCAACAGCGAAAGAGAGAAAGCAAAGGTAATGATGTAAATGAATAGAACAAAAGGCGCCCCATGCTGAGTCTAGATAGCTAAAGATCATGCATATTAGAATGTATATAGAAGCTACCTTTGGGAAGGGTTAGAGACCTCTAAATTGTCTTTTCTTTTCTTGTGCAGCACGAGCCTTCTGCAGTGCTTTCATCTAGCGTTTCATACCCATAATGCTTCACAGACAGTTTTAGCTGCTGCTTCTTTTTTTTTTCTTTACCGTTTTCGGGACTGGCTTCCAGCTAGTGTATTTTCTCTCGTGGAGAGGAACCAGAAAATATAAACGTTTTGATAAACACAGGTTTCTTACAGGAATCGGGACAGTGGCTGAATCTAAAGGAAGAGGATGGACTTTAGCCGAATCTAAAGGAAGAGGAAGGACTTTCAGGGTGAAGCGCGAACTGACCCCTTTAGCAAGACACTTTGTTACAGAATTAAACAAGGAGGCGGCTAGTTTGGGGTCCGTTTTCGTCCTAGGTTCAGTATGAATTCAGACCCAAAGTTTTCCCGTGTCTGTGTTCTTCTTCCCTATGTTTTGTTTGCTTGAAGTAGCCCGTGATGTGCGGGGCTCAGTGGGGTGAAAAATGGCGGTTGTTGTCCACGCCAAGTCCTTCCAGCGGCCGCGGCTTTGGGGAAGCCGCGTCCCCGCGGTGGGCAAGAGCGATCGGCTCGTCCTCCTCCAGTTTTGCGGGACTCGGGGGGAATCACGGAAAGACGGGTTTGAGGTGCGGCCGCTCGTGAGGGAGATCGCAATGGAAAACGAGAGCTGTCCAGAAGCTGGAAAGAAGAAGAGGGTCGGGGCAAGGACGCAAGGAGGTTGGGGACGGAGAGGAGGACGGAGACTCACTGTCGGAGGGGATGGCAGAGCCGGTGAGTGCGGGGGCCCGGGGCCCTGGGGGGTCACGCCACGGGGCCACGGGGCCCCGGGGCCCCCCGGCGCCGCCTGAGTGATTCGTGCAGCACACCCCGGTTGCGTGGGGCGCCTGAGGCGGTGGCGCCGGCCGCGGGCTCAGTGGCCACCCGGGACAGGGACAGGGACAGGGCCAGCACCGGCGCCACAGCCGAACCGTGACACTGAGACCTAAAATGGCGGCGCGTGGGCCGCGGGGGCCCCACTGGTGCTCGGCGCGCGACGGGCCGGCAGGGCCCGAGCCGCTGCCCCGAGCCCGAGGCTGCCCGGCGTCCGTGTCGTGGTGGGCCACGCGCCGAGGGCCGGGAAAGAGGCCGACGGCGGCCTCGGGGTCGCGTGGACGGCCGCCCGCGTGGGAGTGGGAGGCCGGCTGGCCCGGTCTCGCGCTCCCCGCTGGCCTCCGCTTTCGTCCCTGTCGCCTGGAGCCAGGCGGGTGGGGGCGGGAACTAGGGCTCAGCAGGGCGCTGGGGCTGTCGCCTCAGGCCTTGCGGAAATGGGTTTCGATCGGTCCCTAAACGAAAGCGTCTCTATCTGCCCGGGGCTCGGCCGCGCTACCCTAACTCGGGGCCCGACTCAGCGACTGTCCCGCGGCCTCCGTACGGGCTACACGGAATCGCGCAGCCCGTCAGCCTTTCGGCGTGAGCCGTGTTCTTCAGGCATAGACTGCATTTTCTCCTTTCCGATGACTAAAATTTTCTGTCTCTCTCCCTTTCGACCCTAAGTGAGGACTCTGGGGACGTGTAAAACGTAATCTTTGTTCTGGAAGCATCTCAGGGGAACAGTGTATGCGAATATAGCTACTCTTTGTGAAACGCTTCCGCGGTGAAAAGAAATTTTCGCTGCGAGTGCCCACATCGCACTGTCATGTTGCCGGGGACAGTGTGACTCGCTGCGGCCTTTTGCAACAGTGCTCTGGCCACATTTGGGGGGAAAAAAATCCGCATATCGCCCGACTACACACTGGAACCAAGCAGTCTGACTTTTACACGTACATCCCACGGAGTTAAAAGCACCAGTTTATTAAAACACATGAACGAGATGCCTTTGCAGCTTTGTCTTTGTTACAAGTAACTGGGAACAACCTGCGTATCCATCAACACGAGAGTGTTTGGAAACCAGATTTACCTCCTTACACATTTTTGATCTAGAGAAGGCTAAAATGCATTGTTATGTGATAAGAGGGAGTTTGCACAATATCCCATCTAGTATCCTATGTTTTTGGTGCGGGTGCTGGGGATGATGAAAGAATATCATAGGAATTTTCTTTGTCTTTTTTAAGGGGGCCTTTCTGTATGTCTTATGAAATAGTTAAGACACATAGACATGTAAAAACAAGACAATGAACCTCTGTTCTCACCAAACACAAAAAACAAAACATTACTAATATAATTGAAGTCCTCTGTGTACCCCTCCGTCATTACATCTCTCTTCCCTTGTCCCCAGAGGTAACCATTATTTTAAACGACATATACATTTTTTTTCTAGCATGGGCTATTTTTTATAAATTTTGAAGAGAAATTTTAAAAAGAAGTCAATTTAAAGGATTAATTTTTAAGTGCCATTTGTCTGGATTACAGTAACAGGCCAATCGAAGTTTCTTATGAATTGAGGGTAGAATCTGGTTTAAAAAAAAAAAAAACAAAAACAAAATAAGTCTTGGTAAGGAAGTAGAGGAACTGGACATTGCTGCTAGGATGTAAAGTGATGCAGCCACTGTGGAAAATAATTTGGTGATCACTCTATAAGTTGAACTTAGAATTACTATACTTCCATGCCAATTGGGGTTTTTTAAAAAATTACAACCATCCTACTATGTTTGAAGCGATCATTGTGGTTTAGACTTGTGTTTCCTTAATGACTAATGATTTGGAACATTTTCATGTAAATTGGCCATTTGTTTTCTTTGTAGAAATGTATATTCAAGTCGTTTGACCATTTAAAATCGGATGTTTGTCTTTTTCTTGTTTTTGAGTTGTAAGAATTCTTTATTGTGGATAGTGGACTATTATCATACATATGATTGGCAAAACCCTCCTCCCCCATTCTTTGAGTGTTTTTTACACTTTTTGATAGTCCTGTGGTGCACGATTTTTCTTTTTAATTTGAAGTCCAATCGATCTGTTTTTTCTTCTGTTGCTTGTGCTTTTGGTGTCAAATCTAAGAATCCCTTGCCAAATCCAAGGTAAAGAAGACTCAGCCCTAGGTTTTCCTCGTCAGTGTTCTATGGTCTTAGCTCTTATGTTTATGTCATTGATCTATTTTGAGTTAATTTTTGTGTATGACGTGAGGTCCAGCCTTATTCTTTTACGTGTTTATAGCTAGTTGTCCCAGCACCATTTTTGAAGAGATTTTATTTCCCATTGCATGGTCTTGACACGCTTTTTGAAATCAATTGGCCGTAGATATATTGCTTTCTTGCTGGTCTTTCAAATTTATTTCATTTGTCTCTGTGTCTATCCTTTTGTCATACCACACTGTTTTGATTACTATAGATTGTCATATATTTTAAACTTGGGGAATGTCAGTCCTCTAACTTCATTCTTTTTCAAGATTGTTTTGTCTATTCAGGGCCCCTTGCAATTCTGTATGAATTTTAGGATCAGCCTGTCCATTTTGTTTTAAGTCATATAGAAAAAAAAAGAGAGAGGAGTTGTAAACTAAAAACACATTAATACTGGCTTTTATGTTCACCTGTGTAGTAGTTACTTTACTCGTAGTCTTTATTTGTTCGTATTCTTTATTTGTTCGTCTACTTTTGAGTTACTGTTATCTTTCTATTTTAGCCTGAAGAGAACTCCCCTTGGCAGTTCTTGTAGGACTTATTAGCAATGAGCTCCCTCAGCTTTTATCTGGAAATGTCTTAATTACTCTTTTTGGGTCTTTTTTTTTTTTACAGAGTAATTGAAATATAATTCACATACTGTAGAATTCACCCATTTAAAGCGTATAATTCTCTTGTCTTTTTTTCCCCCCATTTACGTGCAGCCATCACCACAGTTTTAGGACATTGTCATCACCTCAGGACATCCATATGCTCTAGCCATAAAGCCAGTCCCTCTCGACCCCACCCACCCAGCGCTAAGCAACCGCTAATCTACTCTTCGTCTCTACAGACCTTCCCAGTTTGGAACATTTCATGGTAGTGGAATCTCGTAATATGTAGTCTTCGCGATTGGCTTCCTTTGCTTAGCATCATGCTTCTAGATTCATCCATGTGGCAGCATGTAGCAGTCCGTCATCCCATTTATGGCTGAATAACGTTCCATTGTGTGGATATAGCACATTTAGTCAGTTTATTCATCCATTGATGGACATTTGGGTTGTTTCCACCTTTAGGCTATCCATTCGTTCTGGGTGGGCAAAATAGGTGAAGGGGACCAAGAGGTACAAACTTAGTTAAAAGATAAATAAGTCACGGGTGTGTCTGTACAACATGGTGACTATGGGCAATAATGTCATATTGCCAATTTGAAATTCGCTAAGAAAGTAAATCTTAAAAGTTCCTATCACAAGAAATAAACATGTTAATTTGGTGTGGTGACAGATGGTAAATAGTGTGGTGATCACTTTGCAGTGTGTGCAAAGGTCATTGTGTCGTACACCTGAAAATAACATAATGTGTGTCAGTCATAGTTCAATAAAAAAGGCGGAGTATCCCGCCAGCGGTCGTGACATGAGTTAGTCTACGCAATTTAGTTCCAATAAAAAAAATTGCTAAAACATCCGTATACACAAGTTTCTATGTAGACATGTTTTCATTTGTCTGGTGTATACTCGAGGGCGCTGTTTCTGGGGCATGTGGTAACTCGTTTAATCGAGAAAGTGCCCCCAACAGCAGCCGCGCGTGAGGCTGCGACGCGTGTTCATTGTCCCTCGACTTCACGCCGTTCTCGGGCTCGCAGGCGGTGTGAACGTATCCGCGTGCTCGCCACCATCTGCAGGACTCTTGGGCTCTTTTCATTTTTCTATTTTTATTTCTACTCCTCAGACTTAGTAATCTTAATTTACCAATCTTCATGGTCATGTATTCTTCTTCCTATTGAAATCTTATGCTGAACTCTAAAGTTCAGTGAATTTTTCATTTCAGTTATTTTCTTTTTCAGCTTCAGGATTTGCATTTGGTTCTTTTTTGTGATTTCTGTCTACTTATCGATATTTTCTGTTTACCGATACACTATTCTGGTTTCCTTTAGTTTTTGCGCATGATTTCTTTAGCCTTTGGCATACTTATGAGTTGATTTTTCTAGTAAGTCTAATGTTTGGCCTTCCTCGGGGACTTGTTCTGTTCTTTTTTATTTTTTTTCTTACTGCGAAGGGGCCATACTTGTTTCTTTACATGCCTAATAGATTTTCATTCAGAAGTAGGCATTTTGAACTTTATAATACGATGGCTGTGGAAATTAAACTGTTCCCTGTCCCCGCGGCTGGCTGCTGTTGCTTCTGGTGAGCTGCAGTCATCCATTTGTTTAATGACTTTTCTTTAAGTGACAAAATTTACAGCCCCTTCCTTCATCAAGCACTGTCCTGATTATAGTAAATTTCTGATTAGACTCTAGAAAAAGTTCGGAAAAAGTCGATTCTGACGGCTTTTGGCGGCTCGATCCCGGGCACTCCCCACCCTGCCGTTCTGGTGCTGTCCCCTGGCCCTGTACATCTGGGTGCATCGCGATTTCATTACAGTTCAGGTCACAGAATTTTTCTAATTTTGCTGATGATTTGTTCTTTGACTCTTGAATAATTCAGAAAAGTATTTAATTTCCAGGTATTTGTGGAATTCCAAGTTTTTCTTTAGCTCTCGCTTTTTGAAAACAATTCCATTGTCTTGGAGAACATGCTCTGTTTGATTTCAGCCCTGTTAAATTTGACTTATTTTTTGGCCTAGCACAATTTGTTCTGTATCTGTGAGCTTGTTTTTTTTGTTGTTTTATTTAGATTCCACAGGTAAGGTCATACAATATTTATTTGTCTTTCTCTGACTGTCTCACTTAACATAACGCCCTCTAGGTCCGTCCATGTTGTCACAAATAGCAAGATTTCACTCTTTCTTATGACTAATATCCCACGTATTCTTGATCCATTCATCCGTTCATGGACACTTAGTCGTTTCCGTTCCTTGGCTGTTGTAGATAATGCTGCAATGAACATAGGGCTGTTTTTCTTTCCTTCGGATGAACACCCAGAAGTGTAGTGCTAGGTCCTATGGCAGGTCTATTCTTAATTTTTTGAGGACGCTCCATACTGTTTTCCATAGCGGCTGTACCAATTTGCAGTCCCACCTGCAGTGTGTGAGGTTCCTTTTTCTCCGCATCCTCTCCAACACTTGTTATTTCTTGTCTTACTGATAAGAGCCATTCTATCAGGCGTGAGGTGATATCCGATTGTGGTTTTGATTTGCATTTTCCTAATAGTTAGTGATGTTGAGCATCTTCCATCTGCATATCTTCTTTGGAAAAATGTCTCTTGAGATCTGCCCATTTTTTAATCGGATTGTATAAACATTGAATCCCAATAATTTTTGACTACCACTATGTTGGAAAAGAATGGAAATTAAGAAAACATTTCCATTGAAAAATGAATAAAGCAGGTTTAAAAAGTCAGGACAGTGTAGATCCAGAAAATATGAGGAGAAAAATCTATAAATCAAAGCCGACTCCGAAGTACATTAATTTCAGGTTTAATTGTGTTTGAAAGAATGCTTTGTATAATTTCAGTTTTTTAAATGTATCTTAGGCGTTGCCCTATGTGGATGTGACATATGTACTTACAAATAACGTGAGTTCTGCTGTTGTTGGGCGGAGTGTTGTTTAACCACTGAAAAGATTTTTTTGGTTGATGATCTTGTTCAGTCTTCTATACCCTGGGTGATTTTCTGCCTCTTGATTCTGTCTAATACTGAGAAGTCCTGCAGTCTTTAAGTATACTTGTTTATTTGTATTTTGTCAGTTTTTGTTTCATGTATTTCGAAGCTCTCTTAGGTGCACATACAAATAATATTGCTATGGCGTCTTGTTAAATTGACCCTTTTATCGTCATGTAATTCCCTTCATCGCTGGTAATTTTCTTTGCTCTGAAATCTGGTTTTGTCTTTAATGAGTATAGAGAGTCCTGTTGCTTTGGCTGGTGTTTGCATGGTGTATATCTTCTCATTTCTTTAAATTTAGTTTGCCGATGTCAATATATTTGAAGTCTGTTTCTTGTAGACAGAATATTGATAAGTCATGGGTTTAATGTTTTTTTGTTTGTTTGTTTTGGTCATTTTGACAATTTCTTTGAGTTTTGGTGTTTAGTCCATTTACGTTTAATATAAATATCGATATATTTAGATTTATGTTTACTAATTTTTTCTTTGAGTTTTTTTCTTTTTTTGGTCTCTCTTTACCCTCTCTTCTGCCTTTTGGGTTATTTGAACACTCTTTAGTTTTCCATTATGATTTTATTGTTTCCAGCATGTTCTGTGTCTCCTTCCCTCAGTGTCAAAGTAGCTGATTCTTTGTGTCCTTAGTTAGAGAACTTCTGTTCAGATAGACTTCAGACGATTCTCAGAGTTGGTTGTTCTGTAATTGTAATCCTGCTGTGATTGTGTGAGGAGGTGAATGCAGTGTTTACCTCGTCCACCATCTCGACCCCTAACTTAGGCGATTCTCTTTTAAATCATCTAAGAAGAAATGAGGAAAACATTTATTGTCATTTACATTTACCCATGTAATTAGCTTTGCTGGTCCTGTTCATTTTTTTCATATGGATTTGAGTTTAAGTGATTTGTTTTTAGCCTGAAAGCACTTTTCTTTTCTTAAAAAAAAAAAAAAAAAAAAGAATTCCCGTACTACTTTTATTTGAGTCTGAATTTTTCCTCGTTATTGTAAGATAGTTTTTCTGGATATAAGATTCTTGGTTGTCATGTGTTTTTCTTTTAGCGCTTTGGATGCACCATGCGCACACTGCTTCCAGTGTCCATTGTTGAGAAATAACCTGGAAAGTTTCTTGGGATCACTTGTATGTGATGTGTCACTTTTCTCTTGCTGTTCTCATAATTTTTCTCTTTGCTGGAAAGAACAAAGCATTAATAAAATAAAGATCTAGATAAATCGGGATAAATACTATATCCCTGAAGTCAGAAGATGCAGTAACATTTGTGGTACTGTAATTTGTATGGTTTCTATTTATAAGATATATAAATTTGTTCACCAGATGCCCAAGATATATTTCTCATATATTTGGTCTCTGTCCACAATTCCTGGATCACAGCTCCTAGAACTCTTGGAATTTTCTAAGTGTTGAGAATAGAAAAGGGTCTTTTGTTATATTAACCTAATTTTTAGAAAGCACCTAAGGATGGGGGCTGGTGGCCAGGAGAGCGACCCTGTGATTAGAGGGCTGGAACTCTTAGTCCTACCCCCAGCCTCTTGTGACAGAAGGGCTAGAGATTTAATCATTTCCCAAAGGCCAATGATTTAATTAATCATGTCTCTCACTCCCTCCATCCCTCTCCCCTCCCCTCCCCCTCTCCCTCTCCCTCCATCCCTCTCCCTCTCCTCCTCTCCCTCCCCCTCCATCCCTCTCCCCCTCCCCTCCCCCTCTCACTCCCTCCCTCCATCCCTCTCCCTCTCCCTCCATCCCTCTCCCCTCCCCTCCCCCTCTCCCTCTCCCTCCATCCCTCTCCCCCTCCCCTCCCCCTCTCACTCCCTCCCTCCATCCCTCCCCCTCTCCCTCTCCCTCCATCCCTCTCCCCCTCCCCCTCCCCCTCCCCCTCTCACTCCCTCCCTCCATCCCTCTCCCCCTCCCCCTCCCCCTCTCATTCCCTCCCTCCATCCCTCTCCCTCTCCCTCTCCCCTCCCCTCCCCCTCTCCCTCTCCCTCCCCCTCTTCCTCTCACTCCCTCCCTCCATCCCTCTCCCTCTCCCTCTCCCTCTCCTTCTCCCCCTTTAAGAAATCTCCATAAAACCCTTAGCGGGCAGGGTTTGGAGAGTTTCTGGGTTGGTGAACAGGTGGAGACCTGGGCTGAGTGGTGCCTGGAGGGGCCTGGCACCTCCGAGCCCCTCCCGCATATCTTGCCCTGTGAGTCCCTTCCATCTGGCCCTTCCTGAGTTACAGCCTGTTACAATAAACGGTGACCCAGCAAGTAACACTTTTCCCTAAGTTATGTGAGCTGTTCTAGCAAATTAGTCAAACCCAAGCAGGGGGGTTGGGGAACCTCCGATTTCTACCCAGTTGGTCAGAAGTACAGGGGACAGCCTGGATTTTTGATTGCCATTCTGAGTTGGAGGGCTCATTGGAGCCTCCAATGTTTGGCCAGCTGGTTAGAAACACAGATAACCGAGACTTGTGTCTGGTGTATGAAGTGTGTGTGTGTGTCAGGGACAGTCTTGTAGTTCCGAATCCTTGAACCTTTGGAATCTGGTGCTAGTTCTGGTAGACAGTGTCAGAATTGAGTTGAATTCTCAAACACCAGGGTGGTGTGACGGATCCCCCCCCGCCCCCACCACCACCACGTACAGTAGACTTGGGTGTGAGGACCCAGTTTAATGTAAAATCTCCCTAGTTTTATCTTGCCAACAACATAAGAAAGTCCAAACCAGTAGAGAGTTTTTATGAGTTTATTTGAGCCAACCTGACAATTGTAAGGAAGCAAAATCTCAAGAGGTTGAGAAAATGCTCCAGGGAATGGCCTTTTTGCAGCTCATTTTTACATTAGAATCAAAAGAGGAGCAGTAAGGAGGGTTACACCAAACCCACAGTAGGAGCTAAGGGAAGCCAGAGAAGGCAGCGGGGAATCTCTGGGACTGGATGAAAAGTAAAGTGGGGAGACACTTCTCTTTCTTGGGTGGGCACAGGAGAGAGAACAATGAACATTCACAGCTCTGAGCTCTGGTATTCAGGGAATAAGATGTCAGCGAGGGGTTCTGTATCTCCTGCCCCGGTGGGAGGTTGGGAGGTTGTACCCGGAGGGGTCTGGAGAAGGAGATTACTCTGGCATTCCAAAGGTCTGTTATCTTCCATGCACAAAGACAATAGGCTCACTTTGACTGACCTTTGTCAAGGAAGCAACAGGCCTGGAATGTAGCTACCTGCCGGGACTGGATTTAAGTTAGGAATTTTTATGTTCAGACCCCCGTATGTGGTTACGTTCAGCCTCTGGGTTTGGAGGGCCCGCCATGCAGGCCGCCTCTGAGCTTGTCAGGTTTAGTATGTGGCCCCTTTTTCCAGTGTCATCCTACTCAAAATCTCAGCAACCTCTTTTTTGCGGATATTGCCAAACTTATTCTAAAATTTATGTAAAAACAAAGAAACAAGAATAACCCAGTTTTACTTCTGAAATAGTAAAAGAAGTTTGAAAGCTCACACCACTTACAGTAAGGGTGGAGTAATCAACTGTGTGTTTTGGTGAAAGGAACCACGGTCAGTGGGAAGAGCCCGGTCAGTGGGAAGAGCCCGGCAGTAGACCCACGCAAGTCTAGTTACCCCAGGGATGGGAAAGGCCAATGTGGAAAAGATAATCTCTTTAACAGAAGTGCTGAAAACGTTCGAGGACCACATATAAAGAACGGGTGGACACATGCCTTGCTCGTTATCCAAATCTTAATTAAAATGAGTCACAGAGAAACTGTAGGACATCTTGAAGGAAATGGGAAAACATGTATTTTTGGAAACAGCACCGAAGCCACGATATAAATGCTAACTGAAAATTTTGTTTCTTAAAGGACTATGGCATTTTCTTAAACAGACTTTATTTTTCAGTGCAGTTTTAGGTTCGTAGCAAAATGGAGAGGATTTCCCGTATGTTCCCCTCCCCCCCACATACCTCACCCAGCAGTGGTGCATTCGTAACTTACGAACCTGCACTGACACGTCTGTCACCCACAGTCCAGCGTTTACCGTAGGCCTTCTTGCTGTCGTACCTTCTGCGGGTTTGGACAGATGTGTATGGCATGTGTCATTAAGACGCCATGCGGAGTCTCTGCGCTAAAAGCCTCTGGCAGCCACTGATCTTCTTACCATCTCCATAATCGTGTGTGTTTGTGTCTTAGTTGTGGTCGTTTTTGTTGACCTGTGTTCCCTGATTCTTCTTTTGTGTCGAAGGTACTTATGAGCCCATTGAAGCTCATTTTTGTTAATGTTTTCAGTTTCTACCACGTTCATTTGATTCTTTCCTACAGCCGTCAGCTCTCTTCTGATCTTGCCCATCGGCTGTTTTTAACATATCCTAGCTATTTTAAATTCTCTGTTGTCCCCGCGTCTCAGGTCTCGAGTCTGGTTTTAAAGATTGCACGCTTTTCAGATTTTTGTCCCTTCGTTTTTGTAATTTTTCTTGAAAGTCAGATATACCGTACGTAAGATAGTAGAGACCAAAGTAAAATTTTCTAGGGTCAACAAGATCATTAATTTGCAGTTGTCATGTCTTTTTCTGTAGAGATGTAGTGAAGCCGATTCTATCTTTCTACGTGTCTGAGCTTTGTTGTCTTTGTTATTTGTTTCTCCGGTTCTCCTGTTTCTCGTTTGCATTTTTTAAACATTTTTTTATTCCATTTTAACACTCTTTTAAACTTCTTGGTTACATTGCAATTTTGTTTTGTTATTGCTGCAAGGACTACAATACAGATACCTTGCAATCACTAACAGTTTATATAGTTTTAATGTTTTACCACTTCAAGCAAAATAGAAGCCTTTACATTCATGTAGATCTGTGGATACCCACCCCCATGGGTTTTTTAAGATGCCTTGTGTTTTACATTTACGTAACTTGAAAGGCCACCAGACTGTGTAAAGGTTTTCTTTTCAAGAGTCAACATATTTAAAAGACGTTAAAGAGGAGGAAATGGTACAATAGTACCTTACATTTATTCATTTACTAATTCTCTTGTTCTTCATATCTACAGATACTGGCTCCCCCTGGTTTTCATTTACCTTCAGACTAAAGAAGGCTTTGACATTTCATCTCAAATCTGTTTGAGATGAATTCTCTTTCTTTTTCTTTATCTAGGAATGTGTTTATTTGGCCTTCATTCCCAAAGGGTATTTTTCTAGAGAAAGAGCTGTTAGATGATGGCTGTTTTTCTTTCATTGTTTTAAAGATGTTTTGCTCTCATCTTTGCCCTCCGTGGTTTTGGATGAGAAATTTGCAGTTATTTGAATCATTGTCCCAGTACAAATGGTGTTATTTTTTGTATCTGTTTTCTCTGTTTTTGTTTTTTAACAATTGACTGTGGTAGTTCTGGGTGCGGTTTTCTTTTGGTTTATCTTGTTTGGATTTGCTGAGGGGGTTGAATATGCGAATTTTCTTTGATCAGATTTGGGACATTTTGGATTGGTATTCCTCCAGACATTTTTTTCCTGCACAATTTTTTTTTTTTTATCATTCTGGCACTCTGATGATGACTCATATGCTAGATATTTCGGTATTGCCCCATAGGCTCTATTTGTTTCATTTCAGCCTTTTTTTTTTTTTCTGTTGCTCAGATTAGCTAATTTCTGTTGCTATCTTCCAGTATAGTCACTCTCTTTTCTGGTCTCCATTTCTGTTACTGAGATCTCAAGTGAATTTTTAAATTGTGGATGTAGTTTTTAGTTAAGATTTTCAAATTGCTTCTTTTTAAGTGTTAATAGGGGTATAAATAATATACCATAAAATTATTCACTATATGTGCACAATTCATTTATTTTTGGTAAATTTGTATAGTGCGCTAACTCACCACGATCAGACTCGGACATTGAAGTATTTCCAAACATTCCTTCAAGCCCATTATCATCAGTCCTGTTCCCATCGTCAGTACCAGGATCCCACTGAGCTCTGTCTATGAATTAGCCTTTCCCGAGTATTTCGTGTAAATGAAACATGTAATATTTATTATATTGAATTTGGCCTCCTTCAGTTATTAAAATCTTTTTGAAGTTTATCCTGTGGTAGCATAAGTCACTATTTTATTCCCTTCTTAGAGGTGAACATTACTCAGTTTATTATAGATACACATTTTTGTTTCTCCATTGAGCACTTAACAGAAAGTTGAATCCTTTCCCTTTTTTATTATTACTTAAATGCCGCTATGAACATCGATGTAAATGTCCTTGTGTGCTCCATCTCTCTTTTATACGCTTCTCGGAGTAGAAGAGCTATCTCATTCCCACTTGCATGATGTGAGCCTTCGCATTTCTCGACATCCTCATCGCTGGTTATTGCTCGCCTTTGATTATAACCATTTTATTTGTAGACGCAGCATTTCATTGATTTTATTTTGCATTCCCTTAAACTCCAATGAGGTTGAGCATCTTTTCATTCGCTTAGTGATGGGATATCATTTAAATCATTTCTCCATTTCTAATTTGTTTCTTGTATTTGTTGAGGTAAGAAACATCCAAACCTGAACAGAATTTTCATGAATTTCTTTGAGCCAAACTGACTACAGTTGCCTGGAAGCAAAATCTCAAGGGACTGAGAACACGCCCTGCAGAAGGGCAGTTTCGCAGCTTATTTCGTCCATTAGAATCAAGGGAGGAGACATGAGGGGGTCGCACCACAGCCACTGGTGGGAGATTAGGGGGGCGGGAGAAGGCACAGGGGGAACTCTCTGGGATTAGGGAGGAACACGTACTTCTTTCCTTGGGCGGGGGCACGGGCGGGTGCAGGAGAGTTAACCATCAGCATGTACAGCTCACAGAGATGGTATGTGGAGGACCAGATAACCAGGAGGGGTGGGGACCAGGACCACCGGGAGGGGTCTGAGGCCTCTGCTCTGGGGGCTGGGCTGTGCCCCAGGGGTCTGCAAAGGGGCTGACTCTGGCATTCTAAGGGTTTGTTATCTTAGATGCTCAGAGACAGCAGACAGGATCACTTAAGGGAAAGACTGACCTTGTCAAGGACGCTGCAGGCCCAGGATGTGACTTGCCTTGGTTAGGAATTTTTCTTTTCAGATCATGGGGGGGGGGTTAATTTCGGTCTCTGAGTTGTAGGGCCCACCACGCGGGCTGCCCCTGCGTTTGTCAGGCTTAGCATGTGGCCCCTTTTGTCCACACATCATAGGAGTTCTATGTATATGTATTTTGGACACTTGTTCTTTATCAGAAATATGATCTACAGATATTTTTTTCCCCACCATGTGGCTTGTCTTCATATATTATAGTGTCCATTGAGCGTTAAAATGTGTAATTCTGATGTATCTGATCTTTCCTTGGTGCTATAATATCTTCATTGCTGTAGCTTTAAAGCAAGTTTTAAAATATGGTAATGAAAGATCTACTGCTTTGTTGTTTTTTCAAATTGTTTTGGGTATTCTGCAGCTCTTGTATCTTAAGATCAGCTTGCCATTTTCTACAAAAAAAAAAAATTCTCTTGGGCTCTTGATACGGATTGCATTAACTTTATAGATCATATTGGTGAGAATTGTCTTCATAATAACATTGTGTCTTCCAACCTATGAGCAGTTTTTCACATATTTCTCTCCATATATACATTTCCTTCAATTTCTCCGAGCAGTGTTTTGTAGTTTTTAATACATCTCTTCTGTTAAATTTATCCTTCCATGTTTTATTCTTTTGGATGCTATTCAGAACAGAGTTTCTTAATTTCATTTTTGGATAACTTATTGCTAATTATAGAATTACAATTGAGTTTTAGACTTTAATCTCATCCTATTACTTACTAAACTTCTTTATTAGTTGTTTTCTTAAGGATTCCTTGGGATTTTCTAAGTATAGGATCATTTCGCCTGTAAAAAAGAATAATTTTACTTCTTCCTTTCTAATCTCATTTTCTTTCATTGTTTCCCTTAATTACTGCCCAGGACTCACAGTGCGAGCAGAGGTGGGAGTGGCGCCCTCGGCTCATTGCCCTCGGGGGAGAGCATTCAGCCCTTCACCATTAAGCATAATAGTAGCTATAAATTTTTGTTTCCTGGATTAGGTTAAATCAGTTTCCTTTCTTTCTTAGTTTTCTGAAATTGGTAAAATCTTCAGTGGGCTTTGAATTTTGCGAAGTGCCATTTTTGTGTTCCTTGAGGGGATTGTATGGCTTTTCTTTTGAATTCAATGTATGAACTGCATTGATTGGTTTTTGAGTTGTGAAGCAGGCCCACATTTCTGGGATAAACCCTATTTCTTGAAGATTCACTACCTTACAGATCGTTAGATTAGATATGGTACAATTCTGTTAAGAATTGTTACATTCTCTTTTGTGAGGGAAAGTAGTTTATAGTTTTCTTGTGATATCTTTGTGAAGTTTTGGTATCAGGGCGATTGTGACCTAATTCATTAAAATGAATTGGAAAGTAATACTTGTTCAGTTTTCTGAAATAGTGTTTGTAGAATCCATATTATTTCATCCTTATGTTTGATAAAATTCACCAGCGAATTCTTGGCCTAAGGTTTTCTTTTTTTCGAAGAATTTAAACCTTAAATTAAATGTCTTTAACTGACATAGGGACGTTCAGGTTATACACACACACACACACACACACACACACATACATATATATACATACATACATATGTGTGTGTGAATTTTTTTGTTTCATTTCAGTCATAAAATTCACTTATTTGTTTTGTATTTATGTAACCTTTGGTGACATCACCTTTCTCATTTGTGATAGTCTCGCTTTCTCTGTTTCCTTTTAGCCTGGCTAGAGGTTTATCAATTTTATTGGTCTTAAAGATCCACATTTGACAAAGGTTCCAAGAGCATTGAATGGGGAAAGGACAGTGTTTTCACAAGTGATGCCTGGAGAACTGGATATTCACATGTAAAAGAGTGAAATTATACCCTTAACTTCGACCTTATACATAGATTAACTAAAAATGGATCAATGACCTAAAATTATAAGGTGAAATTCTAAAACCTTTAGAAGAAAACACTGCCCAAAATCCTAATGAAATTGAATTTGATGATCATTTCATGAATGACACCAAATGTCCAAATGAAAAAAACAAATGAAACAAATGAAAAAATAAATTGGACTTCATGAAAATTAAGATATTTTGCACATCACAGGATACTATGAAAGACAACCTAAAAAATGAGAATATTTTGAAAACACATTAAGAGAAGAGAGGAGGCATCTGAACAATGCAAAGGGAAGGGCTTGCAGATTATAGATTAACCACGCTCTATAGATCTCTAAATGGCCTTCTGGAAACTCTTACAACACCTACAAGACAAACAATCTGTAAATAGATAGGAGCAGTGGTCCGGGAATTCCCTCCCCCTTGCAGCCCCCACCTGGAACTCCCCCTCCCCATCCTGAGTCATGATGTGCACGTAGAACCTCAACGGACTCACGTTGTTGTGGCCACCAGCCCCTGAGAGACACACGGACCACCAGAACTCAGTGAGTTACAGGAAACACTCTTTATTCGGCCAGCTGGGTCTGCCAGGGGTACGCAGACCCCAAGTTAAGCAGCCCCGAAATGTAGAGGTACAGGGTTTTTAAGCCCAAAATCCCGTTCTTCATTCCGTGTCAACACAAAGGGCTATCTTTCTTCTATTCACTACCTGTCAACTCACAGGTCAGGTGCGTAAGCAGGGGTACAGAAACAGAAAGCTTGTTCAGAATGTTATGTTCCTGTGGGTGACAGCCATGTTCCAATGGGCATAGCCAAGCAGTAATTTTCCTGCAAGTAATGAATTTCTAGCAGCCATTCTTCAGCCATTACAGCGTGAGCCTTGCACGGACACTGCATTGACATGGAAACGGTAAGAAACCTAAGCAGGGGGATCCCGCGCTCCTGTGCTGCTGAGTCCCACGTGCTCTGCCGGCTAATAAACTCTCCTTCCTCCAACAAAGTTGTCTGTGCCTCCAATTTCTTCTGTCGGGTGTCGCTTCCTGCAACAGTATATCTGATAACAGATTAATATTGGGAATTTGTAAGTACTGCCTAAAACTCAACATAAAGAAACAAAGCAATTCAAAACAGGGCAAAAGACTTAAATACACTTTTCTCCTAAGAAGATATACAAATTGTCAATAAGCTCATGAAAAGACGCTCAACATTATTAGTCATTAGGGAAATGTAAATTAAAACCACAGGGAGATGCCCTTTCACACAAGGATACCCATAACTAAAAATAAAATAAGCGTCGGCCAGGATATGCAGAGTTTGGAACCTTCGTGCAGTGACGGTGAAAATGTAAAAAGGCGCAGTTGCCATGTAAAACAGTTTGTGGCCGTTTCTCAAAATATTCAACATAGAATGGCCAGAAAGCACAATTCCACTTCTAGGGGTCTATCCAAAGGAGTTAAAAATGAGGACTTCATCCTTAATTTGTACAATATTCATAGCAACATTCTTTTCCATGTGCAAAAGGGGCAAACAATCCACAATGGGACTTCATTCAGTTGTAAAAACGAATGAAGTTTAATATGTGATATAACATGGGTGAGCCTCGAAAACGTTATATGAAATAAGCCAAACGCGGATGACAAATAATGTATCCTTTCACTTTTATGACATACCTAATATAGGTAAATTCAGAGACAGAAAGTAGAATAGAGGTTACCAGAGGCTGGAGGGTGGGGAGGGAAGGGCAAGTCTTTGTTTAATGAGTCTGGAGATTTTCTTGGAATTAAAACATTTCAGATACTGATTTTGTGTTGATGTTTACAGAACACCGTGAATGTATTTAATACCACTGAATCATATACTTAAGAAATTGTTAAGATAACAAAAATTATGTATATTTCACCACAAAAAAAATGAAGGGGAATTTAAGGAATTTCAAAAATGGAGAGAATTTATTACTAGAAGATCTGCCCTTCAGCAACTGCTAAAGGGGGTTCTTTAGGCTACAATTAAAGGATAGCAGACAGTAATCCAGCTCCATATGAAAAAAGAACAGCAGGAAAGGGAACTGAATATTTCAATTTAAAAGCTAGGACTTTATTTTTGGCTTTTAACTCATTTCCCCCCTGCGTGAATTAGAAAAACAGTTGGAAAAAGCAATAATTCCAAATCTTTGTTAATGAGAACACAACATAGAGATTTCTTGGGCAATAATAGCATGCAGATTGGGAGGGGAATGGCGACAGTGAACTCCTTCCGCCCATCTATAGGGATGAGAAAGAAAAGCCTCGTAACAGAGACAGAGTCACATTCGGGGAGCATCTTGATGGGAGCGGGGTTGGGGCTGGGTCAGAAAGGGGAAGGGATTAAGAAGGGCGGGTTGGTGGTCACTAAACGGTCACAGGTTGTAGAGCACAGCGTAGGGGATATGGTCAGTAATGTCATGACTGCACGGTGCCAGGTGGGGACGACTCCGATCAGGGCATCGCTGTGCTCTACACCTGAAACCACCAACGTGATCCCGAATGTCATCTGCAACAGCCGAGAGGAGGAGGCAGCCCATTCCTCCCCGGACTGACTGCAGGGCTCTCGGCTCCTCCCTCTGAATCACGCTGGTGTCCAAATCATGCTTTCATGCCACAGAGAGCCTGCAGTTTGCACTGCAGTTTCTGCAGCATACTCTCTGCTCGTAGGTTATGGGGGTCCAAAGTCCTTTTTATCTTGTGTTTCTGTCTCTGTTGAAAATCGGTGATACGTCTGGAAACATAATAATTCTTTTAAAATTGTATTTGGTCTGCTAGGGATAAACACCTCACCTTGAAGTCTCTTTGAATTAAATCCTTTAAGTCGGTCTTCCCCTGGGAGGGTCCTGCAATCAAATTTACGTTTCTTATTAGCCCTGTTTGCTGAAGAAGCTCTCCTGGGCGCACCCTTAAATTCTCGAAAGTGCCCTTTGTCCAGCTTGGTATTCTGAGATACAGACTCTTATCTGTCTGATGCCTTAACAAAGGGTTTCGGAGCCCTGCCCTCGGCCTCAGCCCACACTTGCCTGGCGGCCCCGCCTCTGGTCTTTACTTGGAAGAGATTTCTTTGATTCTTTGACGTGATTTGCCTTCAGGAGAGACAGACATTTCCAAACCCATCATCGCTGAATTCCTTCATGATTAATACTTCTCTTTCCAGTTTCTCTGCATTTTCTTCTTGTTTTAGGCAGCAACACTGAAGAACTTACTTTAACATATGTTTGTGTGTTTTTTAATCAGATACGTGATTTGCAGTGATTTCTCCCAGCCTGTAGCTGGACATTTCCTTTAGTGTTTTTTTTTTTCAAAGTTGTATTTAGGTATAATTAACACAGAATAAGGTGCATATGTGTGCGTGCATTAAATTAGTTTCAAGTACACAGTGCACTGGTTAGACATCTATGTTGCTCGTAAAACAATTTCCCCAATTGCTCCCCCCCCCCACCCAGCGTTCCCTCTGCCATGCTCCCCACCCCAACTATCAACTATTAACTCCCCCCATTCCCCCAGCCCCCCAACCGCCCTCCCCTCCGTCACCAAATTGTCCACTATATTCGTGAGTCTGTTTTTGCTTAGTTTGTTCTTTTTGTTCCTTACATTCCACATATAAGCGAAATCATATGGTATTTATCTTTCTCTGTGTGACTGACTCAGCATAATAACCTCTAGGTCCATATGTTTTTTATTTTTACATTATTAATTGTCCTAAAAGTTCTCATTTCTATTTTTAATAAAATACTTCAGGCAGATAGTAAAGGCCTCCCTCCCTCCCTTTGTTTTTGTCTTTCATTCCTACCCCCACGCCCTGCCCTTTGGCCACCATCCCTTTCTTCTCTATCTGTGGCTCTGTTTCTGTTTTGCTTTCTTTATTCATTTACTTTTTCTTTTTTGAGATTCCATACATAATTGAGATCATATAGCATTTGTTTTTCTGTGACTTCCCTTAGCATAATACCCTCTAGGGTATTCTATGTTGCAAATGACAAGATTTCTATTTTTAAAAAAATATAATTTTTACTTTTTAGTTATAGTTGTACAGCACTATATTAGCTTCAGGTGTACAACATAGTGATTACACATCCATATAACTCACAAAGTGATCACCCCAATAAATCTAGCGGCCCCGGACTCCGTACATAGTTATGACAATATAATCGGCTATATTCCTTATGCTGTACTTTCTGTCTCCAGGACTTCTTAATCCCATCCCCCTTTTTCACCAGCCCCTCCAACCCCACCCTCATATGGTAACCCTCAAAATGTCCTCCGTTTCTATGACTTTGTTTCTGCTTTTCTGATTTCATCCTTTAGATGCCGCATGTTAGTGAATCAGGGCATTTGTCTTCCTCCGTCTGGCTTGCTCCGCTCCACACAGTACCATCGTGAAATATCTTTTTCTGTCCCAGTACTTTCAGTGTGCGTGGGCCTTTTAATCCGAAGTGAGTCTCGTGTAGGCAGCCTACGTAAGGGTCTTGTTTTCTTATCCATTCAGCCACCCTGTCTTTCTGTTGGAACATTAAATTGTTTTTCTTTTGAAGTACTTGTTGATAGATATGTAGTTGTTGCCATTCTTTATTCATATTTTTAATACTTTTTTTTTCTTCTAAAAGAAGTCCTTCCAACATTTCCTGTAAAACCGGCTTGGTGGCGATCAACTGCTTTAGCTTTTTCTTGTCTGGAAAGCTCTTTGTCCTTCAATTCTAAATGACGGCCTTACAGGGTAGAGTCATCTTCGTTATAGGGCCCGGCTTTTCATCACTTTGACTATTTTGTGCCTTTCAAAATCGTCCGGCCCGCACAGTTTCTGTTGAGAAATCGGTTGCATTTAAGATTGTTGCTCTTGCTGCTTTTAAGAGTCTGTCTTTGAATTTAACCTCTGATTAATGATGCCGCGTCTCAGTGTGGGCCCCTGGGTCCATCTCGCCTGGGACTCCGAGCTTCCTGGCCGTGCATGTCACCTTCCTTCCCCAGGTTAGGGCAGTTTTCCATCATTATTTCTTGAAAGAGGTTTTCAGTCCCTTGCTCTCTCTCCTCCTTCCGGTGCCCCTGTGGCATGAATGTTGTTACGCTTGATGCTGCCCCAGAGGCCTCTTAAACCATCTCGGGTTTTTTTGGATTCTTTCTTCTCGTCGCTGTTCTGATTGAGTGTCCTCTGCTACCCCATCCTCTGTGTCACTGATCCGATCCTCCGTTTCATCCGCTCTGTTAATTCCCCCCACTGTGCTCTTCATCTCGGATATTGTATTCTTCATTTCTGACGGCCATTCTGACAGATGTGAAGTAGTATCTCATTGTGGTTTTAGTTTACTTTTCTCTGATGTTTAGTGACATTGAGCCTCTTTTCCTGCGGGCATGTCCTCTTTGGAGAAATGTCTATTCAGATCCTCTGCCCATTTTTAAATTGGACTCTTTTTTTTGTTGTTGTTAAGTTATATGAGTTCTTTATATGTGCATATTGGATTTATATGTGCCTTTATTGGTTATATCATTTGCAAATATCTTTTTCCATTCAGTAGGTTTCCTTTTCATTTTGTTGATAGTTTTCTTTACTGTGCAAACACTTTATAGTTTGTAGTTCCATTTGTTTATTTTTTCTTTTGTTTCCCTTGCATAAGGAGATCTATTTAAAAACATATTGCTAAGAATGATGTTAATGACTTTACTGCCTATGTTTTCTTCTGGGGGTTTTATCGTTTTTGGTCTAACATTTTAGTCTTTAATCCATTTTGAGGGTTTGTGTTTTTTTATATGTATATGGTGTGAGAAAGTGGTCTGGTTTCATTTTTTTGCACTTATTGAAGAGACCGTCTACCCCATTCCATATCCTGCTCTCCTTTGTCGTAGATGACTAGATAATATGAGCAAGGACTTATTTCTAGGTTCTCTATTCCTTTGATCTATATATCTATTATTATGCAACTACCATACTGTTGTGATTATTGTTGCTTTGAGTATTTGGGGTCTTTTGTATTTCTGAGAGGGATGCTATTGGTATTTTAGTAGGTATTGCCGCCTGAATGTGTATGTTAGTTTGGATAATAAGGATGTTTTAACGATGTTAATCCTACCAATCCATGGGCAAGGTATATACTTTCACATATTATATTCTTCAGTTTCTTTCTTCAGTGCCATATAGTTTGCAGAATCCAAGTCTTCACACCTTTGGTTCAGTTTATTTCTAGATATTTTATATTTTTTGATGTAATCATGAATGGGATTGTTTTCTTAATTTCTTCTGTTTGTTTGTTATTGGTATAGAGAAATGCAGCAGGTTTCTGTATATTGATTGTGTATCCTACAACTTTACCAAAGTCATTTATTCTCATAGGTTTTTGGTGGAGTTTTTAGTGTTTTTTATATTAACTATCATATCATCTGCAAGTAATGAGAGTTTTACATTTTCCTTTACAATTTCCTTTCATTTGTCTTGTCTGATTGCTGTTGCTAGGACTTAACAGTATTGCGTTGGATAGAAATGGTGAGAGAGCGCATCCTTGTCTCGTTCCTGACGTTAGAGGAAAAGCTTGAGCTCTTCACCGTGAGCACGGTGTCACTGTGGATTTGTCATATGTGGCCTTGGTTACGTGGAGATATGTTCCTTCCATACCGACTCTTATTGGGATTTTTTTATTATGAAAGGATATCGAATTTTGTCAAATGTCTTTTCTGCATCTATTGAGATGACGATATGGTTTTTATTTTGTATTTTGTTATTGTCATGTATCACGTGGATTGGTTTATAGATGTGGAACTTAATTGACATAGAACAAAGTTAATACGTTTAAAGTGTACAATGTGGTATGTTTTTACATATGTGAAACTGTCATATTCAAGATAACGAGCATCATTGTCATCAGGAAAAGTTTCCTCATGTCCATTTGTAATGTCTTCTTGCCACCGCTCAACAACACCCCCATGTATCCAGTAATAACCACTGAGCTGTCTTTCGTTCAGTACATAATAGTTTGCATTTTTAAAATTATGAAAGTGGTCTGTGGCCACGCCATCCTGAACAAGCCTGATCCCATCTGATCTCAGAAGCTAAGAAGGGTTGGGCCTGGTTAGTACTTGGATGGGAGACCACCTAGGAAGACCAGGTGCTGTAGGCGTGAAAAATAAAAAATAAGAGATTGTAAGCTGACAGGGTCCTTGCAGTCTGTGAGGTCAACCAAGGGTTGCCTCGCCTAAAAAAATGAATAAATAAAATTATGAAAGTGGAATAGTATAATACATAGTCATTTTTCTTTTGGCTTTAGTTATCCACATTTTTTTTGGAGATTTGTACATGTCACGTGTATTGATATGGATGTAACTGTTGGGTTTGTTGAATAAAGAAGAAAGAGCAGCCTTGACAATTCCCAGGGGAGATCAAACCAGTTTAGTCTCACAAATAGAGCTTCATTTAGCTTATCGTTCAAGACTAACTCGGCCTGGGTCGGTTCTCGCTCCTACCTGTGGAAATCAGGAGCAGAGCCTGAGCCTTTCCCGAGGTTGATGCAGGGAACCCGGTGGCAGTTCTGATGAGAACCTGTTTCTGGGAAGAGGAAGCAGAAGCAGCAGTTCTGGCTTGGTACCCCCAGTTTGGAAGCTATGTGCTCGGTGTGTGCACAGTAAAACTTTACTAATTCCTCCTTTGGTGACTTACTGGTTTTATTTCTGTCGTTGGTAAACATTTGACAGTCAATGGTGTCAGAAATGGAATTCAGCGAAGACCCCGTCAGTGACCGTGAGACCCGTGAGCCACCGGACGTCGATGAGCACAGAGCCCACCCCGTGGGCCAACCCTGCAGTGTGGTGTCGGTCTCTGGGGATCTGCCCTCTGCTCCCTGCATGCTGAGCTCTCCAGCTTTATGGGGTGACTCGGTAAGTCACCCTATTCTGTTCAAAAGGAATGAAAATATGCCACTCCCTGTGTTTTGGAAAACAGACCCATCACGGTTAGGATGTCTCGGGGAATCTAAAGGCCAGTACGGGTTCCACCTGGTTTTTGGACGGGACCATGTGTCTTTATGGTAAAATTAATGAACTTTAGAAGTAGAGCAGCCATTTGGGGGAACTTTGATCTTAATAAGTCTGCTTTGAGGGGCAAAAGCTTCTAAATGACCAAGCGCCTGAAGAAACAGCTCTAAAAGGATCCTTACAGAATGCAAATAAAAAAACCTTTAGTAAAAGACTGGTCATTTGAGCAGGTCATTTGACCTAATCCATCGCCAGAAACACAATTTGGATCCAGCTATTCCTTTGTTTTGTACCTGAGACACGGCTAGAATTATTAAAACAAAACTGTAAGATCTCTATTTGTCTGCCTGCATGTCTATGTATGTATGTTATAGGTATGTGAGATTCTTCTACCTCTGAATTGTATTGCCAAAATTAAATCATAAAGAGCTGTATTTAATTGACTTAAGAAAATCAGGTATACTCTTAATAATATAGAAACTAAGCCAAATGTTTCTTAAGTTTACATGATCTGGGATAATCTTTAATAAACAAAAGGCAGTTTCAGTTTTGTGGTTTAATAAAAGCAGACACGTCATCAGAATTTGTCAACAAGGAAAAAAAAAGATAATGGTTCACTGTTTAATGTCTAATCCAGGCATAATTGTTAAAAAATAAGCAATTTAAATAAATGTAAATGAGATCAAAGTTCATACTAAGTTACACTAAATAATGGATATTTATTGAATATTTAGACAATTTCCAAATAAAATAAACTTTAAATGCTAAATATAAGTTTAAGTTATCATCTTTTGGCTTTTTAATTTATTACAGAGAAACAGAACATATTTTGATCTGTTGATAAACATGGTTCCTGCCACATTGAAAAACTATTGAAGAATATACCTCTAAAAATTTTGAAGTGTATTTATAAGTTTGTTTATCTACTACAAGATGCTAACATATGATAGGCAATTCGCAATTGCCTGCTTCCTAGTTTTCACTTGAATGCAAAGATTACACAAGCTCAATACGGACGGGCAGAGTATCTCGGCAGAAAAATAAAAGCAATAAAAAACAACCACACAGGGATTTTAGAACTTAAAATTACAATAAGCAAATAAACTACTCACATGGTGGTCTCAATAGCAGAACAGAGATGAGAGAGTAAAAACAAGCAGTGAAATTGAAGAAAGACCAATAGCAATTATTCAACCTGAAAAACAGAGGAAAACATTGGAAAGAAAAGTGAAGAGAGATTCAGACACCTGTGGAGCAAAACTTTTAATTCTAAAATTTGTGTCATTGGAGTCCAGAAGGAGAGTCGAAATGGGGTGGTGCATGAAAAATATTTAAAAAAATAATTACTAAAAGTTTAACAAGATTATTGAAAGACCTGAATACAGATTCACAAAGCATAGGATACTCCAAACAGAATAAGCTTAAAAAAACAAAAAACCAAAACCCATCCATACATATAATTAAACTGATGAAAACCAAAAATCAAATCTTGAAATAAGATAGTGAAAAATGATGTGTTACGTATAGCAAAACAGTTTGAAAACCTGGATTCCCTTATCAGAGACCATGGAAACCAGAAGACAGTAGAAGAGCATTTTTGCAGTGCTTAGCAAACAGAAAGGTTAGGCAGGAATTTTATTTCCAGCGAAAACATCCTTTAGGAAGGAAAGTAAATAAAGATTTTTAAAAATAATAAATTTTTCAGCAATACTTGGCATACAATATTTGTTTTATTTTCAGATATATAGCATAGTGATTAGACATTTATATGATTTATGAAGTGATCACCCCAATAAACCTAGTAGCCACCCTGCGCCATACACAGTTATCACAGTATTATTGACTGTATTCCCTATGCTGTACTTTGCATCCCCGTGACTATTTTGTAGCTGCCAATTTGTACTTCTTAATCCCTTCCTGCTTCTCACCCACTCCCCTACCCCCCTCTCATCTAGCAATCCTTAAAATATCCTCTGTATCTATAGTTTGTTTCCGTTCTGTTCGTTTATTTTCTTCTTTAAACTCCTCTGTAAGTGAAATCATATGACATTTGTCTTTGAATTACTCCACTCAGCACAATACCCTCCAGGTGCATCCACATTGTTGCAGATGGCAGGATTTCATTCTCTTTGTGACTACTCCACTGTGTACATGCAGCACCTCGTCTTTATGCATTCACCCACCGATGGCCACCCGGCTGCCTCCATGTCTTGGCTGTTGTGAATAATGCTGCAATGAACACGTGGATTCACATGTCCTTTTGAAGTAGCGTTTTGGGTTCCTTCAGATAAATACCCAGAAGTGGGATCACTGGGTTCTTCTTTGACTCTTCTTATAGCCTTTGTTTTAAAGTCTATTTTGTCTAGTATAAGTGTTGCTACACCAGATTTTTTTTCCCTTCCATTTTCATGAAATGTCTTTTCCATCCCTTTCAGTCCGTGTGTCTTTCGATCTGAAGTGGGTCTATTGTAGGCAGCATAAGTAAGGGTCTTGTTTTCTCATCCATCCAGCCGGCCTATCTTTTGACTGGAACATTTAAACCTTTTTCATTTAAAGTACTCGTTGATAGGTATGTAGTTATTGCCATTTTATTAGTTATATTCTTGATCTTTTCTTCTTTTGGGGGGGCATTTATATAATGTAGAAAGTGATTCCCCTTGTTACTCTAGTTCCTGTCTGGGACTATACATAGCTATTACAATAATAAAAATGTTTTGAGATAAAGGAAGACTAAGAGAATTTGTATCCAGCAAACCACTAAAAAAATATTGAAGAAAGTTATAACAGAAAAGGAATGATCCCAAAGGGAAATTTGGAATGTCAGGAATAAATTTCAAAATGTCAAATACCTGTACAAATTCAAGAGCACATATTGTTCTTTTATTGGGAGTCAAAGCAAAAGTAATATTTTTGGAGTTTTCCTTGGCTGTGGTTGGAATGCATGTGATTCTAATGTAAAGCATAAGGGTCTCTGGCCACTTCTACTCACCATAGTATAGGAAATCCTGGCCATGGGATTCGCACCAGAAATAGAAATAAAAGGCATCCGAATTGGAAAGGAAGAGGGAAACTATCACTATTCCCAGATGACATGATGCTATGTGTATGAAATCCTAAAGACTCCCAATAAAAAAATATTCAAACTAAGAACATTGTACACTATGCATGTACATTTTAATCTGAAGAGTAGCCACTATGAAAGCTACACAAAGAAATGACCAGAAACCTAAAGATATATTAAAATGGAATACTGAGATGTATTCTAATAAACACAACAGCATTGTATACAAATAATAAAATATAGATCCACACAGCAACTTTTCAATGCATGCATTAAATGTAAATGGTCTTAAACCCGTGAATTAAAAGAGATTTTTTCAAATGAATAAAACAAAACACAGTAACCACCTGAATGCTGTCCACAAGAAACCTCCTTTAAATATAGGATCTTTAAAAGTAGAAAAAATGCCAGAACTTAAAGTGTGACCCTGTGTTTCATTTCCTGGTCCGAAGGAAGTAGCTCCACCTGTCCTGTCCCATTACTTGCAGCTGTGAAACCTAGACAGCTGTTTGAAGATTGTGAAAAGTAAGTAACACGAGTGGAATGGGAAGGAGTAGTGACATGTGACATTGTATCCATGGTGAGTACATGGGCATCAGCATTGGTCTGCACTAGGGGACAGCCAGGAGATGGCATCTAGTTCTCATTTGAACCGTGGGAGGAGAATTCGTAAAGTCAGGCTGGGGGGAACCTCCTGATTGTCTCGCGTATTCAATCTTCTCCTACCCCAGCTCTCATTCTGCTGTTTGGCTCCAGGGACCGGCCTAACCACCGGGGACTGAAAATAGGACTGCCAGGTAACCAGAAATACTGGGGAGAGTGTGGAGACAGGAAGCTGGGGAAGTGTCCACGCCTCGTCACCGGCTCTCACAGTCTCGTGCACCCGAGTGGCGCGTGCCTTCACCAGCATGGAGGTGGCTCTTTCAGTCATCAGTTGACCTCATTCAAGACAGTCCACAGCAGCAGTACAGACATATACAAAGGGGGAAAAAAGACAACTTAAGCGAAATAGTCCAAGTATTAGTGACAGTTCTTTTCCATCATACCCCCCAGGACCCGAGCTGGGGTTTTCCCAGGTCGCGTAGGCTTGGAGGCGGCTCACGCAGGGAGCTCAGTGGACTTTTCAGATGTGGTAAGGACAGAGCGGTCCTTCGTAGACTCAGGCCGCTCTGCACAGTGAGGACGCGCACCCCGCTTCAGGGGCTCATAGGCTGGGAAAGCCGTCCACACAACACGCAGCAAGCGAGGCGCTTAAAGCGGACCGCGGAAAATGCTCTCAGCCTGAAGAAGCTAGCAGCCTCCGACGACGGGCAGGGTAGTTGTAAGACCCTGGAAAGAGCATGCACCAATGGCAGGGGCATCTAAGAAGATGCTGAACATCATTAGCCCCTAGGAAAATGCAGCTGTTACAACGGCGCGGTTAAATAGTTGGCCTTCTACTATGAGTTAAACATACATTTACTGTATGAGCCACGAATCCCATTCCTGAGTATTTATCTTAGACAAGGGTCTGGAAAACTTTTCCTGTAAAGTCCAAGTAGCATATATTTTACTCATCGTGGGCCAAGTAGTCTCTACCACAGCTACTTAACTGGCCATTGTAACGTGGAATAAGTTCTAGAAAAGATGTAAATGGCTGAGCATGGCTGTGTTCCAACAAATATTTTTTACAGATACTGAAATTTGAATTTCATACCACTTTCATGTGTCAGGAAGTATTTTTAAATTTTTTTCCAGCCATTTAAAATGTAAAAACTAGCTTAAAATGTAAAAACTGTCGCTAGTTTTTTGGCCATACAGAACAGGCGATGGGGGGCAGTTGGGGTCTTCAGGCCATAGTTTGCTGACCCCTCTCAGAGAAAAACCCTTACTCTAACTTTTAAAACAGCTTTATTTGATCACTTCGTAAAGTATATAAATGTCTACCCATTGTGCAGTACACTTGAAAGTAGTATAAAATAATTTTGAGTGTCCACTCTAGCCTAAAACTTTTTAAATTTCCAAATTAGAAAAATTTTAAAAAAGCATTATTTACTACTGCCAAACCTGGAAACAGTCTGAATGTCCTTTAACTGGTTGATTGATTTTTAAAAAGTGGTAAATCTATGCAATAGAAATACGTTCTATAAAACTTAGTGATAAAGCTCACAATTGACCATTGCCTAGTAGGTATTTTAAGTACTTAAAAAAATTTGGGAGGGGCAGTTAAGGATATTAAGGAAGTTAGAGAAACGGTGAGATCACCCAACTGGGATTTCACTGCAGGTTTTGTCTTTATCAGACAAAGGTAAAAAAACAAGTTATAGGTAAATTTGAATGAAACTGCCTGCCATTGTTTAACTTTGGTTGTTAATCTTTACATTCCTTTTTTGAGCCTGCCTAGGTCTTAGGCTCAATAAAAGGCCTGAGATACTGACAAGTGATTCGTGTGTTTTCTTCTGGCTTTTTTGATGACCTTGTCTACTGTCTCATCTGGATTCATTAGCAAAATCTAGAAAACTTGCAAAAAATAAGCATTTTGTGTTTTTCATAGAGACAGTACAGAAAGTATTCCTGTTGATGTTAATGAGGAAATTAGTTTTGTACAATTTATTTCAATCTAAGTAAAATGTGAACAATTGGAAAGACTCATAATACCAACATTTGGTGAAAATTCGGAGTGATGGAACTCTCCTGTACTGCGATTGGGAAAATACACTGGTAACAGTCCGTCATTCCACTGCTTCGTATTTTCCTAGGACAAATGGAAGTAATCGTCCATAAAAGGACTCGTGTATAACATCAATTGGTTGACTTCGGCAGAAAACTGCCAACAAAAAATTGCATAATATTAGGAAAATTTGAAATCATGTATTGCAACATGTAGGGGGAGGCCATTGGGAAGACCTGACTTGCCAGGTGACCCTCGAGCTGGACCCGGGCAGCTGGAGGCCCCGCACCGCTCCACATCCTTGGTCCTCGCCTTCCCCGCCCCCGGAAGCTCCCGCAGGGGCGCAGGCTTTGCAGAAACGTCCTGTTGAGACCCGTGCGGCGGAGCCCGGTGCGGGCCTCTGCGCTAACTCTGGAGGCTCGGCGGGAGGGCGCAGAGCCCCCTCCTTCTGGAGCTGCCAGAGGCTCATTGAAACTGTCATGTCTCGTCTGCCTCTCCAGTCTCTCCCTGCTCTCCTCCCGTGGGGGCCACTTTCCGATTGCACCCGGGGAGCTCCGGGCCAGTTTGCAAACCAACAGTTGTCTAGGCAGCCAGGATGCCAGGGACAAGCGTCGGGAGAGAGGTGTCCAAAAGGTGGCGTGTCGCCCCTTTCCTAATTCTTTCCTTTCAACTCACTTCAGTGCGTGTGTGGGATTCTTTCTAGAATTCTTTCCGCAGTCTCCGCCAAACCCTCTTCTCAGTGCAGGCCTTGGTCTCCCCTGACCTGGGGTAGTTCGCCCGGTCCTGCCTCAGAGTTACCAGAAGAATTTGAGAAGCTGTGGTTAAGCATGGACATAGGTATCACGTAATTACCATCACTGAAAAACTTTATCAACCTTTTAGTTACATCCCTTTATTCTTAATAAATCTATATGATTTCAAAGTCAGTTATTACCCAAGCTATTTTCTTGACAAATTTTGTAAAAAGGTAATATGAACTTGTGGGAGCTAAGAAAATAATTAATACCTTTCCTCCCCCCTTCTGAGTTCTTCTAATCCAATTAACAGAGACAGATTAACAGGAGAAAATCAAAATTTTAAGATGCGTGCGGGGGGAATTCATATAAGCACAAAAATTCCAAAGATAGTGAAGCAACATGGGGTATGTCAAGACATTTCTGGAGGAGAAGGGGTGGGGTTTTCAGAACTGAGAATGGACAATTTTAGGTACTTGAGAATTCTTGCTAGGCGACTGGGAGACATTGGGGCTCAGGCGGCATCTAGCTGACTGGCTAGGAGTCTTCCTGACTAATGCCAGGGCGAAGACTCTTAAGAGGATTAAGCACAGACCTCCTCCTTTTTATTATTATTATTTTTTTGTGCCTACAGCACCTGGTCTTCCAAGGTGGTCTCCCATCCAGGCACTAACCAGGCCCAATCCTGCTCAGCTTCCCAGATCAGATGGGATTGGGCACGCTCAGGGTGGCGTGGCTGTAGACCCAGACCCCGTTCTTAAAAAGCAGGTCTCTCTGTCTGAATCTCTTGGGCAAGATGGGGTGGGGGGCGGGGATGGGGCTAGGGGTGGGGGTGGGGTGGAGGGGCACGCAGGGCTGGGAGGTTGTTTTTGAGTCTGTTTTAAAATAGATAGCTTAAAGCCAGTAACCCAAAAGGCCGCTTTGGGGTGACACATTTGGATTCCCTTCAAAGTGACTTTTTTGTAAACCCAAGGAAGACAAGAGGTACCATATTTGATGTCAGTAACTCTAAGAGCATGTCTACTTGACCAAAACTTAAACCAGCTTTAGAATCAAATATGTTCCTAAATCACATGATCCTGAAAAGTACTTAGGTTCGTTTCTATTATATTTTTCTTAATTTATAAGTGCTTAATTCCTTCCATTGAATCAAATATTACAAACTAGTAATACCATCCTAAGGCAAAAAACAGCGTATCATATGTAAAATAGGGATAGGTGCAGACATCAGATATCGTACACAAACAGAATTACTGATAACTGCAGAGAAGGCTTAAGCTTTTCCATTTGAAATGGGGCGGGGGTCTGGCATGTGAGCCCAGCCTCTGAAGTACAGCCTTTTGCTTTGGCTTCCTCCGTCTGGCTTCAGAGGGTGGTGGCTGTGTTTATATTCCGATGACCCAGCAGGAGGCTCTCAGTGAGGTGGCCGAAACTCTCTTCTTCTCAGACTTCAAAACATCAACTTCCCGTTTCCCTGAATTTCCGATCACTTACTTACCTTTCTGAGAATGCTCGTGGAAACTGCTCATTTGTTTAAGCCAGTTTAATACTACAAATTAGCAGTGCCATTCAGTGGCAGAAATATGCCCTATCCAGAACATGTAGACTGAGATCTCACAGCTTGCGTTTTTTTATTATTATTATTATTTTTAATTTTTATTTTTCTATTACAGGTGACATTCGGTATTTTATATTAGTTTCAGGTGTACAATATCACGGCTAGACATTCATATGACGTACAGTCCCACCTGGCACCGTTCACACTGTGTCCCCTGCGCTGTACTTTGCATCCCCGTGACTGTTTCGTAACTGCCATTTTCAGTCCTAATCCCTTCACCTTTTTCACCCAGTCGCCCTGTAACAGTGTAAAAAAAAATGCATTTCAATAACATCTTCCTTGTTCACATCTCCCCTCTTTACTCCGGCCGTTACTACTTTGGAAAATATGTTGTTATAGTTATTGGTATCCATTCCTCAGTGAGTCAGCCCCAAGGACAGGGCAGAGGTGGTGGCCGAGCAGGCGCCAGCTGCCAGGGAAACCGAGGCTCGGGCTGACTCTCTAGTGGGAAGGGTCAGTCGCCGGCCGGCTAATAAAGGCTCGTAATTAATCTCAATTGGCTCCATGGGTCTTAGATTTGAACACACCACAACATTTGGAGGCCCCAGCGAGATTTCCCCAGGGTGGGGAGATCTCCTAAGACCCGTGGCCCCTGCCACCGTGGGTACGGACCTGCCCTGTCCAGGGGGCGGCCGCTGAGAGACGTTCTTCAGCCCCGGACACCAGGCGGACTCACCCAGGAGGCCAGATGGACAATTCTGATTCTCCAGTGGGGAGAATCAGTCACTGTGAGTCAGACTGCACTATAGGTATCCAGGTTTCTGGGAACTAGTGGAAAGCTGGACGCGGCATGACTTCCCTAGTTCGGTCAAGGTCTATGTCAGACTTGACTTCTGGTGCGACAGGTGTCCAGGTTTCTGAGTATCTGCCTGTCTGTGAGCTCTAGGGTACGTCTAAGTCTCGGCTTAGCCCTGTCTGCCAGTAAGCCCTAGAGTTTGTCAAAGTCTCGGCTTAGACCTGTTCCAGTCTGTGGGCCCTAAGAACGAGTGAAAGGCTGGACGCGGCATACCTTCCCTAGTCTGGTCAGGACTGAGACGTCAGCCCCTGACCCTGGCTGGCTGGTTTTGTCTTGTTTGTGTCGGCGCCTGTCTTGTGTTGGTCCATCATCTCTGTCTCTTTGGTGTCTGTTTTTGAAATTGTGGTCTCTCTGAGTGTCATATGTTTTTATCCTTCCTCTTTTCCTTATGTCTATTGATTCTTCTTTTCTCTCTTGGCTTAGCTGCTGCTGCCCCGCCGGACTGGTCCCCAGGGGAACACATGGCTCTTGCTCTAACTTTTTAACTTTTACAGGTATCATATTTACTTTCACTGCTGTTCCGGCCACCATGGGTCAAGCTTCTTCCAGACCCACTCCTCTGCAGTGTCTCCTCAGTAATTTCAAAGACTTCAGGCGGCGGCCCAAGGTTATGGGTCCCGCGTCACTCCCTTCGATCGCCAGAGGTTCTGCCAGTTGGATTAGCCCACATTTGGAATAGGGTGGCCATTAGAAGGGTCACTCACCTGCAAACAGCCTTTCAGATGAAAAAACTGAGGTACAAGAAGTTTAAATAATTTACCCAGTGATAAAAGTGAGTTTGTTTTAATATTGAAAATACAAGAGTTAAAAAAAGCTAATAGGGGCCTGTTAGGCTAATCCTTCTTTATATTTTAGATTAAAGCAGGAAAGAGCAGTAGAAAAATAGTTGCGTAAGTAGAGATTGGAAATGGAGATGTTGTTGAGAGATAGTAGAGAGATGGTTGTGCATTTGTGTTGGAGGTTTAAGTCTGGAGAGTGAACGTGAATTTGATTAGAAGGTTCACAGAGTGTAGAGTCTCCTTTCTAACTGGTCCTTCAGTTTGGGTTAGAGTTTATTTTTATGGGAAGGTGGATTTGTAAAAGAGCTTTGCTTTGATTAGTTTAGAAAGAAATAAACACTTATAGATAAATTAAGTCCTCCTAAAATTGTACTATTAAAAATATATGCCTTTAAAATTATAAAACTGGTATATTCATAAATTTGCTAAACTATTGAATGCTAACATATAAAATACAGTTTACAATTGCCTACTTCATTTTTTCTCCAGAAATTAGGGCTACTAAGAGTTATGAATTCTAGTATGTGTAAATGAATTACTAGGAATAAAACAAGTAAAGGAAAAATTCTGTATACAAAGTATGCAAAGAAAATAAAATGTGTTTTGAGATATAAAGGATGTGTTTTTAAGAAAAAGGAGAGCAATTTTATCCTAAAATAGTTTCAGGTTATTGAAAGGTTGTTTGAGGCACAAAAGAAGATATAAAGTATAGAGATTTATTTTGAAGGAAATGAAAGGTAGTTGTCTTACAGTTAGTTATTTCTGAGCGAGTGAGAAGAGGCAAACTGAAGGAATGAGAAAAGTGGTAGAAGGTTTGTGAAGAGAAATCCTGAGAGGAAAATAAAGGACAAGAACATGAGTAAACATATGAAGTTGTAAAGAAAAAGAGAAAGAGAAAATCTTGTTTTACATAGTCAAGTTAGCTAAAATTAAATGTATTTATCATAAGGTTTTAAAATAAACTTTAATATCAACAGTGTATTGACAAAAACTGGAGTGTAGATTATTGGTCTGTTCCTAATAAGAGATTGTAAAAGGTTTTTCTTTACCTGTGAACAATACACTTAGAAAACAAAGATTCTATATCTTATCAAAATAATTTATTGTGTTTTATAGTCTTTATTTAAAAAACAGTCTTCTTACTATTAAGAGTGCTAAATTTTTTATATAGTCATATTTACCTTTAAAATCTTTTATTATCACTCTGGTTAAAGAGATAACTAAGTATTGTTTCATAGTGACCTGTGATCTTATTTAATCAAGTGATCAAACCTTGTAACATTATAACAAATTCAAAATAACTTTAAGACTTCCCAGAGGGCACCTGGAAAATCTCAAAAGTTTAGTTTTATCACTTTGTAAAAGAGAAATGTTAAGCTAATTCAGTTTATTTAATATATTAAGTTATATAAGAAACATTGTCAAGTAATAAATGGTACTTAACTTTCTTTAGGTTACAATTTTTATAAATACATGTTACTAATACAAGTGTTTCAGAAATTGTATAAAGTTCCTAGAAATTTGTCAATATCTTTCAGTCATAATTTCAGCTATTATAAGTTGTTGTATGTCATAAATATCAAGAATGGACCTGACTATTCAGAAACAACGGCTTATAAAGAAGCAAAGGGCATGGCTCTGATTTGGGACATGACAATAAAACTATTACAATAATTAGATAGCTATGATTTGAGTCAATACGTGGTCTTGATATTGAAATTAGAGTTTCAGATAACAGAAAAGATCTGTTTAGCTCGAAACAAAAACCCTTCTTTCTCAGAGAAACCACAGGGACTAATCTCTCCTTTAGAGACTATTTTCTTCACTCATCAGCCCACGTAGGATGACTGACAACAGCTTTTGCAGGTTTTATTCACTTCAAAAGAAAGGGAGCAGATCCTGCGGGAGAGCGCCAAGGCTGTGTTAGAGCCAGACAGACAGCCCACTACAGACCCAGCTCGTATTCAGCATGTCCTCCCGCACACCCATCCACCTTGAGACCCCAACACCGAACAAGGTAAGGAGGCTCTCGATCAGTATTGCCAGCTTCTGATAAAACCTTGCTTTTGTCAGTCAGTCGGCCCCAGATATTAAAAAAAGAGTAATAAAGAATAAGAAGGTTTAAGGACAAAATTTGACTGAGCTAGTTGAGGTAGCCCTGTGCATCTTCAACAACTGGGATGAAGCTACTATCACCCAGATTAAGAAAATGACTAAAGTCCTACTTAACAACAATAAGCCCCACATTCAGTTCCTGAAAACTGCTGCTCTCAACCCGGCTACCCTGCTACCAGATGACAACCCCAAGCAGCCCATACACGACTGCCTTGAGGTCCTAGAGAACGTCACCTGCACGCAACCCCACCTGACAGACGACGTCTGGCCAGATCCAGAGGCCGCTATTTTCACAGATGGAAGCAGCTTCGTCACAGAAGGAATCAGGTGTGCTGGGGCGGCCGTAGTGACTAATGAGACTATTATTTGTGCACAGGCTCTGAGCCATAGAACCTCAGCTCAGTGGGCTGAACTAGAAACAGTGATTCAAGCTCTGGGGCGGGATAAAAACAAGACTGTGAACACTTATACAGACAGCAAAGGAGGCTGCCAGAAAGCCAGTGGGGCAACTGACATTCTGCTGGTTCTACCACCCAGAGTGCTAACGGACGCTCCTACCTACACTCCAGGGGAAGTTAAACTGTGCAACAAGCTGAGAGGAAAGGAGGAATCTGCTGGGTAGGTTAGTCTCCCAGTCGGCCACATTGCAGTACCTGAGGCCTTGAGCTGAGACCTTATAACCCAAGTTCACCAGAGAACTCACTTGAGAGAAACCAAGTTAATTAAACTGTTAAAAAGAGACTATTACATTCCGGGGCTGCAACAGATGGCCAGCCACGTATCAGCCCAGCGCCACATCTACACACAAGTGAATCCAGGGCCCTCCACAGGAGTACAACAAGGGACGAGACTTCGTGGACAGCCCCAAGAGAACATTGGGAATTAGATTTTACAGAAATGAGCCCTGGAACTTTTGGATTTAAGTATTTACTTGTGTTCATTGACACCTCGTCAAGATAGACTGAAGCCTTCCCCACCAAGCAGGAGACAGCTCAGGTAGTAGCAAAGAAGTTAGGTTCAGAGATAGTACCTCATTTAGCCTGCCCATAGCACTGGGGTCCGACAATGGCCCGGCGTTCATCGCCCAGACCAGTCAATTTTTAGCCAAGGTTCTAGAAATTAATTAAAAGCTACATTGTATTTACAGATCTCAGAGCTCAAGATAGGTAGAGAGGATAAATAAGACCGTGAAAAAAACTTTAACCAAGTTCAAATTAGAAACTGGCAAAAACTGGGTAAGCCTCCTTCCCCCCCCCCCCCCCCCGTTAAGGGCACGATGCACCCCCTACTGTAAAGAGATCACACGTTATAAAATCATGTTTGAAAGCCCTCTTGTTTGTTTTGATATATTCAGAATCTGTAAAATGAACTCAGAATCTTGTATATTAATTCATATGTGTAAGACTAATGTGTTCATAAAGCATAGATCTTGCTTTAATTGTATAGCTTTAGTTAAAACCTGCTGTTCTTATGCTAACCATTCAGGCATTGTCAGAGAGAGGCTTTAGTCAGACGACTGCTCAGCAACAGAGAAGCACAACGCCAGAGAACAGGATCTTGGTATGACAGTATGTTTAACTGATCCCTGTGATTGACTACTTTGCTTTCCTCCATTGCAGGACCCCTAATATAAGCATTTCTAGAGTTATTATTAGGCTTTGTATAATTAATTCGTTAACTGCCTAAGTCAAAAGCGGGTACAGGCAGTAAAACTCATAGTCCTCAGAGCAAACTGCCAGCCACTCAGGGCTGAAGATTCAATGATTTGAATTCCCCTAGAAAACCAGTGGGGAATATAACAGTGTAAAAAAAAATGCATTTCAATGACGTCTTCCTTGTTCACAGCTCCCCTCTTTATTCTGGCCGTTACTACTTTGGAAAATATGTTGTTATGGTTCTTGATATCAATTCCTCAGTGAGTCAGGCCCAAGGACAGGGCAGAGGTGGTGGCCGAGCAGGCGCCAGCTGCCAGGGAAACCGAGGCTTGGGGCTGACTCTCTAGTGGGAAGGGTCAGTCGCCGGCCGGCTAATAAAGGCTCGTAATTAATCTCAGTTGGCTCCGTGGGTCTTAGATTTGAACGCGCCACAACAGCCCCAAACCTCCTCCCATCTGGCCATCGCCAGTTCGATCTCTTTGAGCTTGATTTTGTTTCGTTGGTTCGTTTATTTTGTTACTTAGGTTCCACAAAGAAGCAAGATCATATGGTATTTGTCTTTTATCTTATTTAACTTAATACCTTCCAAGTCTATCCATGTTGTTGCAGATGGTAATATTTCATTCTTTTTCATGCCTGAGTAATATTCCATTATAGATATGTACCACATCTTCTGTATCCGGTCGCCTGTTGACACTTCGATTGCTTCCATATCTTGGCTATTGTAGGGAAGCAGAAGTCTTTTCGAATCAGTGTTTTCGATTTCTTCAGCAAATCCCCAGAACTGGAGTTGCTGGGTTATAAGATCGTTCTATTTTCAATTTCTGAGGAACCTCCAAACTTTGCACAGTGGCTGCACCCATCTGCAGTGCCAGCAACAGTGTTTTTGATTTATCGATGGCGGCCACTCTCGCAGCTGTGAGGTGATACCCTAGTGGTTTAATTTGCATTTCTCTGATGATTAGCGACCTTGAGCATCTGTTCTTACATCTGTTGGCCATCTGTATGTCCTCTTTGGAGAAACACCTATTCGGGTCCTCCGCCCGTTTTTTAATTGGATTGCTTGGATCTTTTGGTGGTGAGTTGTGAGTTCCTTACGCCTTTTGGATATTAACCCCTGGTCAGATGTATCATTGCCAAATATCGTCCACCCAGTAGGCTGTCTTTTCACTTTGTTGATAGTTTCCTTTGTTGTGCGAATGCTTTTTAGTTCGATGGAGTCCGTTTGTTTTCACAGCTTTCATTTTCAAACGCTAGCTTTAGTGTCCCATGAGGTATTGTGCCCAGGTGATGAAAACTGTGTGCTATCGAAAGCCCCTTAAGCATTAACCTGTAACAAAAGCAAAGGGGGGAAGTTCTACCCAGGTCCCACCAGTCTCTAATCCTAACTTGACTAATGTCTCTTTTAGGATCTGATTCATTCACTCTACTTGGCCCAAACTTTGGGTCCAGTAGTAGTTTCTTAGTAACTACTGAGGCAGTCTCTTTCCTGGTGGGGCAGGCCTCTACCCATCCTGAAAAAGTGTCTGTAAAAACAAGTAAATATTTGTAGCCCCCACAGTCAGGGTTACCTCAGTGAAATCGACTTCCCAGTGGTCCCCGGATAAGTTTCTCTTTCCCTATAATGGATGAATGTCAGGGTCACGATGCTGAGTGTAGGAATCCAGACAACTGTCAGAGAAGAGTGGAATCGTACGCTTAAGATACTCAAAATGTGAGGTCAGCATTTCTTATATCAGATAGACTATTTTTAAGGCAGTTCTAGGTTTACAGAAAAATCGTACCCCTCACTCCTGCCCCATTCCCGCTGTTATTAACATCACATTAGTGTGAACAATGCATTACTAATTAAAATCCATAGTTCACTTTGTAGGTCTTTTTTTGTGTTCTACGTTCTGTGGGTTTTGACAAATGTATGATGACAGGTATCCATCATTTCACTACCGTGCAGAATAGCTTCGCTGCCCTAAAAACCCCGCGGGCTCCACGTCTTTATCCCTCCCTCGCCTCCGTCCAAACTTCTGGCAGCCACCGATGTTTTGCTGTTTGCGTAGTTCTGCTTTTTGCAGAATGCTTTAGACCTTTTAAGATTGGCTCGTTCCACTTAGCAATGTGCATATGTTTTCTCCATCTCTTTCTGTGGCTTGATAGCTTTTTTTTTTTTTAATCACCGAATAATAGTTCATTGTCTTCATGTGGCACAGTCTGTTTATCCCTTCACCTACTGATGGTCTGCTTGGTTACTTCTTCTTTGGGGCAACTATTAGTAACGCTGCTGTCGATTTTCACTTGCAGGTTTTTATGTGGATCTAGGCTTTCAGCGCATTTGGGTACATACCGACTGAGGAGCATGGCCGCTGGATCCTAAGGCGAGAGCTTGCTTCGTTTCGTTAAGATTCTGCCAAACTGTCTTCCAGTTTTCAATTCCCCGATGACATATGACATATGGTGAGGGGTCTGTTCAGCTCCTTTCCCCCTTTTTAAAATTGAGTGTTTTCTTATTGTCGAGTATCAAGTGTTCTCTCTATATTTTGCATACAAGCCATTTATTAGATAATTTCTCAGTCTTCTAAATTGCTTAACAGTGTCTTTTTGCAGAGAATTTTTTTATTTTAATAAAGTTCCACTTATCACTTTTTTCCCCCATGAATCGTACTTTCACTATGGTATCTAAAGAGTCATCGCAAACGCAAAGTCACCTGCATTTTATTTTGTTACCAACTGGATTATATTTTATGTTATCCTCTCGGAGTTTTATTGCTTCGTATTATACACGTAGGTTTATGATCCACTTTGAGTTAATTTGTGTGCAAGTATATTAATTTCATTGCATGTAGATATCCAGTTATCCAACATCATTTGTTGAAAAGTACCCTTTCTTTCTGGAAGTTCCATCGCTCCTTTATCAAAGATCAGCTGACTGCTGTTTGCGTGGGTCTGTTTCATTGATCTGTTTGTCCTTTAGCCAATTCTGCACTGTTAGATTTGTTGTAATTTTATAATAAGTCTTAAAGTTGGGTGAAGTTCCGCATCTATACATATGACCATGTAGTTTTTCTTCTGTAGCCTGCCGATGCGATGGCTTAAATGACTTGATCTTTGAATGTTGAACCAGGCTTTCATACTTGGAATGAAGTCTGCTTAGTCATGCTGTATAATTTTATTGTACATTATTGGATTCAATGTACTAACGTTTTGTTGGGGATTTTTACATGAATGCTCATGAGAGATGTTTTTATGTAGTTTTACGCTCTTGTAATGTCTTTCTCTGGTGTGGGCCTCTTTGGGTTCCTGGTTTGGGGGAACTTCCTGGGCTTCTATGTCTATTTCCATCACCAGGTTAGGGCAGTTTTCCATCATTATTGGTTCAAATAGGCTTTCAATTCCTTGCTCTGTCTCCTTCTGGTGCCCCTGTGATACGAATGTTGTTACAGTTGACGTTGTCCCAGAGGCCACTTTAACTGTCTTCTTCTTCTTCTTCTTCTTCTTTTTTTTTTTTTTGATTCTCTTTCTTGTTGCTGCTCCAATTGGGTGTTTTCTCCTTCCCTGTCGTCTAAATTGCTGATTTGATCCTCTGCTTCATCTAACATGCGTTTGATTCCTTCTAGTGTATACTACAGTTTGGCTATGGTATTCTTCATTCTTTTTTATGGTTTCTATGTCCTTTATAATTTTACTATCTCTTCGTCGAAGTTCTCACTGAGTTCATCTATTCTTCCTCTAAGTTCTGTGATCATCCTTATACCCAGTGCTTTGAACTCTGCATCTGATTGCCCGCCACCATTTCATTTAGGTCTTTTTCTGCAATTTTCTCCTAATCTTTCATTTAGGACGTGTTCCTTTGTCTCCCCATTTTGGCTGCCTCCCTGTGTTTGTTACTGTCATCAGGTAGGGCTGCTCTGTCTCCCGGTCTTAGTAGAGTGGCCCTATTGTAGTAGGTGTTCTCCAAGGCCACCTGGCATGAGCCAGCAAGCAATCTGCAGATGGCTGTCACCTGTGCTGGGCTTTTAGGTGCCTCAAGAGATTAAGCCAGAAACTGAGGCCAGCTGCTGCTAGTGTGGGGCTTGGGGCTGCCGTAACCTGAGGCCAGGTGCTGCTTGTTTGGGGTTTGTGAACCTTTGGGAGCTCGGGTGGCCAGCACTTTGGGAGGGGCGGGGTCTCAGGGAACCCCCGGGCGGGGTGCCCATGTGATCCCGGTTGATGGAAACTTGGACATGGTGCTCACCTGCGCCCGCACGGGAGTGGGGAGGGCTCAGCAAAGGACCAGTGGTTTTTATCAGCGCTTCTGTCTGGGGGGAAGCAGGCCCTCCAGCCCTCGGCCTGAAGCCAGTCCGCTCGGTCCCTCCCCATGTGGCCCTGGCGCCCTTGGAGCAGCTGTCCCCGCGCCGGAGCTCAGGGTCAGCGAGGCCGCCAGCGGTGAGTCCCTTAGGAGAAGCGGGTGCCGCCCCGTCCCCCTCCCCGCTCAGCCCCGGGTCCGCTGCTCTTCACGGCCAGACGTCTTGGGGACTTCTCCCGACACTGGTCCCTCCCAGTTCTCCAGCGCCCGTCTCGCGCCTCTGCCCCTGCTACCTGCCTCTTACGTGCATCCCCAGGTGTAGTGTCGTGTCGTTGCAGTCGCGGTGTGGTCGCGCGAGGAGGCTTCCCCGCCACCTCGGCGCCACGGCTGCTTCGCTCTCTCTCTGTGATATTTCTGTCACTTACTCCATCTGTCCATGAGCTAGCATTACCGAATACTTCGTTCCTGTTATTATTTTGAACTAACTGTTATGTGTTAACTTTATTAAAGGCAAGAAAAAATTTTGATTTAATTTTGGCTCCTTTTTTTCCTTTCGTGCAGCTCTTCGGTGGTGGAGATCCGAGTTTCTGGAGCTCTTGCTTCTAGCCGAACAGCTTCTTCTAACATGGCTCGCAGCGTGGCTCTACTGGTGACAAACTCCCCAAATTTTGGCTTTTCTGTGAAACTCTTGATTTCTCCTGTATGTCATGAGCATAATTTCACTGGATCCAGAATTCTAGGTTGGTGAGATTTTTTTTCTCTCTTAATGCTTTAAATATTTCCTCTACTCTCTCCTGGCTTCCACGATTTCTAAAGAGAAGTCCAATGTAATTCTTATCCTTGCTCTTCTATAAGTAAGATGTCTCTCTCTGGCTTCTTTAAGATTTTTCTCTTTGTCTTTCATTTTCTGCAGTTTGAACATGATATATTTTAAGTATAATTTGTTGTTGTTTTGTGGGTTTTTTTGGGGGGGGGTTGTTTATCCTGTTCTCTGAGCTTCCTTTATAGTTTGGTGTGGTTAATTTTGAGATGTTGTCATTATTGTTTCAAACATTTCTTCTTTTCTGATATTCCCATTTTGTGTATGTTAAACTTTTGTAATTGTACCACAGTTCTTGTGCATTTTGTGACGTTCACTTTTTCCCTTATGTGTTTCAGTTATGGAAGTTCGTATTGGAATTTCTTCGAGCCCACTAATTCTTTGAGCTATGTCCACTGACTGGTGGACCACGGCAGAATTGTTGGAATGATCACACTGGGAATTTAAAACAACTAGGATTAACCTGGTCGGGGCTCTTAGGGAAAAAGTGGACGACGTGCAAGAAAGGACGAATGATGTCAGCAGAGACAGAATCACAAAACTGAAATTCGAATCAGAAATACTGTATCAGAAATGAATGTCTTCGATGGGTTCACCAGTTTTTAAATTCCCAGTGTGATCATTCCAACCATTCTGCCGTGGTTCTGATGTTTTCTCTCTTCATGGTGTTTTTTTTTTTTTAATCTTTCATCATGTAACTTTATTGAAAGCCAGAAATGATGTAGTCTGTATAAGTAGCTGAGATAAGGAAGCCTTTAGTGCAGACCTCGCTAGGAGTTCGGCTGTGTTTACCGTTTGCTGTAGCTGTCAGGGGCGAACAGTTTCTCTGGCATACTTGGTTTTTTCCCTGCATGTCGTGGTGGTTGGTGGACAGGCAACTGTTTTATAGTCCTGTGACTGATTCTCGGGATTTCGGTGGGACAGAAATGCTAGTGGGGGCTGGAGTTTGTTACTTCCCCTCAGGTCACTTAGGCTTTGGTAAAACCCTCGTCAGTCATGCTCTGGTGAAGTGGTTTGTCTTAGGACAGGCCTCGTTATGTACAAAATGTTCTGGGATTATTTCAGAATCACTATATCCCCCCTCCACCTACTGGAAACAGGAGCGGGCGTTTCTCTGACCATCAGTGCAACCATCCGGTTGGGCTTCTGGAGGTCAGACTCACAGAAGTGTGGGGGTCTCGCTAGGGCCAGGTCCCCTAGTGTTCTTAACTCTCAAGTGAGTCCGCACTGAGCCTCGAACCATTCAATTACAGTTTTTCTGTCTCCAGGCCCGATTCCCGTGGAGTTCTCTGCTCTTGGTCTTCTACTCCCATGCCTGTGCCTCTCTGTCCCACCTGTCTCTGTACCTGGGGGGGCAGTGATTCCCGACCTTACATCTGCTGGATGTAAGAAGGGTTGTTGATTTCTAGTTCAACTTTTTCATCGTTATCAGGGTAGGAGTGGTGATCCATGTAAACTCCTTACATGCTAAAACCACAAGTGAAGTCTAGGATCTTGTTTCCAGCAAAACTTAATTTCGAGCACAAAGGGCATGTAAAAACCGCTATGAGTTTGCAAGAAATTAGGTCATATTTTTCCCATGAACCACTCCTGATGAATTGACTAGAATAAACTTCAGAGAAATGAGGTGGCTAGAGACATTAACATGATGATTGCGGCCATCCTTAAGTTTACGTATGGGGAGGACTAACGAGGGGAGAAAGGCGGACAGGGCTGTGTAACACACATGGCAAAATGTAGGTTGTGGATAAAATGAAGGATGTGCGTTCCACGATGCCTGTTTCAGTGAATGCACTTATAAAACTTGGAGAGAGTGCATTGAAAAGTTCTTCGAGGCCTCACAAAGCAAATAGAAGGTGGATTGGAGGAGAAGAATTGGATCGGAAGTTCTCAAGTGTCTGCAGCCTAAACCGTGGGACGGGCAGCAAAAGCCTGTGGAGAAAAGGGAATCTTCTAGTTCTTGGTGGCTGGGGCAGGGGTGGGGGGCCTGTTTACTCTTCTTTCTCTGTCATGTCCCAGGACGAAGTCAGTGGCAGTGGGCTCTGTAGAATCTTAGAAGTCAGAGGAATCTGGAGCCATTGCCCCAAGAGGGTTGGTGTACACGTTGTGTAGTAAGGCAGTGTAAAGTTGGCAGCCTCACGACACCTGCTCATGTTTTCATAGGTAGGTCCGAAGTCCACGCAGGCCACACTGGCTCTGCTCAGGGTATCCCGACACTGCAGTTAGTGTCGACTGGGCCGGGCTGGTATTTGAACTTCTCGGAAAGGATCTTCTTGCAGAGTCATTCGGGTCGTTGGCCGAATCCAGTCCCTGCAGCAGCAGGACTGAGGTCCCCGTTCCGCTGCTAGGTCCCCCCCCCCGCCCGTTCTGTCACCACTTACACGGCACTCTGCACTCTCAAAGGCTCATAGCATTACAGTGTGCCCGCCTGGATAACCTGGGGTGACCTTAGTACCTTCAGGTCGGCTGCGCCACAGCAGCATAATCATGAGTGATAATTGTATTTACAGATAATGAGAATTTGGGACATCTTTGCGAGGACGTTTTAGAACTTCTGCTGGTCACAGTAAGGTAAACAGCCATTGTTTTTTGCTGTCAGCCTGTTGCTTGGTCCCCTCTGATGTGTACAGCCACCAAAACAGGCCTGGAACAGGGAGAGGGCGAGCAGGGGAGGGGAGGGAGGGCGAGCGAGCGAGGGGGACACGTCCCGCTGCAGCTGGCTCGCCCGTTCGCTCACGCACAGTGCTGGGCAACACACACGGGACCTTGGGGAGGCACAGTGCTCTTCATCTAAGTGGTGACATTTCCTCCATGTGTCTCACACGGTTTTTCTGCTCTTGACTCTTTTTGGTCCACTGATATTTCCGTTAACGTGTTTTCTCACATTTCCCTGAGACTCTTCATTTTTCTTTTCCGTTTTTTCTTTGTTCTTTTATGACGTAAACTCCACTATTTACTTTTGAAGTACTAAATTTCCATTTAGTTATTTTTAAATAATTTCTGCATCTTGACTGATATCCTCTAGTCGATGAGCCCTGTCTTTATACCTTTATTTCTTTAAGCAGAGTTTCCATTAGTTCTTTGAACTAAATTTCTTTGAAGTCTGTTAAACATGGCATCCGCTTCCTCTGACAGGTCGTTTTTGTCACCCACTTTCTTTCCTGTTTATGGGTCACACGGTCTTGTTTCTTTGGATGTCTCAACATTTTGTTGAAAACTAGACATTTTATGGAGCGCGTTCAACACTGGATTATAAACTTTCCCTCCACAAGACTTGTTTCGATTGTCGTCTTGGTTTTGGCGGTTCGTTTCGTGGCCAGGAGGGTCTAGTGAAGACTGCTACCTTGTACCGTGACACTTTCAGTGCCGATCTGCAGAGGATGAGCCTCGAGCCTGCGCGCATCACCTTGGGGGCGCGGAGATTTTAGCAGTGCTGGCATCTCGACTCTCTCTGAACACTCTCCTGAGCTGTCTGCCTCAGATGTCACGACGGTCCCCTGGTGGGCTCCGCCGTTTATGGGCGACTCCCCTGTTCTCAGCAGTGCTCGGAGGCAGACATCGCTCTGCAGGCGGTGGTTCTCATCCAGGGGGGTTTTTCTTAGCTGTATCTTTCCCCGGTTCTCTCTAGTAAACTACCTGGCCTCTTGCTCTTAGACTGGAACTTTCCATACTCTTTCAAATAGTCGTTGTCTTTGGGTAGAGCTTTGGAGCTCCCTTTTCTTCTGGACTGCCTCTACTCCTGGGAAAACTCGCGTGACTTCTAGGCTTCTTTCTTGGTGTGGGACCTCTGCCCCGACGGGACAGCTGGCCAGGGAGACAGGCCCGGGTTCCTTCCAGGACTCTTGGCTCCACTCACCAGGACTTGAGTCTTTTCAATTTGGAGGGGACAAGGAATGCTGGCAGTTTGCCAGTCCAGGTGAGGCTGGGTAAGCCTCATACACAGACCTTAAATGTTTCACAAAAATTTATGTAAAGCTGATCATACACCTAAATGTAAAATACAAAAATGTAAAACTTCTAGAACATAGCATAGAAGAAAATCTAGATGACAGTGGCTTTGATCGTGCCTTTTTAGATACAATACAAAGGCAGGATCCATGAGAGAAAGCAGTGAATTGGACTTCATTAAAATTGAAAATGTGTGCTCTGCAAAAGACACTGTCTAGAGAACGAGAAGACAGGCCATAGACGGGAGAAAATATTTGCAAAAGATAGACCCAATAAAGGATTGTTATCCAAATATACAGAGAACTCTTAAAGCTCAACAGTAAGAGAACGAACGACCTGATTTTAAAATGGGCAAAAATCTGAACAGACATCTCACTGTAGGAGATACATATATGGGAAATAAACATATGAAAAATAACCTCATGTGTTAAGTTACAGATGAAAACGAGACCACTACCTAACTGATAGAATGCCTAAATAGTAATAATATCACATGCCGTCAAGGATGCGGTGCAAGATGAACTCTCGTTCGATGCAAAATAGTAGCCATGTTGGAAGACGGTTTGGCAGTTTCTTACAGAACTAAACACACCATCCAGCAAGCACACTTTTAGGTATTTATCCAAATGACCGAAAACTTATGATTATACAAAAACCTACACATGAATATTTATAGTAGCTTTATTTATAACTGCCCAAAATTGGAAGCAACCATGGTGTCCTTTAATACAGTGGTCCCCAACCTTCGTGGCATCAGGGACCGGGGCTCCTATGAGCATCTACTGCCTGCTGATCTGAGGCGGAGCTGAGGCGGTGATGCCGGCGCTGGGGAGCGGCTGCAGATACAGATGCAGCTTCTCTCGCCCGCCTCCTGCTGTGCGGCCTGGTTCCTAATGGGGTTGGGAATGAATAAATTGTGGTTCATCCTTAAGATGAGACATTATTCAGGATTAAAAAATGAATTATCAAGCCATGAGGAGACGTAATGGAAATTTAAATTCATATTGCTAAGTGAAAGAAGCCAGTCTGTTTGTAATGAATTAGGATATAGTTTATCTTGATGAACATTCCACACACAATTGCAAGGAATACAAATTCTGACACTGTAGCGGATAGTGTTCTACAAATGTCAGTTATGGTAAGTTGATTTTAATGTCATTTACATCTATTTTAATTTTCTAGCTAGTTCTTAAAAATATTGAAATATCCAAATATAATCGTGGATTTACCTGTGTCTTATAGTTCATTTTTCGCTTCAGGTATTATGTCTTCTTGGAAGATTGCCCTCTTTATAATGTCCCTGTTTATCCTGAGAATACTCCTCCTTCTGAAGTGTACTTTTAAAAAATGTCGATATAGTCATTCCAACTTTCTTTTCATTAGTGATTGCATTATATTAAAATTAGTTTCTGGTATAAAGCATGTAGTTGGATCTCGAGGAAGATTTGAATCACTAATATTTTATGTGACTTAGCTTTCTATTCTTGAGTTGGTGGTTATATTTTTCTAAGAATTTGTCTATTTCCTCTGTTTTCAATCCTTTTGGCATAAATTCTTCATACTGTTTCCTAATTTTTTAAATGTTTTTTCTTTATGTTCCTCTTTCACAATATATATTTTTTAGATGAGGCAACCCTTGGTTGACCTCATAGATTGCAAGGACCTTGTCAACTTATACTCCTTTATTATTATTTTTTATTTTTTACGCCTACGACACCCGGTCTTCCTAGGTGGTCTCCTATCCAAGCACTAACCAGGCCCGACCCTGCTTAGCTTCCGAGATCAGCCCTTTCTCAATATTTTTATGTACCTTTTTTATCTTTATGAATCTGCCAAATGTTGGTCTACTTTATTAGCTTTGTTAAAAAAAAAAGTGGGGTTTTATCACTATTGTGTCCTAGTTTATTTCATGAATTGATGCTTTTAATTGTTCAACTACATACAGGTGACATTCAATATATTAGTTTCTGGTGTACAGCATAGTGGTTAGATAGTTATATAATTTACAAAGTGACCTCCCCCATTAGTCTATGTATATAGCGTACATACTAGGCACTATATATGCTTATTACAATACTAGTAACTATATCTCTTATGCTTTACATCCCCGTGACTGTCTTGTAACTAGCAATTTGTACTTCTAAGTCCCTTTATATTTTTCACCAGACCCCCTCCCATCTGGCAACCATCAGTTTGTATCTATGAGTGGTTTTTTTTTGTTTGTTCGTTTATTTGTATTCACACATAAGTGAGATCAGATGGTATTTCTCTTTCTCTGACTTATTGCACTTAACATAATGGTCTCTGGGTCTGTCCATGTCATAGCAAATGGTAAAATGTCATTCATAGCTGAGAATTATTCTGTCGTAAATATGCATTTCCTTGTCATCTACTGATGGGTTCTCTTGCCTGCTGACCACTCTTTGGGTGTGCTGCTTGTGGGGCTCATGGGGGGGTGCTCTTGTACGGTGATGCCGGCCACTGGGTGTTTGGTTCTGGGCGTCTTGGGAGGGCTTCTGTGCAGGCCAGGGTTGGCCGCTGTCTGTGCCTGGGCCAGGGCTCTCTGGTAGGAGCTACAGCAGGATCCTGGGTAGCCAGCAGTACGGGGCCTGGAGGACCTCAGCATGTGGCCCAGGGAACCCTGAGGTCTGCCACCCCCTGTCTGTGAGGCTCAGCTGCTGAGCGAGCCTAGGCAGTGTGGGCGGGGCGGGGCCTCGGAGTCACGGGGCGGGGCGAGCGGACTCGCCGGGCCAATGGGAGTTGTGGTCTGGCTGTGTGGGGGCGGGCTCAACGCCGCGAGATGGTGCCCGCCAGCGGCCGGCTGTGTGGGAGGAGGGCTCGGCAGGGGACGCTGGCCGCGCCCCTCGCCCTGAAGTCGCACACCTCGGCCTCTTCCTGTGTGTCCGGAGCCTCCCGAACCACCGGCCCTCCGCGGGAGCCCCGGGTGGGTGGTGCACGGGCCCTTTAAGAGGACGCCCGGGTTTCCGCCGCTCTCCGTCGCCACCAAGGGACAGAATCCGGGCTCGTCGTCACGGTCGGATGCGGGGGCTGCGCTTCCCGGCTAGGGTGGCCCGGTGTGGGGCCAGGTCGTCTTGCTCCTTCTGGGGGGACCCCGCGCTCTTGGGGGGACCGCAGCGGAGCGTGCTGCCGATGCTCGCGCAGGGCCTCTGGTCGCGTCTGCGGCCCACTGCGGCCCGGGGGGCTCCGCGTGTCCTTAGTTCCCGGGCGTCTCATTGAAGGCCGCTCTGTCGTTTCGTTGCGGCTTTGATGTGGACGTGGGAGGCGGGCACGGTGTTGGCCTAGTCTGCTGTCTTAACCTGGATCCTTGATGCTTTTAATCCTTCCTTCCTTCCATATTCTTTGCTATTCCCCCCCCCCCCAGTTTTAATATATTTTTAGGGTGGATACTTAGCTCATGAATTTTCACCCCCTTCTAATGTTAGTATTTAAAGCTATCAACTTCCCTCAAAGCATGCTTTCACGTCTCAACAGGTTTCATATGTAGTATCATTGAATTTGAAAGATTTTAAAGTATCCCTCATTTCTTTGTTCCGTATTTAGAAGTACTTTAAATTATGAAATACATGTAAATGTTTTTACTTATTAATATGTAACTTAATTGCAGTGTAAGACTTCATGACTCCTACGATACCAATTTTTTTTAATGGTGTAATGACAGATCAATTCTTGTACCTGTTCCAAGTATGCTTCAAATGAATTATGTTTTCTGTAATTCTTCAAAGCAGAAGTGTATATTTCCATTTCCCTTTGGTGAGGCTCAGAAGTTTTAAATTTTCTGATTCGTATGTGATTTCCCAATTGAAAAGACCTGTTGAATTCTCACTCTCCACGGGTTTCTATTAGTTAATGTTTTCTATATATTTTGAGGGTAATTTTATGTGTATGTGTAACATTTTCATGGAAGTAACATCCCATCACATTTGCCATATCTTATTTATTAGAAGACACAGATTGTATCCACATTTAAGGGGAGGAGTTTACAGTGTAAGGATCATGAATGATCTTTCAGATCTACCCTTAGAGTCTGGATACACGACTTTATACTGGTCAAAACCCACAGAACTATATACCATAAAGTAAGTTTTTTTGTGTATAAATTAGAAAAATCTAAAACAAATGTACATTTTTGCCTACCAAATGAGCAGAGATACATAGAGAAGCCATATTTTGATGAATGTGTAAAGAAATACACATTTCTATGCACACACTGATAGAAATATAATTTGTACAAATATATTGAGGACAATTCAACACCTTTCAGGTGCCCCAGTAATGCCCTTTCAAACTCAGTAATTCCAATTCTAGATGTTTCTTATAGAGAAAAATATATATATGTAAATTAATGTACAATGATCTTTATTGATTTAAAAAAGTGGTGATATCAAAAATGTCTAGCAGCTTGAGCTCTTAGATTGTTAGCTCCATATGAAATATTGACACTTAATATTGTGTTCTCAAAGAATGCGAATGACATGGCCATATGCCTTTTTCTTTTCAAATGAGAAAAGTTTGAGAACACATATACAATATGATGTCAATTTTGGTTTTAAATTATGGTATATGCTATCTTTTTTAAGAGCAAAAGGACATAAACTCAAATGTTGTCTTATTTTTGGGATTATATAATTATAGGCATTCTTTTTATCTTTTTTTTATTTTTTAAAAATGATCTTTTATCAAGAAAAATTTTATTTTGGAAAAAACAAGCCCAGCACAACCCAGGCTAGCCCGCAATCGTTTCAGCTGCTGTGTGTACTCAGAAGGCCACACTGCTGTCACCTGGGTGCTTGTCCTCTTGTTCCTTCAGGTACTGGACTCACGGAAGACGAACACCTGCTAAAGTGAGAGAGAGTGGCCGCACTCTCTCCAAGATCACGAGGTCTCTGAGTGGCCTGGCCGGCCACAAGCCGACGCTGGTGTCGATGTCTGTGAGCCACGTAGGGAACAGGTGTCTTTAAGAGGCCATCTGATGTAACTGGAAATTTCCCCTCTTCGAAGAAAGGATCTTTCAAAACCCTTCCCCAAAGCAGCTCTTTTGGTTTCGGTCATTCGGTCATGCTCTGGGGAATGACAGTAAGTCCAAGGCCTAAGCGCTCACCATACGTTTCCTTACGCAGCATCTGGGGGTAGGGGCCGCCTGAAGCCACTGTGCCACCGCCTCAGGCCTTGCGTCCCACCTTTAGAAACGAGGCCTTCGGTGCTCCTGCAACACCCTGCGACCGAGCCAGAGTTCTAAGTCGCAAACCTTGTTCTGTGTTGTTTCTCAACAGGGGTCAACGGAAACCACGAAGGCAGCGCGACCCGAAGACAGTGATTCTGACAAGTAGCGACAGAAGTGCAACAACTTACCGTCAACCCACCTTCAGAAATCACGGGGTTCTGAAGCGAGGCTCGGTGCGCCCCGCACTGAGGCACGTGGTTTTCTGGCCTCCCTGCCCTTCCCCCCCCCCCCCCCGCCTCAGACACTGATCTGAGGTTCGTGTCCTTCATTCACGTGAGCGCCGATGTGCACTAAAATGTCAAGCACCTTACGCCGCTACGGGACTTCACAGCCCCCCTCTCCTGCCTCCCTGCCCTCCACATGTCCAGAAAGACACGGGTGGGGTTCCAGCGCGCACTGAGGCTTCCTGCAGTGAAGCTCTGCCCCGCCCCGGCGGCGCTATCACAGATGGCCTGGGGAGGGGCAGGAATACTGGAGCCATCAGTCAGGCGTGCCCCAGAGGGGTCTGCAGAGAGGAGGGGCAAGGCCTGGCCCGAGGCGCAGGAGGGGTGACTGAGGGTGCCCGGGGGAATCACTGCAGACAGCTGGAGCAGCTGGAAGGCACGGCCTTGCTTCCTCCGCCCTCCACGCTGCCCTTCCCCCAAGGGCACCCGTAACCCTGCCCCCTACTGTCCTGTTAAGCCGTCAGCTTTCTGCAGTGATCATCATCCGTCCTAAGTGTTCACCCCTGCTGACCAAGTCTGAGGGGCCGCTGGGTGGGGCAGGGACCCCTGACTGTCCCGGCCACCCCACCCCACCCCACCCCACCCTCGGCATTCACACTTCTGGGTCTCACATGGGGAGAGGCACTAAGGAAAGAGACCTGACTCCCCGTGGCAAGGAAGGGGGCCAAAAAGTGCCAGGGGGACGAGACAATCGCGACTCATTTGCTTACATCAGTGGTATCCAAGTCGTGGGGCTGAGGGGAGAAGGACAGGCACAGGGACAGGTCACTGTCCCACCAGCCGACTGCCTTCCTTCCGTGACGCTGGGGTCCTGATCGCTGACACCCAAACTGGCCTGCGGTGGCCTACACCCCAGCAGTGGTGGCCTGGCGGGACACGCGGGGTGCAGGGAGTCACAGCGCCCCCGGAGAGGGTGGATGTGCCTTGCGCTGAGCGCGCAGTCTGCGGTCTCGGGAGACCGAGCGTTCTGTCCCGTACTGTGGGACGCTGGCACCAGAGGCTGGTCGTCTTCTGTCACACGCAGTCCTCCACCAGCGGCTCACGGGGAGACTGCAGAGTCCGTGGGGCCGAAGGCTGCTCCGACACGCCGCCTTCCAGGTCCCGAGCCACCCACCTGCGTCACCTTCCAGCCCTTGCCCCGGCGGCACGGGCCATCTCCAGTGTGGCGACTGGCCGGGATGCGGCGTGACCTCGGAGCGGCTCACGGGCGGCTTCTTACCCCCCGTGGCCGTGCGCTTGCTTTGGTCTCGGGTGACAGGGCGCCGTGGGCACGTTTTTAGAGGGCTGGCCGAGTGTTTCCAAAGGGCCGCGCTAGCTCGGACCTCAAGGCGGAGGCTCAGGCGCCAAAGTCCAGGAGGAAACGCAGCCGACGAAAGCTCGGACCGTGCAGGGAAGTTAGGTCGCTGGAAAGGAAAAATCTTGACCCTAAGGAAGCCTTGGCCACTCCGGGCTGGCCAGTCCGCGGCTGAGTCAGGGTCGCCGCGGGCCCCGCCAGCGCCCCTAGCGGGCCGGCCTGGCGCTGCCGCCCGTGCTCGCACTGAGACGTTAGGGCCCCGGGTGCCGTGAGCGCACAGCTGGGGCCCTGCCAGCAAGGACGTCCCCACACCGTGTGGAGCGGTTTCTACGGCCTCTAATGACCCCACCAGTCTGAGGCTCCTGGCGCCGCTTCGCTACATTCGCTCTCCTCTTGCCACATCCCCCGTCCCCGTCACTGTCGTCACTGTCGCCTGTTGGACCTGGCTGGCGCACAGCGTCCCTCCCCAGCCTCGTTTCTAACCCTGAGTCCCTGCGTATCCATGTAAGCGGACCGTCTGCCGTCCCGTCTGCCGTCCTAGCTTCGCAGGCGTCCGAACCGCTGCAGTTCCGAAATCTCACCCCAAACCCCAGCGAGTACTGAGTCCGCGTGGCCGTGGCGCCAGGGCCTCCGCGCTCACTCCAAGGCCAGCTCCTCTATGCAGTCCGGATCCCCAAAGCCCTCTCTGCGCCCCCTCTCGCTAGCTGTCCACCCTGCGGTCAGGGCCGGCCCCGGGGCGCTCCCTGAGTTTCCAGTCCAGTCTGGGGCGCTGTGCTTTACGTGCTCAGCGGCCCCGCCCCAGCCTTCGGGCCGCATGTTTGGGATATTCCGCAGAAACTGCTTCGCCTCCATAACGCGTCCCTCGCCATCTTCCTGGGCGCCGCCCACCCCCGTCTCCGGTGGCCATAGCCAGGGCCCTTCCGCCCTCCCACCCCCACCCGCGTCACCTGTCAGGCCCTCATTCCGTCCCCGCGTCTGCGGGGCTCGCCGCGCGGTCCACGTGAAAGCAGCGCGCACGCGGCTTGCCGCAGGGCCCCGACAGCGCTTTCCCTTGGGTTCTGGTTGTCACATCTCACCGGAAGGAGGCTTCTCAGGGGGCAATGATGATTAATGGCGGTAAGGAAAGGGAAACGAGACCCTGCTCAGCAGTGGACATGCGGTGCGGGCCCACCTGCCAGTGCAGGTGAGGGGGCAGCTCACCTGAGGGGCAGTAGCACAGCAACCAGAGTATTTCACGTGTGACACGTGTGGTGCGTGCGCCACTGGTCCCCCTGCTCCCACCCTCAGCAAACGTCGCTAGGTAGCTTCAACGCCCTCTCCCACCAAGCTGAGGCCTGGCTTCCCAAGCCACGTCCTACAGCGGTGCGGGCGGCGCTGCCAGGTGCAGATGGCATCGAGATTAAGCACATCCGCTACCCTTGCACGGCATGGAAAAGCCCTCAGCGAAAGGGCAAGCAGGTAGGACTGAGCCTCAGCAGAAAGCGTGTCGCAGACCGCTTGGACGTCGCAGGCGACCGGCCGGGAGAAGTTCAGCCCATGGAGATCACAGAGCAGGCGCCCAATTAATGTCTGTTGATGATTCATTTTTTCATTCAACAAACATTTAATGAGGCCTACAATGTGCACTGGATTAGGCACTGCGAATACACAGATGAGCAGGGCACTGTCCTGGCCCCTAGGGGATTTGGAGTCTGGGAGACGACAGCCGTAGACACGGACAATGATAATACAACCTGCTAAGTGCTGGGACACTTAGCAGGTTGTATTATATCCATCCGAGTAGGATTTCTTCAGGAGAGCACAAGTCCAGGTCACTGTTGGGTCCAGGAAGTCCTCCCAGCCACCAGGGCGTGCTGTTTGTCACGCGGTGACTGTCGCAAGAACTAACAATAACAGCTGCGACATACAGCGTGCTCATGGCATACCCTTCACATATGCCCTCATGGAAAGCCTGCAAATCAATCATTAGATTAGGTGAAGAAGAAACTGAGGTTCAGTGAGGTTAAGCTACATGCCTCGGATCACACAGGCAGCAGTGGAGTCAGCTTTCAAATCCAGTTTTGACCAATTCCAAAGCATCTGTTTTTAAGATCACCTGTATTCAGGTGTAACAACTTTTCAACACCTTTCTATGTGGAAATAAGAACAAAGGCAGCACGTTAGTGATCAGGGTGCGACCGGTCTCCCAGACTGTTCCGGCAGAGAGAGAAAAGGTGGAGTGACTTCACGCTAGCCTGCTGTCGACAACCTTGAGATTGGTTCCCCTCTCCCTAACCCCAACATCCTCGCTGACATGAACCAGCGAGCATCCCTCTAGTTAACCGTCTTCGTCGTCCTCATGGCCAATGTCAGCAGCATTTAACATTCCACACCTATTCTAAGACTTTGGCCTTACATTTCCTCCTTCACCAAAGTCGTTGCAAAAAGATGTCCTCCCTATTTCACATTAGAGAAGCAGTCTCAGGTGGAAAACCGTGCTGAAGGCCACAGCGCTAAGTGTCGGCCGCTCTGAGCCCAGACTAGCCAGTGCCAGGGCCCGGATTCTCACTGCTGCCCTGCTCGGGACTTCCGCGCCCAGCCCCTCCCGTTGCAACAGAAACATCACGTCCCGTGAGCCCTTCCAGTCGCAGAGCCATCCTCTGCACCCCCAGCGTTACCGCTCGGAGTCCTAAGTGGGGCATTTCCCAAAAAACACTGCATGGCTTTGAAAAGAGAAGAAAACGTTTCATAACTTTAGATTTCTAATTAGTCTATTTTCTACTTGAAGACATAAGTTTTTAAAGCAATTGAGAATGACGACTAAGGCCTTTTCTTCCCTGGGTGGGTTTTAGATAGAAAAGCCCCTACATTTGTTCTATATTTGTTTAAAAAAAAAACACTTTAGTTGACATGTGCAGTGACAGTAACCCTGCCACCTATGGGAAGGTATGGGAAGGGCGAGGAGCTTAGTGGCACTGTCAGAGCTCTGAAGCTGTTCACATGTCTTCCTGAGAATCAGCGTTTCAAAGGAAACTCTAAAAACCTGTGCGGCCCTGGTGGGCAAGGCTCCGACGCAGCCGCGCCCATCTGAAGGACGGGAGAAGAGCTTTCGCAAGGCCAGGGTGGCGGGGGTGGGGGTTGCTCGTTTCCAGAGGCTGGGGGCCTGGACGTCCCCTCCTCACCAGCTTAACGTCCCCACGGTCTACTAGGTCTGCGTTTTCCTAACGGCTGATTTAAAAGGTTGTCCCATCTCCACTCCTTCCGGCCTTAGACCATTTATCATCGTAACTAAGAGCATCTTTCTAGCTGCCACTCGTAGGTCCCCCAACTCATCACCCTCTGTCTGGTGTCCATGCCTTTTCTTAGGATGACTTTTTCTGCGTTCTGTCTGATCAACCTTTCCTTCTTTTAAGAATCAACTTAAGCGCCAGCTCCCCCCACCTCTAGCACCTCCAGACGCAGTCAAATGGTTCCTCTCCCAAACCCCATTAGTTCCTGTACATACCTCCGATGGCGAGCGTAGCACTGTCCTTATTACCTGTGGACGTGTCGAACTCTCACTAGACCGAGGAGTCCTTGAGTGCAGGGCCTGTGTCTCATTCATCTCCGTATCCCCATCACCCAGCGCACTGCCTGGCAGCTGAAAAGGCAGGGGAGAGAAAAATAAATCAGTATTCTTGAGTTGGGGCATGATGTAAATACGCGGAATGAGCTGAAGCTGTACAAAACTATTTCAGCTCAATGTCGCAGAGAGGTCTCCAAAGAAAAGACAGCTTGCCTCACAGAGGAGCCGCCCCATCCCCAACCGCACTCATTCAGAGGCTATTTGCTGGGTATATTATAAAAGGACTTGAATTAGGGTTAAATTAAAATAAGCAATTCTGAGTACGAGACTTTTTAAGGTCCTTCCATCCTTGAGGTTCTATAGCAACAACCTGCACAGCATCGTCAAGAGAGCCATCGCTCTGTTCCCTGGGAGTGAATGGTGGGTCCCAGAGCCGTGGCCAGGGGCTGAGGCCTCACTCCCAACCATAGCACACTGATGGCAGCTTATGACACCCCGTTCTCTGGTGGCCTGCTTCCCCAGTAACCCTTGAACTGGAGCAGGACATACTTTAAATGCTTACAAGGCAACCAAGAAGGCCAGCATGAACCCAAATATCTTCTACGGCCTGCTACCTAAAGCTTTAAATGTCCTCCTCAAACCTTTAGTGCCTTGATCGATGTTTGTTAAAATGCCACTTAATCTAATGTGGCGAGCTGGCATCAATCACGTGTATGCTAAAGGATGGCTAAAAGCAACAAAACCCTTCTGTAACCCATGAAATCGTCTAGTCTGAACTTCACTTCCTCTCAACACAAATCAAATAACGCCTACAAAATATCCTGATTTTTCATTCTGGTACTCAGTTCCCCCAGCTGCAAAATATGGGGGCTGTATCGAATGATTCCTTTTACGCCAGAGAAACTCAAGAATTTACGAACCTATATTTTTTCTCCTATAAAATAGATGTGCACTATATCCAGTTTCACCAGATTTTTATAAGGATCAAGTAAAACCAGGTTTGTGGAAGGCTTCTAAATGGTAAAATGCTATACACACTTGAGGAATTACTACTGCAAATTAAGATCTATGGGAGGAGAGAGGTTAAAGAAGTCTGCTCTGCATTAGATGTGGCCTTAGCAAACTTTCTGCCTCTCTGGGATGCCTCAGAGGGCTGTGGTGATGATTCCTTTGGAACGTGTGAAGTAGGCACACAATAAAGTCAGTTTCACTTGCCTCGCTTGAGACAGAATCTCGAGAATCAAGGTGACCTTTAAGTTCATATAACCCCCTCATTCCATGCAGGTGGTCATATGAGCCACTAGGCATCACTCCCAAGAGGATTTATTCCTCTATTAACTAGAACCGCCTTCAAAAAGAGCAAAACCCAATTATTCCTGTCTCCATAAGTAACGTGAAAAGACCATCAAACTCTCCACTTTAGGGGTTGTCTCCCGTCGTCCAAACGGCTCTAATTCCTACGAGCCCCTCATAGGATTGAAACTCAGATCACTCTCTGTACCCTGGATGTCCTCTGGCTCCCTCTCACAGTTGCTCTTAAAATGGAAACCAAACCATCGAGTGGAACGGAATTCTTACCTCTCTGATTTTAAACGTTCGTAGTGAGAACACAACCAGTTAGCTTTCACATTGGAGGGTTCGCAGGTCTTCAGCGGCGACACATCCTGTGGACGACTGGCACCGAGTCGGCAGAAGCTGGTGGGAGGGAGGAAGCCTGTGAGTGGGAGCCGGGAGTGTCCCCGGGGCGCTGACGGCACTGAACGCGGACAGCCTGCCGCCCGGCTTCCCCGATGTCAGCGCTCACTCCCGCGCATGTAACAGGGTATGGAGCGTTCTAAATAGTGACATCGTATCTATCATTTACTTATTTTTTGACATTTTTTTTAGGCAGGGCAACCCTTGGTTGACCTCACAGATTGCAAGGACCTCGTCAGCTTACGATCCTTTATTTTTTATGACTACAGCACCCTGTCTTCCTAGGCGGTCTCCCATCCAAGTACTAACCAGGCCCGACCCTGCTGAGCTTCCCAGATCAGACAGGACCGGGCGTGTTCACGGTGGCGCGGCCATAGACATATCATATCTAAAAACATATTTGATATCACATTCTATACTGAAAAGTCTAGTCTAATAGAGATGACATCTGTAATTTTCCCACCAGAATCTCGGTTCCTAAGACATCTGCCTGTTTCTTTCAGAAAACAGGAAATAAACGTTGAAGATAATCAGTGGGATACACAGAGAGGGACCACACCGAAGACCTGAATAAAAGGAGAAACATACCACGTTTGTGTGTGAGAAGATTATGACGACCATTCTGCAAAAGGTAACCTTTACGTTCAGTGCTGTTCCAACTGCATTTCCAATGGTTTTTGTAGTGAGAACTTGACAAGTTGTTTCTAAAGGTTTCCTGGAAGAATAAGTACATGAAAATAAAGCAGTTTTAAAAAATCAGAATGAGGGACTTGCCCTACCTTGTTATTAAAAACCAGGCATATTGAAAAGGACAGGAACCACACTGTCTAATCACGATGCAATAAAATCATATATTTTTTTAAGAAAAAGTAGTTCAAACCAGAAATCCTCAACATGAAATATCACAATAAATCACTACTGGGCCAAAAAAATTTTTTTAGTATAAGATATTTCATAAATAACAAAACACCACTGCTTATAAGACTCAGCCAATACCATATATAGCCTGAAGTTCTCTTATAAGATAATGAAAAAGAATAACTCTCAGTAAAGATAACATATAATTGGAGTAAAACAAAAGAGAGAAGGGGGTAGAAAAAATATGAGTAAATAATGGCCAAAAACTTAATTGGTGAAAAAAATGTGAATCTATACATGCAAGAAGTTAAATGTATGCCAAAAAGGGTAAAGTCAAAGAAATTCAAATCTAGACTCATGATAGTCAAATCGTCAAACTGACTTCATGATGTAGCAAGAGAAAAACAACTTACCAGGTACAAGGGATCCTCAATAAGTTAAAACTGGCTTCTCATAAACCAGAGATCAGAAAATAGTGATTTGATATAGTCAAACTACTGAAGAAAAAAAGAATGTAACTGAGAATTCTGTTTAGGACAAATTAGGACATTCCCAGATAAACAAAAAGCAAAATAATTAAGTGTTAGCAGACGCGCCCTACGAGAGATACAAAACGGAGTCCTTTGGGCAGAAATAAAAGGACACTAGACAGAAACTCACACACACGTCCACGATAAAGAACACCAGTAAAAGTAGCTGCATAAGTAAATAGAAAAGACAATTCTATTTTTATTTGTATCACATTTTCTTCTCATTTCTGACTTAAAGACAATTGCATAAAATAACTAGAAAATTGTGTTATATGCTTACACTGTAAACAGATGCAATTTACCTTGAGAATAATTACATTAAACAGAAGTTTTTAAAAATCCAATGAGAAGGAAGAGTTTGGCGAAACATTTAAAAGATACAATCCACTCACATGCCATCTACAAGGCACACAGTTTAGATTCGAAGACACAAAAAGGCTGCAAGTAAAAGGTCAGAAAAAGATAATACCAGTCAAAACAGCAATCAAAAGAGAGTAGCTATACCAATAAAAAAACGGTTAAGAAAAGATTGTTCCTAGAGACAAATAAGGATATTTTATTGTAATCAAGATCAATCCATCAGGAAACTATAAGAATTATAAACAGAAGAAAAAATAGACAATTCAGAAATAATAGCCAGAGACATCAATACCACACTTTCAGCAACAGAACAACTAGGTAGGCAGATCAACGAGGAGACAGAAGGCTGAACAACTCAACAAAACCATTTGCCCTATTACTCATCTGTAGAACATCCACATTATTCTCAAACGGGCATGGAACATTCTCCAGGATAGACCACGTGCTTAGACATAAAATGAGTCTCAATAAACTTTTAAAAACAAATACAAAGTATGTGCTCCCTCAATGAAATGAAATTAAAACCTGTAACAGAATGAAATTTGGAGAATTCAGAAATATGTGGAAATTAAACCACAAATTCCTAAATAACCAATGGGTGAAGGAAGAAATCACAAAGAGATTACCTACACTAAAAACAAAGATCTCGAAGAGCAAACTGTCTACTTTAAGAAATTAAAAAACAAAACTAAACCCAAATAAATCAGGAAGAAGGAAATAATAGAAATTAGAATGGAAATAAATGAAAGAACACATACAGAAAATCAAGGAAACTAAATTTGGTTCGTTGAAACAATAACAAAGACAAACCTGTAACTAGACTGACCATGAAGAGAGAAAACGCAAATAAATATGATCAGGAATCAGAAAGTAGACATTGTCAATCTTACAGGAACAAAAAGAATTACAAGAAACAGCTAAAAGAGTTCACCACCAGCAAGCCAGTATCATGAGAAATATTAGAGAGACTTCTTTACAGATGGAGAACAAAAAAGATAAAAAATATGAATAAAATGGCAATCATTACATATCTATCCCCAATTACTCGAAATGTAAATAGAGTAAGTGTTCCAATCAAAAGTCATAGGGTGGCTGAATGGATAAGAAAACAAGATCCTTCTAGATGTTGCCTTCGAGAGACTCACTTCATAGCGAAAGCACACACAGACAAAGGGATGGAAAAAGGCATCATGTAAATGGAAATGAAGGAAAAAAAGCTAGGGTAGCAATACTTGTATCAGACAAAACAGACTTTACAAGAGGGGCTAAAACAAGAGACAAAGGACATTTCATAACGACAGAGGGGTTGAACCAGCAAGAGGACACAGCTCTTGAAAGCGTGTGAGCTCATCAAAGGGCATGTGCTTAGTGGGGCGATGTTACAGTCAACAAAAATCCGCTAAGTCACTGCAACGAAAACACAACAAAATATAGGAAATAACAGTACTTGGAAATGTTGCAATAATACATTAAACCTTCAACGATATACTCCCTTAGGCATTTTTCATATATGGAGTAATGTTCTCCCATGAGATCAACTGGTTTGAGGAGAAACAAAGTGTCTTTGGTGCCTGATGTAAAGAAATCATCCGCATACTTTGCTAGTGAAATTTAAAAGCTGCTGCTGTTAAACCAGCATGATGAAGCCAAGCAGCAGGGATATCAAATCATACACACTGCGCATCGGCAGTACACGAAAGTGCACACGAGCACCAGTGCCAAACTTTCTGAGTTCGAACCTGTAACTGCACATCAAGAACTGCAACGAGCGCATGCATCAGAGATCTGGTGGGCCAGAAATACATTTGTGGGCTAATGTGGTACTACAAGACAGCAAAAGGAAACTATTATGTCCACAAGGCAGCGACAAACCTGGAAATACTTTCTGACAATAAAGGACACGAAGCCCTGCAGAAATTCGGCAGCAGATGCTTAAGCCTGACATGAGAACAGCCACTGCGAAATAACGATTACGCTGGTCTGCTTAAAGACGCCACGCACCTCCGTGGACGTAGACAGAACATTAACAACCGTAGAAGCGATTAAACAGCCTTTATCAGGACCAAAATATTTTGGGCTGATTTAGTGCTATCGGATTGTAATGTTAGTGTAAGTTCCTCTATAATCAGATTTCCCGTGGAAGTGGTAAACCTAACATATCCAAAAGGCACTGTGTTTTAGGGTGAATTGAGTAACACTGGGTTTTCCACTGTTTCCTTTTTTGTCCATTAAACTATGCAAAATCTGGACCGTGTTTCTTGAAGTTTTAAGTGTGCAAACCCTTCTTATGTTACGTTGGCGAGTTTATGACTTTACATCTCGCAAAAGTGAACTATAAACAAGAAAAATAACACTACCAATAATATATATGTAAACCTGCAAAAGGTGCCAAACACAATGCCCCCAAGAACCGTACAGTATTATTGTCATCTCACTATCACTAGAGCATACAACTGGAGCTAATAATTCCTGAAGGGCAACAGACGACCAATATCAGTAATACAAACTGTGGAGCATTAAGTACTAGGAAATTTCCAGTCATTGCTTATTGTCTGTAAATATACACATACTTAGAGGAACACTGTCAATGGGTCATACACTGAAGGCCGCAGTAAATCGCCTCATTAATACCTTTAACAACCAAAGAAAAACCAAACGGGGCCTGAAAATCCTATTAGAGTACTCATTGAAGTTATCTAAATGTCTAATAATAAAAGGTGCTCAACAATCTTATATTAGTGACTCAAAATTGAGGAATCAGATGGTAAGGCTACTGGAAATTGGGGGGAGACTTCTGGCCTGCTGTGACTTTGCAAAGGGCGCGATCGTGTGGACAAACTGGGTACTACGTAAAAGCCATCAGAAAGCTTACTTCGTGTCCACAAGATGGCATCAGATTCCTAGCAATCTCAGCGTTTCTGCTTATGTAGCACTGCTGATGGCACCAGTTTGCGACATTCACATGAACTTCAGACCATCGGAATCCCCAAAGGGCGATGATTTACATGCCAACTGGACAGGAGACAATTCTAGATTAGCTCCCACTTGTCCACGGTCCTGTGATAAGTGTGGAAAGGCCCGATACACGACAAGCTTATGACTAAATTCACCCATGCACGTTCTGGCCCGTCAGAGGCCCTTCAGAACAGAAATCAGAGTGCAAACGTGTGGGCAAATTTAGTACAAAAACACCAAGAAAGTACAAGGGAGGGAGAAGTGTTGAAAAATTACTTGCAAAATGACAGTGAGAATAAATCTATTCCTGATGCATTCAGCATAAAGGACCCGCTGTCAGCAGTAAACACACACCTCAACTTAATGTAAAAGTGTCACCACCAGATGGCACCATGACGGAAATGCTCCCCACGCTGCATGCAGTGCAGCACTAGGAGCCATTTTCTGCACATGAGCCTGATCATTTTATAAGACAATGCTGTGAGGACAGATTAAGTATTACAGAAGGTCCATGGTATCTGGTCTTTTTGTCCAAAACACAGCACCAAATTTGGTTAGTCTTTTGAAGGAGGTGATGGGCAAGGGGATCCTACTTAACGTTGCCAAAAATTCACACAAAAATGACTCTGCCTGAAGGTACATAGGTTCCTAAAGGTGTGGAAATCGATTGTATCAATTTTTCTTTAAAAAAGCGTTATTGGCACTGAATGGAGGAGGCTAATGGCGTGCAATGGGAAAACACCCTAAGAAGTCTCCAGGCCTGCGGCATAATCAGTGTCCGACACATGGCCGAATGTCCCAGAAACAACTAATAACCAACAGTACTGTACTGCATGCAAATTTCAGGGGCTCATAAATGGGTGTTGAGCCTGTAATTTTATTGGGCAACTTGACTGCATCGCCCGTTTGCACACGATGGAAATCAGTAGCCCAACTAGCTAATAGACGTTTAAGTAATTAGACATTTCGGTTAAGAATCTAGTGACTGGTACATCATTATTTCAGCATACATATGAGTATGAATATGTACTTCCCAGAATCAAAGGCATGTAAGATGCAATGTTTTTTAATAAGCAGCAAAATGCTACTAAAATTTTACTAGGTCTAAAGTCTGTTAACAGATGGCTCAGCGCCGGAAATTTCCAAAGGTCAAGGACATGTAATTACAGATGAAAGATGTTCTTGCTTCTCATACGTCCACAGAGAAATAAAAATTGGAAATTCAGCAGAACCACACACATGGGAAGAGAATGCACTTGCTGACTTTCTGTGCCAAATGGGTGTAAAATCCTGTCTTTAGAATCAGTTTGTCTGGGCGAGAACCGTCGTGTCTAAGACGTTTACTATGTCAGGACAGCCGTTCTCAGTGCTGTCACCAGGGCAACAGTAAAGCAGTGTCTACAGGAGCTTAAGAGGGGCCAACGCGCTTTCGAGACACCAACATCCGGGCCCCCGGGCAGCCTCATCCACGCAGGTGGTCCCGCAGGAGTGAGCCCGACACGCCGGAGCCCGCGCCGGGGACACTGTGCTCCGCAGGCTCCATGAAAAGTGGCAGATACCAAGAAGTGACGGTGCCCCGGGACGAACTGCGGATGGAGGCGCTGCCAGCCTAGGACAGGGGTGCCGGCGTCATGCTGACATCGTGTGACACGCGCCTCTGCCACTTAGTTCATGGCGGAGAAGGCTGTGGTGCAGAACACACTGTGGGCTTTAAAAGTACAGGCCGCCCGAAGTGACAGAAGTCGGGGCGGAGTGAGCCCTTCATCGCCGCTTACCTCGCTCACCGCGCTTTCCGCCGCGCGGCGCACCTGGCGGAGTCTCCCGAGGGCCTTGCGCCGACATCCGCCCCGTGCGGCCTCGTGATGGCTTCCAGGAGAGAGAAAGACCACTGTCGCCGTGTCAGACCCTCCTTCATTCAGCTTGCTCAGCCTCCACTGCACTGACACGCAGCGGTGGCCACTGAAAGGGAAAAAGCGAGAATGGGAGCTGGGGACAAAAATGCCAGGTGCCACCCGAGCATCTCTAATGCCACTTTCACACCAGAATGGTGTGTTCCTTTGTCCACTCTACAACGGCGGGGTCTGGCGGTGCGGCCATCCATCTCTTCTCCCGTGGCACGTGGAGAACCCACCCGAACCCCCACTGGCTCCCCGAAGCTGCCCAGACGCCTCGCCACGACACCCACGGCAAACCCCCGGAGCACGCAGGCTCAGTGTGAGTGACAGAGAAGTCTCAGTGTCACTCCTGACCAATGACAGTTCCTGGCTGCCTGGGAACAGGTATTTTTTACAGCATCCCAGGTGACTTTATTTCACGCCATGGCGACCTCCGCCATCGGCGCAGCACACGCTCAGACACCCTGAAGTCTACCAGCAACAAATCGGACCACTTCCGCGGCACGTGGCCTCCGCAGACTCTGCGGGAGTCCAGAGGACACAGGGCAGTGGCTCGGATTCACACCACTTTCCACAGCCACTGGCTCTAACTTGGGAAAGACCTCATGTCATAGCGAGAAGACCTCAGGCGGCTGCCCGGCGCCTCTCAGCCTCGTCCCACGCGCCGCGCGGGCCCGCCACCGCCACTGACCACTCACCAGGACGTCACGGGGCTCACTGCGGCCCGTCCTAGTGCTGCGGTGGCCTCGCTGGGGCGGGCCGGGCTTCTGATGGCATTTGTCGTCACCTGCAGTACTGGGACAAGGAAGAAGGGGAAACAAAGACAGAACAGTCAAGTTTCAGATCTCACTTTAATTTGACTTTTACCACATGAGGCGAGTCGCTGCTGGCGTGGCAGGCGCGTTCCCCGTCTGGCAGGGGATGCGGCCCAGCTATAGCGACTGCTAGTTAATGAAGATTCCTGCCTCCATTTGAAATGAGACGAAAATGCGGTAACTCGGGCACAGAGTAACCAAGGAACCGCACCGAAGTGTTAGAACGCAGGTGTGGGCTCTGGTGCACACCTTTCCAGCGGCCTGCGAGCCTTTCCCGTCTTTACACCCCAATGTCCCTATCTTTGAGTGGGGTGACTTGGTGTCTTAGCGGCCCTTCTGTGTCTGGCCGTTACAACCCACCATTCTATGCTCCTGAACAAGATCTTCTGGGTTTACACGGAACAGGTAACAGCCTGTCATTCAAAATCACAAGTGCCCCCAGCACTCACCTCCACCACGTGTGAAAAGGAACTGAGTCTGCCTGTCCTCCCGTCAGCTGCCCGGGTCACCGAAAGTAGCACAAGGAGCTGGCGAGGCCCGGGCTAGTGCCCTACTTCCAAGACCGCCCTAGCAGGAGGGCGGGGGCCGGGGCCAGAGCCTCCCGCAGGACACGCCGAAGACCCCCCGAGGCCCCTTCTTTCTAAGGAACGGGCCTATTGCCTCCAAGGTGCTCAGGCCTCAGCTACTTGGCATGAAAGGCCACCTGGAGCCCTGGCAGGGCAGCGGTGATGGCCCGGAGCCCAGGCGGTCACCGCTGTCGGATGCTGGCAGCACCAGTGAGGGCACGTGGGTCTCCTGTTACGCAGTGACATGCGGGGACCCGGAAACCCCACGGGGGCACAGGAGCACTTTTCTCGGGGCTCACTTTTAACTATTTCACCCACCACCAGCAAAGTCTCGTCCAGTGATCGGGACCCAAGCAGACCCAACCTCTCCCGCCACAAATGCGTGTAGTGGGGGAGGGGGCAGCTGCCGCCAGCAAATATTCAGCTTACTAAAGCCCAGGGGGACAAGGGTGGGACAGGAATGTAAACAGGTGTCATTAGGAAATACGGGGTAAGCATAAGTCGGGATGAGTGAAATGCCCGCACTGCCGGACCAAGGATGGACTTGCCGGCGCCTCGTGCCTTCCTCTGAAGGTGGGAGATCTTTCCAGCACCCTCTCCTCCACCCCCCCAGCTCTTTCCAGCCCCCCATCGCCCCAGTTATTCCGCTTCCGTTCACACTACTGCCCTGTAGGCTATTTTTTCCCCAATTACTTTGTACATTGCTTTATTACACAAAGAATCCAAAATTTATCCAAATTACTATTCGCCAAAATGTTACGCTTTTCCAGTGTCAACTGCTATCGGCACTGCGAACACTGCCCTACCTGAGTCTTTCAGAATGCGTCAGAATGTTTAAGTTTATTTAGAACATTTAAATTCATTCGGAATATTTGTGAAGCATTTAGAAGCCGCTGGAGAAGCAGGCGCCCCCCACGCCACCAAATGCAGTGCAGAGAGGTGCATTATGGGAAGAGTTCTGACACTTCCACTATTTCCAGAAACAAAACGGCTTCTCCCCCTATGGCTCTCATTCCCAGGCATATCTGCAGTGGTATCCACGCCAACTTGGAAAATGTAGATACAAATCAAAAGAAACTATTTGCAGCACCACGATGGGTCAGGTATAGGTGAGACCACAGTGGATGACAAGTATGTTAAACCCGCAAAGATGGATAAATACGCACTACAGCGAATACAGCAAAATGCCGATGATACCATCTAGGTAGTGGGTTTTACCTGTACGATTCTTTCAAATTTCCTGCATGCATGTTTGAAATTTTACTTAATAAAATGCTAGGGAAAATCGACTAGGCAGCTTCAAAACCATGCTCAAAGGCCTTTCTCTCCATCTTCCTCCCAGAACGAGACCATCTGACATTCTCTCCACTTTCTGCTTTCGGATGCAGCTTTCCTGCACCGGACTCGGACCGCTCTTTCAAATGAAGTGAATGACAATACACCGCCAGGCGGCTTGCCAAGACAACGTGCGGCACGCTGCGAGGGGACCGGAGGGCCCTACCTAGACGTCCAAGTAAGTGAATATTTCGGACACCCCATGTCTTCATTTAAAGATTAGCTTTCGGACCCTCTGACTTATCTCACGTTCCTTCCCTGCTTTCCATGTTCTCACTGCAAACAGCTGCGTAGTAAGCCGGGGGCAGGGATAAGGCGCCGAAGCATAGTATGTCCACGTGCTTCGAGTTAGGCTAAGACGACAGGAACTGCGAGAGCTCACAACTTGAAATTGCAGCACACGGCACAGCTGCCTATCGGTCCCTGGGGGAGGCCTTATCGCCTCCTAGTTTGAGCTGCTTGCTAGCTGGCCCCTCTGTAAACTAGGAAAAGGACTTGTCGTAGCAATAATGAAGGAGGTGCGGCAAAGGAGTTTCTGAGACGCTGGTGAGCGGCGAGGGGAATGAAGCCATCACTGTTGAGTGCTGATCCGCAACGGGGCAGGCGATCTTTTTCCAGAAAGGGCCGGGCCTGTGGGCCACCGTATCTGATGCGCTGAGCTCTGCTGGTGTGGGCCAGGGGTCACAGGCCAAGCATTGACAGTGAGCATGGCCGTGTTCCGATGCAACTCTATTTGCAAAACCAGGCGGCCCATGGGCTGTCTATGCCGACCCCTGACCTACCCAGGAATGCCAGTGGACGGTGACCTCAGGAGGGAAAGGGGGACCAGTCTACAAACAGGAACCATTTGGCAAGCCCTGGGCAGTGACGATGACAGTCCCACCAAGGAGGAGACTGTCAGCAGTTAACAGCAGTAGCGACCTCTGTAAATAGCGAGGACTGAAATCCAAGCACAAAAATAGCTTTCTCTCAGGAGAAAGTCCTGAGAATGTCTGTAAAACCTGGACAGAAATAGCAACTTTCTGACCACCCGCATTTTGAAGCAGCGGTCAGCCGGGGGCCAGTGGAGGTCACGCTAGCGGGTGCACGATGAAGGTTTGTTGGTGATCTCCCCAGTACCACTGGATAGCAAAAAGCAATAAAGAACAAAAAAGCCGCGAAGTGATGGCTCGCTGTGCCCAATCATCTCTTCACTGGAAACAATTTTTCAGTTTCAATGTTAAGCATAAAAGGTAACATACAGCTCACGCGGCGGGAATACTTTAGAAAGCTCGACTTAATAAATATCAATTAAACAGATTCTCGGACCCAGAAACAACAGACCGTTTCAGGAAACCAGAATAAGACACTGCCCCCTACCCTGCAACCCCTGAAGACCTTTCAGAGTATCTCACCTAAATCACGGAGATATTATCACGAAATCGACACGGAGAGGCAGCGGCCTTCCCACGCCCTTTTCAAAAGGGCCGAGTGTCGGTAGAGACTCCTTGAGATGCAGCGTTAACTAGTCATTTGGTCCAGGTGGTTTCATACAAAGATAGGATGGGGCTTTCTGCATCCCGTACTATTACTAATCAGCCTAGGTTTCTAATGGCTCGTCTCAGCACCAGCAGAGCTGAGGACATCACTGAATTGTGGCCATTTACACCCAGATCCCTGTCCCGGGACCGGGTGTCTCTGAGCCACTGTTTTCCCCCCAGGTCATTAGGCGTCCCTCGCCTCCACCGTTCGCTCTGCTGCGTACCAGCCTTCTCCAGCGTTACGGTCTGTTCCTGTGAGTATTGTACATCCCCAGAGACCTCAGTTACCTGTAACTGCAGACATCACACCGCATCCATATCCTCCCCTACACGGCTCATCATCATTCAAAATAAGATCAGGGCCTGAACGGAGGCAGGACAGGGGACTACAGTTTTGTGTTTCGTCTAAGTGCGTTTCTCATTAGGGACAAAACTTTGCCATGTCCTCGTCCCACACTCATAGCCAGGGAGCGCCCCTGCCGTGCAGAACTCAGGGATGCTTTTCTTTTAGATACAAAGAAACGGCTATCTAGTTAAGGACAAACAAATGTTATCTCAAATTGGCTACCAAGAATCTGTCTCTGGCATCACAGAACTTTCTTCCCACTCGATGGCAACGAACATGCCGGGGGGGGGGGGACGTGCAACAGATCCTTATACGCAGCACCCAATACAGCTCTGACGGAGAGAGAACATTCTGACTCAAACTGAGTAGGTCACATGAGGAAGTGAGCGAACAACACTTGAGAGTCCAGCCTCACTAATAAGAGAAATGCATCGTAAAACGAAGATACCATTCTCTCACAGGAAAAGTTTTAGTAAAAATTGGCTTTACATACCTAAATGACTGGGTATGAAAACGGACATAATTTTTTGGAACGCCACTACGGCTAGTGTTTATAATGTTCAAACTTTCTGATGAATAATTCTAACTCTGGAACTCTAATCTATAAGGAAATAACTCAAAATAAACAATAAAAACTAAATGAAAAGACATTCATCCCACAATTTTAAATGCTGAAAATCTTAAAATACTGCCATACAACAAAATATCCTGGAACCATTAAATGACAATTACAAAGACTATTTAACATGGAGAAATGCATGTTATAATGCAAAACACGAAACACAATATAAATACTACAAACAGATGAGCAACTGTAGAAAATGAAGAATGAAAAGAAGTGAACACGTTTATTAACACTGGTTATTGCTGGGTAGTGAAATTATGGGTTTTTCCTCATATCTGATGGTTATCCTTAGAGAAAGCTGCAATGAACATTTACCAAATTTGTAGAACGAGGGAACTAGGCAAATGTAAATACGGAAAGAAAAGTCACAAAAGACAGATTTGACCACGTGATTTCAAATCTCTAAGCAAAAATTTGAAAAGAAAAATTAAAAGGCAAACAATAACCGGTAATATATATTTATAACATTACAGATATCTGAGTAATAACCTTTACTTACAGAACACATTCAGGTGATAACAATAGGCATAAACTAAAACTCCAACAGATAAATCGATGTGAGACATGGGCTATCCCATGAAAGAAAACAAAACTGCTAAGAAATATATGAAGAAAAAAGAAGCCAAACTCAGTAATAAGCAAAGAAATGTATAATTAAATAATACTGTTCTTTACCCATAAAACACTTTTTCAAAAAAGAAACACTAGTAAAGGCTTGTGAGTAGAAACCGGTACCACCTTTTGTGGGAGAAATGTGGCAATATACGTTGAGTGTTAAAAACGTTCCTACCCTTTGATGTGGTCATTGTACCTCGAATTCTGTTCCAGCCAAATAATAAAAGAAATGCTGGTATTTTCAGCATTTCAGTGTAAGAAAAAAAAAAGCAACAACTTTTATTTGTAGACATTAGTATTAACAGAGCAAAATATTAATAATGGGTAAGAAAAAAATTGCTGCTGCAGCAAAGGGACTGGCTGTCTCGAAGCCTTAGACCAGATCGCAGATCAGGCAAAACAAGAAGGGTGTGTCCGGCCTGCTGCAGTCGGCCATTTTGAACCATTTGCAGAACAAAAAGCACAGAAGACAAGGGTAGATAAGCACGGCCACCCCGCTGGGCTCCCAATCCACAATGCAGTGCCTTTGGCCTTCTACAGGCGTAGCCCTGTACAATGCACGGAGTAAACGGCGGCGAGCAGGCCTCCTTTCTCAAACAGCCTAGGAAAGTCACGAAGTTGGAAATGATAAAAGAAGGGTCGTTCAAAGCTGCCCGCTCATTGGAGGGGATGCGGCTTCATGTGTAAGAGCGCAGGATTCCGCAGCCTTGCTGCGTGGATAAAAATGCCGCGCGGGCCAGTCCACTGCGCGGGAACCGTTGGCGAATGGCTTGGAGTGTGTCAGTGGGATTTCTCACGTGTAAAGGATGAAGCTGCTTCCTGAGCGCGTCAGGTAGCGAACGAGTGAGGCAGGTGTGGGGCGGACCCCGGCGGCCGCAGACGTTTAGAGATAATCGCCGCGACAGGGGCACAGGCCCAGAGCAGCAGGGGGACCGGCGTGACATCACGGCGGGGGGCGCTGGCAAAGGCCCGACTCCTCCGCCGTGCGTTCTGTGCCCTCTGTGCTACACATTTAAGAGGCAAATTTTTATTTTTTAGCGATTAATAACCGATCCTCATGGACAGCCCCCGAGATGACAGCGCGGCCGCCAAAAAAACAAAAACGAAAACCCAGATTATGTACCCAGACGAGAGCATGCTCCGAAGTTCTACGGGAGAAAAGTCATTTTGGAGGAAGGGGCTGAGCCCAGGGCAGCCTCACACCGCCAGTGACCACGCGTCCTAATCCCAGCCCTGCCGAACGCTCAGCCCGACACCCCCGACGGGGACAATGGAGGGGACGGACGTAGGGGCAGATGCTCACGGCAGTGCGGGGGACCAGGACAATGCGTGCACGGCCCAGCCGCGGCCGCCGCCGCCGCCTTCCACGGGGTCCGCAACGCCTCGGCGCCTGGAAACCCGCAGTGTCCGCGGGCCGCCGACGGGCCCAGGCTCTGGGCGAACGTCCGGCGGGTCGGGCCGCCCGGCGCACTCGGTCGAGCGCCCTCACGGCCCGAGGCGGCCGGGCGAAGCCCACTTACCTCCCCCCGCCACGCTGCACGCCGCGCTGGCCCCGCGGGTGCGGACCACGCACGCGCGGCCCCCGGCGGGCATGCGCGGCCCGGGCCCGGCGGCGGCCGCCACGCACTGGGGACGCGTCGCCGGTGGCCCGAGCGGACGCCCGGGCTGCCCGGGACCCGCCCCGGCCCCCGGGGAGGGCCCCCGAGTGCCACCCGGCACCCCGAACAAAGGCGAACGGAGCGCTCGCGGCCCCGCCCCCCCGACACACCTGCTAGATGCGCGGCGCCCACGTTTACACCCGCGGACGTCACGGGGAACCCCGCCGCTCAGGGGGCCCGAGCCCGGGTGCAGGCGACCCGTCCTCCCTTCACAGCGGGAAGACCGTGCTCGGTGGCCTTTCGCAGAGCCGAGGCCCGCACCGTCCGTTCTGCCCCTCCCGGGAACAGGGCCAACACACAAACGAAGGGTGTCCCCGGCCCTAGCTGCCCGTGCCGCCGTCCCTCTTACCTGCTGGCTGAGCCGCGCGTCGCAGCGTGCATCTTCGGGGCCGGCCGGCCGGCCCCAGACACGGTGGAGCGAGCGGCGGCAGGGCGGCAGCGGGCAAGCGCAGGGCTGGCGGCGCCCCGGCCGCAGCGCGGACGCCGGCGAGGGACGCCCGGCCCGGGCCGCCGCAGCGCCGCCCGCGCATGCGCCGCGCGCCCGCCCCGCCCCACCCCGCCCCGCCCCCGGGCGCCCCCGCCCCGCCCCTCGCGCCGGCCTCCTGCCGCCTCCCTCCGTCCGCGACCTCACGGCCAAGTGGCCCTGTCGGGGGCCTTGCCTCGCTTTGTTGTGTTTAGAGACCTCGCCTTCCCTGGCCGCCCGCAGCGCTACCCGGCCTCTTCCTTCCCTCCTCGCGCGCCTCATGTTGCAAACTGTAAAAAAGAAAAGATACCGCCAAAAGGATCGTTAAAAAGGAGCATCCACACGACCCTCCCCAAAGCGGCTCTCCAGCCGGGCCCAAGCTGCTAGTGTCAGGCAGAGAACGCCTGATGGGTGCCGAAGTCACGGAGAAGACCCACAGACAGGGAACCGAAACGGCCCTGCACAACGCGAACACGGAGGGCTGTGCAACCGGTTTGGGGGCGAGCAGCAACGCGCGGTGCCTTTTCCTTTCTCTTCACATCCCCGGCATTGTCTGCACGTTAAAAACCCTCTCCAGTGTCTGCCATTGCTAAATACAAGGCTTCTTCCTGTCCTTTGCCAGAAATTCACAAATCACTTTAAGATAAGTGGCAGCGCTTACTCAACCCGCTGTGGAATAGATTCCTCTTTGGATGTGAGGCGAGGCTACAAAATAATATTTGGTTCTCTTTATGACACTTTACTTTGGTAGCCGCTTCTTGCTTTTTAAGAAAGCCAGTTTGGAAATGTCACAAACTGAGGCCCATGAATCCAAAGATCCTGAGACCCATAAAATGCATACCTCATCGGCCTCTTTAATTAACTTGTTAAAAATGCCATATTAACATCATTCAAAGAAGTCATGGAAGTTTGTGGTTTTTATAAAATATGTGCAAAAAAGTTATACAACAATGTGTAATATTAAGGAAGAGAAAAAATCCCCTGAAGTTACAGTGCTACAAAGAAACTCTCTCTTAAATTAAAAGAATCATTTATTATTTCACAAGAGCTAAAATAAGAGAAAGTTTTGCCCAGAATTCTATGACACTCTTATAAGAAATGCTTTAATTTCTTCGTGTTCTCTTTTTTTGTTACAATTGCTTTATTGAGATATCATTCACATGTCACACAATTCACTAACTTAAAGTATGAGATGTAATGCATTTTACTAGATTCGCAGACTTGTAGCGCCATCACCACAATTTTAGAATTTTTTATCACCCCCAAAAGAAACCCCGGGTCCATTAGCATACCTTTGTGTTCTTTTCAAGATTTCTCTTTCACGTATGTTTTTGTGGATCTAATAATATTGTTTTAACTATTTTTCTGTGTTCCTAATTATCGTGTTTATCGTTTTTAATTAATGAACAGCATTCCACTTTTTTTAGGTATTGTAAAATTCGGGTTAGCATATAATAATTCTCACAGATGGAGTTACTTGCCCTTCGCACTTCTCTACCTTTTGACAGAACTTCCCTGATCTCCGATGCTCCCATTTGCAGAAAAATTCAAGAAAAAGCTTGAACCTTATAAAATACTTAGAATCTTGGGCCTACTTATTTGTCTAAACACTCCAGTTTATAAGCAGTTCCTCAGGAGTGGTAAAGGAGAAATTTGGGGACCCCCTATGGAATCCACCCACCTAAGGCTAACATTCCCTTTCCCCCCACCCTATACATTTCTTTGGAGAATGACCATCCTTTAGAGGGTGTGATAGTTAATTTTATGTGCCAACTTGCCTGGGCCATGGTGCCCACATATGCAGTCACATGATTCTGCATGTGTTTTTGGATAAGATTAACACTTAGATTGTTGGACTTTGCATAAAGCGGATTGCCCTTCATAATGTGGGTAGGCCTCATTCATCAGTTGAAGGATCGCATAGACCTAAAGACTAATTTCCTCCAGCAAGAGAGAACTCTCCCAGCAGAAATCATTTGGACTTGAACTGCAACGCCAGCTTTTCCCTGGATCCTAAGCCTGCTCAGCCACTGTGCAGATTTTGGGCTTCCCAGCCTCCATAATCATGTGAACCAATTCTTTAAAATAATCTATATATCATGTTAATTCTGTTTCTATGAAGAATCCTGCCTGACACAGAAGATTTTCTGAAACCTGTGAATACCCTGAATTGCGGTTAGGGTACAGAAAGAAGTAGTCAACAATAAATACTCTATCGATCCCTCCAATACAGCTTTGTCTTGCCAAATTGCACGTCAACTAAATCTGACATGGGACTGACCTTAACTCTGCAAAAGCTACCATTACAAGGTTGTAAAACAACCGAGGAAATGAGAAGTGTCTTTGTCTTCTCAGAGTCCAATAATTTTCCCACGATAATACTAGTCTGGCACAAAGAGACCTATTTTGTCCTTTGTGTCTTTAAAAAATGAGGCAGTACAAAAAGTTGAGATTGGCAATATGGTACAGTGACAAACTCACGTAAGAAAGGCCTTGACTTCATTGCTTAAGGTTAATTAGTTTGAATATGTGAACAAGATGGTTAAGAGGCTGAGAAACAGGACTGATCTGATTATTGATTCCTTGAGGAAGTATGCAGAGAGTGACCTCTTGCCACAGAATCCATTGCGGTGGGGGGGGCAGTGGGAATACGAGATATACTAGGGCCTAGAATAGATCCACTTTTGTGTATGGGCAATAAAGATATCTCATTTTAAAGCAAAAAGGGGTCCTTTAAGAGGGTGTGTATCTTTTTAAGGAAGTCATAATTATAATTTAGGAGATGTCTGTATGATTGCAAGAAGCAGAAATCCCATGTGGATTTTAGATGTAGGAAAGAATTTAGTATAAAAACTTGGATGCTTACAAACTACTTGGAGGGAAAGGAGGAACAGGTTCTAGGCTGAGTCTCAAGGAATGCAAAACTGGCCAAGAGCTGCCAGTATTTATGAGGCCACAACTGGATATATGAATTCAAGAATACACTTCGGGAGCTGTGGCCCAGGAGAGTGAAAGCCGAAATGAAAACCCGCTGCTGCTGTCACCACAATAACTGATTATTGGCATATAAAGCTGGTGATCGAACACCAAAATGGTATTTTATTTGTATTGTAGATCTGCACGACTCACTGGCCAGCCAAAACAGCCAAAATGTGGCTGGCAAACGTTGATTCCGATTGATGGACCCTATTTTGCCTCCAGAACTATGGCTGCAAGAAAGCACAGAAAGAAGTGAATTTTTTGACTTTTCAACTTCTCAAACAAGAAGGAGAATTAAATGAAGATTGTAGGGACCGATCCAGAGTTCCCTACTCCATGGTACATACAGTATAGGAAATATTCAACCAGAGCTGGATAACTAGAGTGTAGTCCCAGCTCTGTCACTGTTTTAATTTGATCTCGGGAAGATTATTTTCCCTCTTGGGCTTATCAGAGCTTATCTAGTAATTATTAGAGAGAAAGAATTTAAGCAAGGGAGTGATATGGTCAGCTTTGCATTTTAGAAGAATGACTTACTCAAGAGAAGATGTAAGCTTGCTTTAGACTAGTAGTGGGATGGAGAGAAATATAATGCTTCTGAGAAATATTTAAAAGGTTACAACATTTCATAATGATAAAAGGGTTGATTCACCAAGAAACTATAACAATTATAAACATATATGCACCTGACAAAAGATCCTCAATATACATGGGGAAAACTGACAAAATTGTACAGGTAAATGGACCATCCAGCAATAATAGTTAGAGACTTGTATAACTCACTCTCAATAACGGATACTACAAGTAGACAGAAAATCAACAATAATAAAGAAAACTGGAACAACGCTATCAATCGAATTGCTCTAATTGATATCTATAGAATACTCCAACGAATAGCAACAGAATATACATTCTTCTCAAGCACTCACAGAGCATTCTCCAAGAAAGGCCATATGCTAAGCCATAAACCGAGCCTCAATAAATGTGAAATGATTGAGATTATATGAAATATGTTCTCCAATCGCAATGGAATGCAGTTACAAATCAATAACAGGAAATTTGGGAAAATCACACATGTGGAAATTAAACATCATACTCCTGAATAAGCAATTGGCCGAAAGTAATCACAAGGAAAAATAGGAAATAATTGGAGATAAATGAAAAACACAACTTACCAATATTTATGGGATGCAGCTAGAGTAGTGCTCACAGGGAAATTAATAACTGTAAACACTTAATATTCTAAAAGAAGATTTCAAGTCAATAACCTACTCTTCCACCTTAAGAAACTGAAAAGAAACAAGAACTAAACTTAAAGAAAAAAGATGGGAGGAAATAATAAAAATTAGAGTGAAAATAAATGAAATAGAGTAGAGAAAATCAACAAAACTAGAAGTTGGTTCTTTGAAAAGATCGGCAAAATTGAAAAAAAAATCTTTAGCCAGACTGACCAAGAAAAAGAAAGGCCTCAAGTTTCTAAAATCAGGAGTTAAAGAGGGTACATCACTACTGACTTTACAGAAGTAAAAGGGCTATAAGGGAATACTATGAAAACTGTACGGCAATGACTTGGATAACCTAGATGAAATAGACAAATTCCCAGGAAGACACAAGCTCTCAAAACCGCCTCAAGAATAGAAAATGTGAATGGACCTATATAAAAGACTAAATAAATAACCTAAACACTTCCCACAAGAAAAACCCAGGCAGAGGTGTCTTCACTAGTGAAACCTTCCAAACATTTAAAGGAGAAAGAGTATCAATTCTTTGCCAACTATTCTAAAAAATAGGAGAGGTGGGAATACCTTCAAAATTATTCTTTGAGGTCAGTATTACCTTGAAATGACAACCAGAGATATCACAACAAAAAACCCTACAGATCAATATTGCATATCAATATAGATGCAGAAACCCTTAATAAAATACCAGCAAACCAAATCTAGCAACATATAAAAAGGATCATATACCTCAATCAAATGGTATTTATCTCGGGACTATAGTGTTACATGAACATATAAAAATCTATGGAATACACCATATTAATAGAAAGTTGACTTCTCAAAAAAACTTAGTTGTCCCTCCGTATCCACTTGGAATTGCTTCCAAGATCCTTGTGGATATCAAAATCTGTGGATGCTTGCGTCCCATACATAAAATGGCATAGCTCAATGCATACAGTAGGCCCTCTATATCTGCAGACTCCCATTTATGAATCAAAAATAGTACCGGTATTTACTGAAAAACATGCATTTATAAGTAGAGCTAGGCAGTTCAAACCTGTATTCTTCAAGAGTCAACTGTGCTTGAAGCTTTCAGTTTCCTCAATGGACTCTTTGTTTACAGCAGCTCCTCCCAAGGCCATAAAAGAGCATTCTCCTCCTTTATTTCTCCTAGACTTGTGTGTGGTTTGCTATTAGACCACATGTCCCAAATTGCAAATCTCTGGTGTTCCCAAATAAAACCATTTCACTGGAGAAATATCTGGCTGTCTATTTCCTTAAGGTCAACAAGGGCGTCTACCAAAAGCTGTCAGTTTTTTATTGTTTAAAACATCATACTTAATGGTGAGACCGAAATCTTTCCCCTTAAGATCAGGAACAAGACAAGGATGTCCATTCTCACAATTTGCATTCGACAATGTACTGGCGGTTCTAACAGTTGCGCACAGTCAAGGCAAACTTAAGAGATGCAGAAAAGGTATTCGAAAACAAGACAAGGATAAGGGCCCAAAATATACAAAGAACTCATACAAATCAACAATAAAAAACAAACAATCCAATTAAAAAATGGACATAGGACCTGAACAGACACTTCTCCCTAGAGGACATACAAATAGCCAACAAATATTTGAAAAGATGCTCAACATCGCTAGCTATCAGGGAAATGCAAGTCAAAACCACAATGAGATACCATCTCACACCCGTTAGAATAGCTATAATCAACAGGACAAGTAATAACAAATGCTGGAGAGGATGCAGAGAAAAAGGAACCCTCATACACTGCTGGTGGGACTGCGAATTGGTACAGCCACTATGGAAAACAGTATGGAGGTTCCTCAAAACACTAAGAATTGAATTACCATGTGATCCAGCAGTCCCTCTTTTGGGTATTTATTTACCCCCAAAACCTGAAAATATTTTTTCTGCAAAGATATACGCATCCCAATGTCATAGCAGCATTATTCACGGTGGCCAAGACATGGAAGCAACCGAAGTGTCCCTTGACGGATGATTGGATAAAGAAGCTGTAAGAAGAGATGAAATACTACCACTTGAATAACATGGGTGGATCTTGAGATAATCATGCTAAGCAAAATAAGTCAGAAAAAAGTTGAAAACTGTTAGATTTCACTCATGGGATATAAAACTGAAAGCAGCAAACATGACAAACAGAGACTCGCGGACATGCACTGGATTAGTGGTTACCACAGGGGCGCGGGTAGGAACGTGGTGGATGGGGGTGAAAGGGGTCACATATTTGGTGACAGAGGGAAATTTAACTTTGGGTGACAGACACATGCAATATATATACAACATACTGTTGAATCGTACACTTGAAACTTATTTGATTTTATTAATCAATATAACCCCAATAATATTTAATTAAAAAAAAACAAGACAAGGATGTCTGCGTTTGCTACTTCTATTCCGCATTTAACTGGAAGCTCTAGTTAGGACAATTATACAAGAAAATGAAATAACAGGTACCAAGATTGAAAAGGAAGAATTCAAATGTGGATGGCAAAGGGGCCACAGGCTCAGCCTGACAAGCTCAGGGGGGTGCGTGGCGGGCCCTACAAACTCAGAGACTGAAATGAACCCTCCAGGAGGATCTGAACAGAAAAATTCCTAACCAAAGCAAGTCCTGGCGGGCAAGTCACATCCTGGGCCTGCAGCGTCCTTGACAAGGTCAGTCTTTCCCTTAAGTGAGCTGTCTCTGAGCATCTAAGATAACAAACCCTTAGAATGCCAGAGTCCGCCCCTTTGCAGACCCCTGGGGCACAGCCCAGCCCCCAGAGCAGAGGCCTCAGACCCCTCCCGGTGGTCCTGGTCCCCACCCCTCCTGGTTATCTGGTCCTCCACATACTATCTCTGTGAGCTGTACATGCTGATGGTTAACTCTCCTGCACCCGCCCGTGCCCCCGCCCAAGGAAAGAAGTACGTGTTCCTCCCTAATCCCAGAGAGTTCCCCCTGTGCCTTCTCCCGCCCCCCTAATCTCCCACCAGTGGCTGTGGCGCGACCCCCTCATGTCTCCTCCCTTGACTCTAATGGACAAATAAGCTGCGAAACTGCCCTTCTGCAGGGCGTGTTCTCAGTCCCTTGAGATTTTGCTTCTAGGCAGTTGTTGGCAGGTTGGCTCAAATAACATTAAAAATTTTCTACAGTTTGGAAGTTTCTTAGGTTGACACAAACTATCTCTACTTGAAGATGACATAATCTTGTCTATAGAAAATCCTAATCATAAATAATCCATTAAATAACTATTGGGACTATTAAATCAATCAGTTTGGTTTAGCAAGATTGCAGGATAAAAGATCAATATACAAAAATAATTATATTTCTATATACTAACAATGAACAACCCAAAAATGAAATTAGGAAAATAATTTCCATTTATAATAGCATCAAAAAGAATGAAATACTTAGGAAAAAAATTTAACAGAAGATGTATGAGATTAATACACTAAACATTACAAAATATATGAAATGAAAATGAAAACCTAAATAAAGGGGACAATATATATATCAAACCCCAGTGGCCTTTCTTGCAGAAATTGACCTATTGACACCAAAACCCATATGGATATGCAAGGGACTCAGAATAGTCACAATAATCTTTGAAAAGAAGAGCAAAGTTGGAGGCCTCATTCTTCCTAATTTCAGAACAAAATATAAAGCCACCGTAGTGAAGACTGTATGATACTGGTATAAGGATAGCCATACTGATCTATGAAGTAGAATTGAGATAAGTATATGAGTATTCACGGCTCAGCCATCAGTAGCATTTACATACTTATAATTATGAAAATGTTGGGTATCGATCCAGTAATTATTAGGAGAAAGTTAAAAGGGCAGGTGGGGGGTGTGGAGAGGAGAACGCAAAGTATGTAAGTGCATGAGGTGGACCCAAAGAGGATGTAGGTAAAAGATGGCTAAATGTTTATTCCGTGCGTTTCAAAGTGAGGTACAATCAATAGTGAATTGAGAAATCCAATCAATGGTTCATCACTAGCATGTTTTACAGCATAAATAGAAAACACCAATGTGCATTGCACACATTAAGTGTAATTTTTTTCTTAAGCTCACTTGAGTTAACACACACATATTTCTCTGTTGTGATATAAAATGCATTTCTTACTTTAGGTCTCAATTAAAGCTGCTTGAAAAATTAATGCTTTAAACTATGACATGTATTACTTAAATAAAAATAGGAAACCTAAAGGAAGATTTAAACTTGATAATTAGTAATTAATTTAATAAGCATGTACCAAATTTTGAACCACAGAGAGAATTTTTGCCTTTTCATACACCGTTTTGCAGCACCATTTAATTGTTTAGGAATAAAACTCATTTCCTCACTCTATATGTGGAAACTGCTCATCGTCTTAAATGGTTTTTTAGTCATTGTATTTATGGAAGCAATCGCATTAAGTCACTCTTCTTACGTCTGTGTTTTACCAAACACAGTTGTACTTGCTCTACTTGTATATGGAAACCACAGAGCTAACTAGTAACGTAAAGGAAAATATTCATCCTAAAAATTTTAAATTACACGACCCCAAATCATTTCAAAAATTGTAAACTACACAGAAGGAAAATACTTATTTCTATATCTATGTAAATGAATTACATGCCCATAAACTCTTATGAGGTTTATATAATAATTTGGAAAATGGAGGAAATCTGTCCAATATGGAAATCGTGGTTTTGTAATTTATTTCCCAAGTAATTAATAATGCATTCTTAATACTGAAGGCTTTCACCATGTTATGTTTCATAACTTTAAAAGGTGCTGATTTTGTTGAAAAGTAAGGTCACTACAATAAAACAGGCTAAATTGTCATTCGAACCCAAACTCTATGACCCAAACTTTCATTTTTAAAAAGCGGAAAGCTCTCAGCCGCGCTTTTGACCTCAAGGACGGGGGGAAGGTCAGGGGGCAACGGCAGGCGGGACTCGTGTGACACGTGGATGGGGCCGTGCGCAAACCCTCTGTGACGTCATGGAGGCCCCTAGAGGAAAACGGCCACTGCTTTCTAGGCCGCCCTAAGGGAAGTAGCGTCGGGGCCTCCCGGGCAGGGGTGAGCGGGCTCACTGGAAGATCTCACCGCAGCCATGAGCAGTAATGAGTGCTTCAGGTGTGGCCGCCCTGGCCACTGGGCCCGGGTGTGCCCTCAGGGAGGCGCCCGAGGACGCAGGGCCAGAGCCCGTGGCAGAGATTCTCAGGGCAGTTCCACCCCCGTACCTGGCATCTGCTACCGCTGCGGTGAGTCTGGTCATCATGCTAAGAACTGTGACCTCCTCGAGAACATCTGCTACAACTGCAGAGGAAGCGGCCACATCGCCAAAGACTGTGCTGAGCCGAAGCGCGAGAGAGATCAGTGCTGTTACACCTGCGGCAGAACAGGCCACCTGGCTCGTGACTGTGACCTTCAGGACCAGCAGAAGTGCTACTCTTGCGGCAAATATGGACACATTCAGAAAGACTGCACCCAAGTCAAGTGCTACCGGTGCGGCGAGATGGGCCACGTGGCCATCAACTGCAGCAAGGCGAGTGAGGTCAACTGCTACCGCTGCGGCGCGTCTGGACATCTAGCCCGGGAGTGCTCCATCAAAGCCACCGCTTAACGTTTTCCCTCCGTGTTCCTCGCCCCCACCACCACTTTTGCTGATCCATCGTCTGAAAACTCTTCAGTGACCAAAGGCTGATAGACAGAGACTACGCCTAGGCCAGTTAGCTTTAATTACCACGTTACAGGAAAGGGATGGAACGAATCTCAAGGAAAGGTATTCGCTTGTAAATGTCTCCTGATTAATGAGTTTCTGCACTGCTGGTGAAGCTCTTCGTTGGGCATTGCGAGCCCTACGCACTTTCTAGGTTCTTCGGACGTACTTTGGTTTAACCTGTCGTTGAGACCGACTATGTGCCAGCTGTTATTGGAAGAGTTGGGACTATATCAGTAAAGGAATCAGAACAACTTGGGGAACACAGGCCTAGAATCTATTAAGTAAAATATATGATGTGTCAAATGAAGATAAATTGCTACACAGAAAAGACCACTAGGCAAAACGATAGACATCGTGTATGAGACTTAGATACCCAAGACGCAAGACACCTTGAGGAGGTAACATTTCCTCCAAGATTCATTGTACAAATAAAGCTGATTCTAGGAATAACTATGACCTTGCCAAAGTAACTTTTTCACTTTATTATATATTGATTGCTTGGAATTATCTGACTTCATTAGCTTTTAAGTAACACTGAAAGATATCTCTATCTGGCCCTTCATAGAGTCTATAGTTTAATGAAAATAACCCGGAAAAGTATATTAATGTGTTTAACTAGCTTACAGAGAAAGCAAAGAGAAAAACAAAACAGCCAAGCAAAAATCCTTAGCAGCAAGCTGTGGGCATAAATATATTGATGGCAAAGTTTGTACTTACATATTTTAAAAAAAACATAAGAAAGCAAGTATAAACACTAAGATTAACATAGATTGGCGTGTCCGTAATTTCAAAAATATACATTTTCACAAATATAAATTATATTCCTATTTAGGAGTTTCTGAAACAATGTGTTTTCACACATGTGAAAATGTTCAGTTTCATGTCCTGGAATTTATTTTTAAAAATCAGCTCTGAAAAACAAGTTCTATCAAATAGAAAAGAAGGCCATTTTAAACTAAATAAAACCTAGGATGGGGAGGGAGGTAACTATTATTTCAGGAAAGAATTGAAGTCATAATGAAAAATAATTTAGAAAATAGCAATGATGACAATACTACACATCAAACCTAGAATGCGATAGACTTTATAGCAGCAAGAATACTGTAGAGGGTACAATTGTTGGTCCATAAATTCAAATGATTTAAGAAATGTATCTGAAGTTACATCCTTTCATGAACCTTCATAACGGTTGATGTATAACCCTTCATTCCCATCTGAGAGACCCCCTCAGCTGAGTCTAAACTTCTATGACCCTCCTAGGCTTCTAAAAATTGATTCACTCTCTGTGCTGTCTCAACAAGATAAATGCGGGCACCCTCCCAGCCCCTAAACGGGGTGATCTCAGTCAAATCTGCCAAGATACAACACGAAACTTGTACTTTACGCTGAGACAAATTTTTGAGTCTCATCTGTGTTGAACTCTATTTAGGAAAGGAGGAACACAGGACTCTTCTTTCGAATCCCCCAAAACCATCTGAAGTTTACTTTCCTATGTCCTCAGGAATTTGGCCCAGAGTTGGAGGGGTAAAAGAGGCTTTGTCCCTTTATTAAGGACACACTCAATATTTAAGTTCTCTCTACAGTCTCTCTAGGTAATCTTGTCTTGTCTCAGAGGAAAGGAAGCCTTATTTTGACTCATCAGTACTCCTGTGCCAGAAGTTACATACTGGTAGCCCTCTCACTGAATCAGGTCCACGATATGTTTAGTTTGACCTGCACGTTGCCTAACAATATTTATAAATTAGATGTCGACCTTTAAAAATGGGAACATTGCCCACACAATATTACTTTTGGTCTCTCTAGAACAAAAACAAACATCAGTTGGAGGTCAGTAGTACAAGTTTCCCCTTTAACTCCAGAACCTATTACATCCCCCGGTCTTGCAAAAGTCCCAGCCAGCACTCCTCACTCATTTACTTTACCTGCAAGGCCCTTCGAGCCACTTAAGCCTGTAACAGAACTCTGCTGTATGCTTGGGGACAGGGGTAGACAACTATATAACATTCGCCACACATGTTTAGTAAAAACTGCTTGTGAAATCCTTATCTTGATAGATATAGACGGGAAAGCACATTATATCAATAGAGGTTAAAAAAGCACTTTATAAAATTCAAGCTTGTTCCTGATTTAAAAAAAAAAGATATCTTAGAAAATAACTTAAAATAAGGTTAATGGGGCTTGCACTTCCAAGAAGGAGGAATAGAAGTACTTTTATCTATTCTTCTCATTCAGTGCAACTGAAATCCATGAACATTATATATAAACCGACTCTGAAAGGTAGAGAGAAAAAGACAGATATGCAAGGGGCCTCCGAATCGAAGGAACTGCACAGTGATGAGTCCCTGGGTTTTCTTCTAGCTCCATATATCCCTGACATGAAGTGGAAGAAGCCAGCGACCCAGAAATTTCAAGCACAGTCATAAAAAGACCCTGCAAAATCCTGTTCTCACTAGCCAAAGGGCCAGAAGAGAGGCAGTCTAGAAAGATAGAAAACATTTAGACAATAACCGGTCTACCTCAGCCAAACATCACAAGCAAAACTATGGCCTCACCCACCCCCAGCAAAGGCCTAGTGGAGGGGCTTAGACTCACATCATTGTAAAGCTACAGCGAGGTGCCCCGGCACCCCAGCCAGAGTACCACCTAGAGAAGGCCCAGCGGTAACGAAATCGCTCTTTGAAAGATGTAAAACATTAACAAACCTCCAGCAATACTAACAAAGAAAAAAGAGAGGAAAGATAAGTTACCAGTATTAGGAATGAAAAGCCCCTAAAGATGTCAAAGGAATCATAAAGGATTCTGATGAACAACTCTACACACATAGATCGAACAGCTTCGATACAATGAACCAATTCTTTTTTATTTTATTTTATTTTACTTTATTTTATTTAATTTTAATTTTATTTTATGCCTACAGCACCTGGTGTTCCCAGGCAGTCTCCCACCCAAGTACTTACCAGGCCCAACCCTGCTTAGTTTCTGAGATCAGGCTTACGGGCTTGTTCCGGGTGGCGTGGCCGCAGACCACGGACTGTGGCTCCACTGGGGCACAAACCCAGGACCTTCTGCGTGTAAAGCAGATGTGCTAGTCGCTACACTATGGCACCACCTCCCAAACCAATTCTTCAAATGCAAAGTATCACAACTCATCCAATATAAAATGGTTAATGTGAAAAGCCTTATACCTATTAAGGAAATTAAATATGTGGTTAAATAATATCTCTCAAAAAAATCTCCAGGCCTAATTTTCACTAGAAAATTCTAGCAAACTTTTAAGGAAGAATTCACACCAATTTTACACAATCTTTTCCAAAAATAGAAGAGGAAGGAACATTTCTCAATTCTTTTTATGAAGCTAGAATTATCTCAGTAGCAACATTTGACAGTATAAAAAAGAAAACTGTAGGCCAATATCCTTTATGAATATAGATGCAAAAATCTTTAACAAAATGTTAGCAAATAAAATTCAGCAACATATTTAAAAAATTATATATCATAACCAAGTGAGATTTTCCCCCCAGAATGTAAGGCTGGTTCAGTACTCAAAAGTTAATAAATGTAAACCAACATATTAATATGCTGAAGGAAAAATCATATGGTCATATAAATTGATGCAGAAAAAAAGCATTTGGCAAAATCCAACACTCGTTCATGATAAAAACTCTCAGAAAAATAAGAATACAGAGGAACCTCCTCAGCATGATAAAAAAAGAAATCTACAGAAACCTACGTTTGACATTAAATTTAACCGTGAAAGACAAAATGCTTTTCTCTGGAGATTAGGGAAAAAGAAAGGATGTCAGCTCTTACCACTCTTATTCAACATCGTGAGGGGAATTTAAGTTATTGCATTAAGGTAATGGGAAATGAAAGGCATACGGATTGGAGAGAAAGAACTAAAACGGTTTCTATTTGCAAGAGGCAAGATTGTATATATAGAAAATCCCCAAGTAGTCACCAAAAAAATTCCTAGAAGTAATAAGTGATTTCGACAAAGTTGCAGGATACAAGAAAAATATGTAAAAATCGATTGTATTCCCATATATTAGCAATGAGTACATGAACACTGAAATTAAAAATGCAATACCAGTTATAATCACTCAGAAAAAGAAATAGCTAGGCATAAATTTAATGCAATGTGTACAGTAATTGCATGTTAAAAGGTATAAAATGTTGATGAAAGAAACCAAATATCCAAATAGATGAGAGACATACCATATTTGTAGATTAGAATACCGAACATACAAGTGACATCAATTGTCCCCAAAATGATATACAAGTTTAAAGTAATTTTTACCAAAATGTCAGAAAGGTTTTATGTATATGTAGATTATTCAAACATTTGTATACAAAGGCAAAGAAAGTATAATAGTCAAAGCAATTTTGAAAACCAAGAATAAAGTGGAGAAACATTTGGTGGTGGAAGGAAATTTAACTTTGGGTGGTGAACACACAATGCAGTGTGTGTGTGTGTGTGTGCGTGTGTGTGTGTGTGTATTTGAATTATACACTTGAAACCTATTCTCTTTTATTAACCAATGTCACCCCAATAATTTTAAATAAAACATACTGAAAAAAAATAAGAAAGGGGGAGGAATTGGTCTATCCAGTTTCAAGACATTAATTAGCCATAGCAATCAAGACTGAGTGGTGTAGGTAGATATATATAGACACGTAGATCAATATAACAGAATAGAAAACACAGAAGTCAATGCACACAAATTTGTACAACTGAATTGAGATAAAGGTGTGAAATCACTTCAGTTGAGGTAAGAAAGCCTTTTCGACAAATGATGCTGAGCAAATTAACAAATTAACTTCAATCTAAGTCTCGCATCTTACACAAAAATTAACTCAAAATCAGTCACAAACTTAATACCTCTTTTTTTATGTGAATTTATTTATTTATTTTAATGAGTTTTAAGTACACAGTACATTGGTTAGACATCTCTATAGTTCATAAAATGATCAGACTTAATACCTCTTAATGCTTAATGCAAACTATAAAACTTATATGGAAAAAATAGAAGAAACTCTTTGGGATATATGGGTATTGAGTTCTTAGACGTGATAATAAATCACAACCCATAAAGGAAAAATTGATAAATTGGACCTTATCAAATTTCAAAATGTTTGCTCTGATACATCCAATAAATAGAATGAAAAGACAAAACTGCAGAATAGGAGAAAATTGTGAAAACCATCTATTCATCAAAGGACTAGTATCTAGAATATGTTAAAAAGCTCTCAAAACTCAATACAGTTAGAAAATGGGCAAAACAGATGAAGAGACATTTCACTGAAGTTGTATGGTTTCTAAACTCAGTTCCTTGTTAGGCTTTTCCCCAACCCCTCCTTTAAGAGTTCATGGCTGGGCACATTAGAAACTGTCTCGTGCTGAGCATGGTATGTACCGTTTAGTTCAGGCAGCATGGATATAAGATGCAACTAAATATAGCTCCGAAGTTGTCAATAATGAACCAAAACTTTAAAGAGCTTGAAAATGTCCCCAGTGAATGCAGCACATCCTATTACCTAGAGAAAGAGACAAGTAACAGCAACATAATTTCAGAATAAGGAAACAATGAAACCGACTTTACACACCTGAGAAAGCTGAATACTAAGCAATGAAGAAAACTGAAAAGTAATCCAAGTCACCACGAGAAGACCCCAGATTGCACTTAGAGTTTTTCTGTGAGTCCAGCTGGTTTTGTGACTCACTTGCTTCCCCCTTGCCCTTAGCCTTCCACTTTTGTATGTCTCCTCCTTGAATCACGAAGCCTGAGGACATAAGCTTCCAGCCAATATCAAACCTCTGAAGAATGAAGGCTCAGCTTTATGAAGGTGAGGACAATAAGTTTCAGTTTACACTAAGGATAACATCTTGACTTTAGGTGTGTTTCAGCCCCAGGCCCATTCAGGAGGAACAGCCCCACCCTACCAGGAAACCAGATGGGAGGATGCCATTGCTGAGTCCAGAGCCAGAGGGACACAGTGATGAATTACCTCCGCCCTATCTAATCGGTGACCCCCAACTCCTTTAGTGTCACCACCGTTGATTTTTCCTGACACACCCTGGAGCCAGGCCTTTGAGCGATAGCTGGCTTGTGTCTCCAGGACTCGCAACTCTCTAATAAACCCTTACTTGCTCTGCTGCAAAACCAGTGAGTAACTGATTCACTTAGCCACGGGCAGGCCGACAGATGGATTCCTTTTGCTCTGGTAACAGTGCTCCTTAAAGTGGGAATGAGGGTGGTGATAAAAACTAGAGAGTCAGTTGTGTAAATTTAGATTTATCTAAAATCAGTTAAATCCATTTATCTCCACACGCTGAGCATAGCCAGTCATCTGCCTTTCTTCCAACTTAGCTAAAGATTGGAGAGTCATTTTCCAGAAACGGTTAAACAATTTCTGGACCAGGAAACCCTGGCAAAGTTGAAATGAAGAGTACTATGCTTAAAACAGAGTAATTCAGTTATACAAATGCTTACGCAGCCTATACTGACACCCGCCCCAGCCCAGCCTCTGAGATTCCTGCCATCTAGGTTCACAGCAGGGGAAAGATTGGAAGACTTTTGTGAGGAATTGACCACCCCAACAGAAAAAACAAAAAAAGATACTGACATGGGGAGCTGCCCGAAGAAATAGAGAGCAATCAGAACCCTACGCAGCAAATTCATCCTTAAGTCTCACGCACATGCACATAGCTTCCAACTGGCTTTCTAAACACAAGTTGACAATCAAGGATCACCATGCATTCTTTTAAAGATAAATATGCATTTGAGGAAATATGAATATAAATAATACGAAAGACACAGACCAAAATCAACAAATACAGGAAGTATTTTGGAAGAAACAGAGGCCATTCATGGAAAGGGAAACTTAAAAAAAAATCTAAACATTCAATTTCTCTAATATTCCTTGCATATCTATTCTATAATTTCGTCCAGATCTGGCATGTGTTAGGGTCTTCCTGCCTCTACTAAACTGCTTATGTGGGTGTCTTACTTCTCAATAAGTAATTGAATTTTTATTAAAAATTTTGCATTATAATTAAATATTTAGGAATAAAAGGCCATGACCTCTACAACTAGCTCTCAAATGGTTTAGTAATCATGACAACAATAACAACAATAATAATAATAGTATAAGGTATATGGAAACTCCCTGTGCTATAATTGCAACTTTTCTACAGAAAATTTGCAAGTTTTACATATATGCTAATAGTAAATTAACATTTACACGAAAACTTACATGTTTTATGGTTTTTTTTAAATTAAGTTTATTGGGGCAGCACTAGTTAATACTATTATATAATTTTCAGGTGTCCATTATCATTTGACCTCTGTATATTCTATTGGGCGTTTACCACCCAAAGTCCAGTTTCCTTCAGCTACCATATGCTTGATCCCCTTTACCCACTTCATCCTCCCCCTACACCCCTACATTTGACCCCCTTTACCCCGTCTACCTCCCTCTCCTCCCCCACCCCCTACCCTCTGGTAACCACTAGCCTACAGTCCATGTCCATGAATCTGTTTATTTGTCCTGCTCATTTGTTGCTTTTAGGTTTCTATCCCACATATAACTGATATCATACGGTTTTCAACTTTTTCAGTCTGGCTTATTTCTCTTAGCATGATTATCTCGAGGTCCATCCATGTTGTAGCAAACGGCAATATTTCATCTCTTCTTATGGCTGAGTAATATGCCATTGCATCTATGTACCACAGCTTCTTTAGCCAATTATCTATTGTAGGACACTTCGGTTGCTCTTATGACCTGGCCACTGTGAATAATGCTGCTGTGAACATCAGTGTGCAAATATCTTTTTTCAGATATGAGTTTTTAAGTCTTCAGGGTAAATACTCAGTAGAGGGAGGGGTTGCTGGATCATATAGTAGATGAAGTCATAGTGTTTTGAGGAACCTCCATACAGTTTTCCATAGTGGCTGTACCAATTCGCAGTCCCACCAGCAGTGTATGAGGGTTCCTTTTCTCTGCATCCTCTCCAACATTTGTTATTACTTGTCCTGTTGATAATAGCTATTCTAATGGGTGTGAGAGGGTATCTCATTGTGGTTTTGATTTGCATTTCCCTGATAGCTAGCAATGTCCAGCATCTTTTCAAATATCTGTTGGCCATGTGTATATCCTGTAGGGAGAAGCGTCTGTTCAGGTCCTCTGCCCATTTTTTGATTGGATCATTTGTTTTGTTGTTGTCGTTATTGAGTTGGATGAGTTCTTTGTATATTTCATATATTAGGCCCTTATCGGAGACGTTGCTTGCAAATATATTTTCCCATTCTCACGTTGTCTCTTTACCTTGTTGATGATTTCTTTTGCTGAGCAGAAGCTTTTTAGTTTGATGTAGTCCCGTTCATTTATTTTAGCTTTTACTTCTCTTGTCTTTGAGGTCAAATTCATAAAATCTTCTTTAAGTCCAAGGTGCTTGAGTTTAGTTCTATGTTTTCTTCTATGAGTTTTATTGTTTCAGATCTTATATTCAGTTAATTTTGAGTTAATTTTGGTGTGTGGTGATAGACAGGAGTCTAGTTTCGTTCTTTGGCAGGTGGCCTTCCAGTTTTCCCAGCACCATTTATTGAAGAGGCTTTCCTTTCTCCACTGTACTTTTTTGGCTTTTTTGTGGAAAATTATTTGCCCATATAAATATGGGTTTACTTCTGGACTCTCAATTCTGTTCCACTGGTACTTTTTTTTTTAAAGGAGAAATATATTGTGTTAGACAACACATGTTTTTATACAGCCCTATGTGAGCCACTTTCCCTTGGGATTTCTCACAGGAAATCTTATTTAGAAACTGCTTAGTAAGCACAGTTCCAATTTTCCACTTGAAACACTGCCTCTTGAAGGTCACCACACCCACTGACTCTAAGGGAATAAACCCAGCTCTTTCTCATATTTATCTCTCCTTAATAGAATGTTCCAAATGCCATTACTGCTCATGCTAAGTTTATCTCAATTTCTTTGCATGAGTTTTCTAACAATCTGGATGCCAGAAATGAACATTTCTTGGATCAGATCTAAGGCACATTTAGATTCAGGTTAGAGTTAAACGTGACTCCATGGTTCCATTATCATGGAAAAGTTTCCCAAAGATAACCATTATGAATATTGGGCCCATGTGGTCTGATTGTTGAAAGGAGTTGTATTCAAAGAAATATATTCAATAGAGGTCAAATAATTTAAAAATATTTTCCATTTTTATCTATGTCTCTTTAAAAATAAAAAATCGAGTCCAACTTATACATAACAGCAATACTTTTTATATCCTCTCCTATCTCTTCAATTTTCTTACATCGCTACCCTAATATCCCTGGAGCTTCTTATCTGCAAAAAACGCCTTCAAATACTCCTGTTTTTCCCCCCTCTTCCTCCCCAGTACCTTTCGGTTCTTTATTCTGTAGATTAATTTAGCTTCTCTCTCTTTGCATACTTTCTTTTATTTGCCCACCTTTACTATGTTGTCTTTCTCAGTTCATTTTCGATTTCTTCATCACAGAAAGTCTAAAAACTGACCTGGTGGGGAAACTGGTCTCCTGGTTGAGGCTGTTAAACTGGAAAGATTGCTTCTCTTTGCTTCCTTTGGGGAAAGAGGACAAATTGATAACTTTAGCATCTTAATATATTTTTACCCTTTTACGTAGGCAAAAGGGGAAAAAAAGCATCCAGGGACCAGTGCTCAGGGCGATTCAAATAATTCTGCCTGGCAGTCTCTTTACCGTTGAGGCTGCTTTTAACAGACCAAGCTTGGAGAAAAATTTGCCCCAGATCAATCTTTAAGAGACTATTTGTTAGGTTTTTCCATAAGAAGAGATGAAATGCTGCCATTTGTGACAACATGGATGGACCTCGAGATAATCATGTTAAGTGAAATAGGCCGGGCAGAAAAAGTTGAAAATCACGCGATATCACTTATATGTGGGATATAAACCTAAAAGCAACAAATGAACAGGACAAACAGAGTCTCATGGACATAGAGAAAGGACTAGTGGTTACCAGAGGGTAGGGAGTGGGGGAGGAGGGGGAGGTCGACGGGATAGAGGGGTTAAATATAGGGGGTAAGGGGAGGCAAAGTGGGTAAAGGGGATCAAATATATGGTAGCTGAAGGAAACCGGACTTTGGGTGGTAAAAACACAATAGAATATACAGAAGTCAAATGATAATGGACACCTGAAAATTATATAATCGTATTAACCAATGTTACCCCAATAAACTTAATTTTAAAAAGATCGTTTATTAGGTTTTGAAATGCAGAAAAATATAAAAAAGAAACAAAAGATCTATAATTCAAAAATAAAATAAATACATGAACATGAGCAGAAAATTCGAACAAAATAGAAGAGTATAAAAGAATGTTTCTCTTCACCATGCTGCTCCCATTTGCCTCCTCAAAGGTAAAAGGACTAACGAAAGTTTCTTGTGTGTCCTTTCAGAAACGTATTTGTGCCTATGCTAACACATGTGTGTTGCATAGTATTGTCTCAAAAGCTCTAAGCAACAATACAGCCTGAAAATTCTTTTCCTAAATCAAGACGATAGAAGAAAAGTGGTGACAATGTGTATCTGAGCCCTGTGCTATTGGAAAGCGGAGATGGTTGAGAAATCCTCCACCCGTCTGTGTTCTGAAATACGCCTAAGCACCAAGGGCCACCTGCCCTCATATATTCACCTCCACGTCCCCATCACTTCGATAACATTTGCTGTCCAGCTTTTCTTCCAGCCCCCTTGTTTATCTGCCTGTGTAAAACTCAGGCCCCCTTCCTTTCCGTTGAGACATTCTTCCGCAGAAGTGAGCACTCTCCCCATTGCAATAGCCTGAATAAAATCATCTTTTTAGTCATCCAGTGCATTGTATCTTTCGCATTAATGCCAGAGAAAAATTCGCCTGCCACTTGTTAAGGAACAGTAAGGAAGATTTTATTCAAGGGACTATTGCGGCAGCAGGGAGAGATCAGGCTCAACTGGAATATATCCAGGACAAGTGGAGATTTAAAGACAAGGAGCGGGCTGGGGGTCAGTGGGTAGGAAATCACTAAAAGACAACCTCAGGGGTAAGGGGGGACTCTGACTTGACCTGAAGCGGAATGTCAGCCAGATCTCTCTCCAGCAAAATGGGTTTATTCGGGAACGATAAAGAATTGTAATCTGCTATGCTGTACTCCTGAAACTAATATAAAATAGTATTGAATGTCAACTCTAATTGAAAAATCAAAAGAGTTCCATAAAAATACCTGTGTATTTAAATAAGACATTTTCCAGATCCTCATACATGGGTAAAATCAAAGGACATGTTCTGAGATGCATTTCAGTTTCGAAGAAAGACGTTAATGTTCCATTTACCCTATCATTAATAATTCCATAATAATTTTAATGCCTGTCAACCCACACCGATTATAGGGGATTTCGAATAGAGTTCTCAAGTAGGGAAAAATGTACTAGGGTCAAGAGTTTGGAAGAATTCTGATTTGGTAGCAGAAATAGAAAACTTTATCACTTTTTTTTCACGAGGCAAGTTAACTTCTATATTACATGAATTATTTCTATCATGAACAGCATCACAGTAGAGACGAAAATGGATTGTTAGTCTTCAGTCACTTCTATGAAACAAAGCAGAGTGATTTAATTATATATGCTTAGCCTCCTAAAATGGACTCTCCCTTTTTTGGCTTTTACAGTTTTCACTAAGTACCTACTAAGAGTCATAACTTTAGAGTTTCTTTTCAAGTTTGCAAACAAAATATTTCAGTTTAGTTTATTTGTTTAACTTCATCTGGAAAAAAAATATTTAAAGGATGATGATGTACTGAACCAAGCCACATTCCAGATGAATAGGATTTCTAAATTCACGTATTTCTTTTTGACAAAATCTGCAGTACTTTCTCTATTACAGTGGTGTAAAATTAAAGGAAAAGTTCTTTTTTTATTGCTGTTAGTTAACCAGGAAGAGTAATGAACTCAGAGGGTAGGGGGGAGCCACTGAATAATGAACAGTAAAATGATTCCAATTAGGTCCCAGGCCTGAACTCCAACTTTTCTCATCTCAAAATAACTGACATATACTCCAGAAACAAAACTGGTTTTCTTGCATGTTTATAAGTGTTAATGTAAGTGTGAAGCACTGAGTTTTCTTCTTCTCTTCCTTCAAAAACAATTCTTTTGGTTTAGATTTTCATTTTTCATTGTTCTCCCATGCTTTGGAATTATGTCAAGATGCTGGTGCAAATCAGCAAAACCAAAAAAAGTCATTTTTTAACTGGGTCCATTAAAGGATATTATTTGAAGTGAATTTTCATAGTTCTTTCGAAAATCAACAGAATACATCGTTTAGTGGTCACATCACAAGCTCTTCACTTGACCTGGGACTTTTGAGGGTGGGTATGTTCATAACCACATCACTGCCCCGTTTGATTCTCTGTTTTAAAGAAAAAATAATTCTAGTAGTTTTTTTCCTAACTTCTGCCATGAAATTATGTCTTTATGCTCTCCAGGAGCTTAGAGAATATTTGAAATACAACAGAAAACTTGAGGGTGAAAAAGAATAGGTAAGAAAGGGAAAGACAGTTCTAAACATGAAACTTGAACAATATCAATCACCTACATAAATGCAACCAAAAAATGATGACAATACTTCTCTATAGTGAATTTTAAAAATTGCAATCCCGGACATGCAACCACGGTGGGTAACTTGCAAGTCCAATAAAACAAAGGAGAGGAAGCTCTTTTATCAAGGGGAAGAGGAAGTTATAGGGGGAGGGCTACTACAAACAAAGTGTTCTTGTTCTGCTCGGTGATAGACATAGGGCGTGAGAGCTCCCCCTACAGGCCTTCCACATTCATTTCAAATGAAGTTACTGTTGAATAAATTTTTTACACAGGATTCTTACTGAAGGCAGGTCAGGAGGATCAGATATACCACCGGTGAGGGATGCAGAATTTAATCAGATGTTAAGGGCGATCATATATTAAGCATGTGTATTCTTGCTAAACTTATTTAGCAGTATTTTTGCTAAAATTGGGCAATGCAAAGATGGATGTGGAAGTACAAAGGCGAAGGCCTTGTTGGGAAGAGAGTTCAGAGGAGCCTGACTAAAGTTTAGTGGGGGAGAGTGTCTGTGTCACTGAGAACTGAGGAATGCCACTTTCTTTTTTTTTAAGTGAAGAATACGCAGTAACCTTCAACATTAGGTCATAATCTGTGTGTAATTTTTGTTCTTAGCTCTTCCCAATTTCTAATTTTAAACTGCAGGAAATGAGGTGCCAGGGAATTCTTTGGGTTCCTAACCAGGACTTCCAAAACCTTAAAGATGCATTCTTAAAATCTTTTAACACTATCATTTATCCATAATAGTTCTCCACAAATGGTTACTGAACAGCAAGTCCAATATTTCAGCAGAGAATAATTAAAATTGTCACTATTTTACTGGCTTTTTCTTGCAATACTCTCTCTCTCCGTCTCCCTGTCTCTTTGTCTCTCTGTCTCTCTCTGTCTCTGTCTCTCTGTCTCTCTCTGTCTCTGTCTCTCTGTCTCTCTCTGTCTCTCTCTTTTAATATTATTCACACAAGCCACAGAGCCACTCCTCCAATATTCCCTTGCTCCATCATTTTTTTCCTTCCTTATTGGCAATGACTATGAAAAACCATGTAGGGCAACAGGAAGTGCACGGGAATTGGAGCCTAATCCATATTTCAGCACTGCCCTAGATGCCAACACAAATGAAGATTGAATTTTCCATAAATGCAAGTTGCCCACTGTATCTTTAATGGGAGAGAAACATCAACAAGACGCCTCATGGCAACAACGTTCTGAGTAGTCTCATTGCTTCCATCCTTGCCCACAGTCTATTCTAGGCAAAATTACCACAATGATCCAGTTAATGACAGGATGACATAAACTTTCTCCTCTCCTGGAACTGTGATGGTTTCCCACCTTCTTGTGAGTAAAAACCAGAGTCCTTGTCAAGAACTGCAATGCTGCATATGATATGACTGTCACTCCAGTTGTTCCCCATCATCCCCGTGACATTCCAGGAGATGATGAGCACCAGAGCAGATCCCAGCGGTCCCAGGCAAGAGGCCTCCGTCAGCCACAGGACAGCCCGCCCGGTCCTCTGGCGTGTCCGAGGGCTGCTCCTGCCCGGGGTCCCGGGTCTCTCCTCCGACACTCGCCTGCGCGTCCAGACCTCCCAGCCGGGTCGGGACCCTCACGCGCGCAGCCGGCCAGCCGGCCCCCGTGAGAGGGCCCAGCGCCTTGCAGACGCGTCCCCGTGCGAGGCTCCGTGGGGGGGCAGGTCACAGCGTCCAGGATGGGGTCCCCGCGCACGGGCAGCTTCCGCAGCAGGGCGGCGGGGCGGGAGGGGGGCGCGCCCACGAGGGCAGCCACTGGGGAGAAGGGACAGGGCCCTGCGGGTGCGGAGCAGGTGCAGCAGCCCGGATCCCGGGCGGAGGCGGGGGGACACGGCCCAGGGGCTGAAAGGGGCAGCGGCCCTCCACGCCGTGTCCCAACGTCCTCTCGGGCAGACCGGCTCCCCGAAAGCAGACTGCGAGGGGCGTCGCCCCAGATCCCTCGTGCAGGGGCCGTCGTGTGGCCGGAGGACACAGGAAGACCGCTCACCCCTGCAGAGGCCAGTGCGCGCACGAACTTTCGTGCCGAGTTTGCTGTCCTCGAAATCCACGTGTCTTTCCCAAAAGGCGGGTCTTCTCCCCGCAAGGGCCTGTCCCCCCTCCCATCTGGCAGCGCGGCGTGGGCACCCCCAATGCCAAGCGCCCTTCCCGGTTCGCATCGCCGAGCTCGCCAGCGCATGGGGCGGTGGCCCGCGAGCACAAACCCTGTGATTTCCTCCTGCGAGTTCGTCTTCCGTCGGCTTAATTCGCACGCCCCCGTCACGGCGCCCGACAGCGTGCAGGGGTTGTGTTTCCTCCCCCGCCGTATCCGGAACCGGAACCTACAGCTCCATGCGCCGGTTTCGCTTAGCTCCGTCCTGACTCAAATCGTCTGGGGGCGAAACAAAATTCTTCCTGACTCTGCCGAGACACCCGCTTCGCACAGCGGCGACGGGGCACTTGATGCCGTTACGAAACTGGTGTGAGTTACGAGGGGCGACACGAGGGGCCCTGAGGAGTCAGAGCTGGACCCTCACCGTCGACAGTGCAACGATCGTGCAGGCGCGCGCGGACGCCGGTGACGGGCGCGGGGGCCCTGTGCTGCCCTACTGTGTGTACGCGTGAGATCGTCCACAGAGGAGCGTTTCCAATGCGGAACAGAGAGGGCCCAGGTGCGGCTTATCCGCGGGCCGCGGCGGGCGCCTCCGCACGCATAACGGGGCTGCAGTCCAAGAGCGAGTGCGATGGGCGCGCGCACCAGCCGCGGCGTCGCCTGGAGACGGAGCCGTCGCCCCCTCATCAGGCAGCTTCTGTGGGGCTCCTCTCGGCCCTGACAGCCCGTTCGGTTGCCAGGCAATGGAAGGCGCAAGCCAGAGCCCTTTTCTCGGGAGGGAGGAAAGGGGGGAGGGGGGAAGCAGAAAGAGGTCGCCAGGGGGGAGGCTGGGCCCCGCCGGGGGGCCTGGCCCAGGTGCAGCGATGGCGGTGGCGCCCCGTGGGAGGCCGGCTGCCCACATCCCGCGGCCCCCCTCTCCCTGGCTCGGTCCTGGAGCTGGAGGCGGCGCCTAGGCCACAGCATGAGGCTCCGAGGGGGTCGGGGCGACGCCGGCTCCTGCACGTCCCGGGAGGACCAGTGAGGTCCGTCCGTGAGGCGCTTGTCACACCCACTCGCGGCGGCGGTTCTGGACAGGCCTGTCCCGCACGCTCCTGGGGGGCGTCAAGTTCACAAGCTCCAGGGAAGCGGCGGGTCCGCTGCAGAACGTGCACTGCCGAGCGCCCCGGGCGGGGGCCACCCCAGCAGCTGGGGGCGGGGGGCAGGCAGCTGCCTCCTGGGGTGGGGACGCCTGTCCGCACTGAGCCGTGGGGACGGGAAGCAGAGGCCTGTGGCGCTGCGCCGCGGCCTGGCCGTCTCCCGCGTGCTCCTGCGTCGGGGAGCCCTGTGTCCTGCCACTGGCTCAGACCCCACTGTCCCCGAGAGGCCGCGTGGGCCTGGGCCCGTCTCTGATTCAGTCTCCCCACCTTAGAAGGGGGAGTCGCCTTGCGCGGTTCCTCGCCTCCCTCCGGGCTCAGAGGGCCTGGGATCCGCATGGGAAGGGGGGCACCCCCACCCCCACCCACACCCCTGGGCAGGCATAGCTCTCACCCAGGGCGAAAGGGGCCTGGCCCACCCTACTCCCACCCTCCGGGCCAGCCTGGAGGCCCCAGCACAGCCGGTGACCTCTGCCTCTCGTTGCCTAGAGCCACCTGCCGATCAAGAGCGGTCTCCGTGCAGGCCTGGGAGGTGAGGCTCAGAGGGGCGCCAGGCTGGCGGGATGCGAGGCGGGCCCTAGCAGCCGCCTCGCAGACCAACCCTGGAGGACCCGGCCTCTGAGAGCGGAAGGGTGTCTGCACCCAGCGCGCGAGGACATCGGGGCGGGGGGCCCGCAGCCGGGAGCTGAGCAAGAGCAGGGCCCGTCAGCCCCTCTCTCTGCAGCATCTTCGTGGTTCCCGGTTGCTAGGTGCAGGCTCTTCCGTTGCTAAGCAACGGGAGCCCAGTGGATTAAAACCGATTTCCTGAGCTCGCTGGAGGGGATGGGGGCGGGGGCGGGGGCGGGGGAGAGGGTGGGGGGAAGGTGCATTGCAGATACCCGGGGGATGGGGACGCTCATCCTCACCTCCGAGCTTTGCCGGGGGATGTGGGCGGTGGGTGCAGGGAAGGAGAGGTACAGCTGGGAGCCGGTCCCTCGGGGACGGTGGGGGGTGGGGAGGGCCGTAGAGCAGGCGCTCATTACAAACAACAAAAGACAGAGAGCGAGCTAGCGATTAAGATGCCAATTAGAGTCCTAATGAATGCTAATGCTGCTCCTTTCTGAAACCCCAGGGAAGGCCTGCAGCCTCGGGGGCGAGGGGGGGGTCATTTCTGAGCCGCCTGCCTAGGCCAGACGGCACAGCGCTGGGTTTGTCCTCCAGACGGGCGAGGGCCAGAGCACTCTAGGGTCCACGGGCCCCCAAGGGTCCTGGGGCCCGACCCCTTGCGGAATGGCAGGCCCGTGACATGTGGCCCTCGGCTCCTCGCTTAGAAGGTCACCCCGGGATGACTTCAGCTCGCGCCCTCCTGCGACGGCCCTTTCTGTGCCGCGGCCCCAGAAAGCCCTGTGTCCCGCCAGTCTGCTCGCGGCTTCTTCCTGCCACGAGGCGACGCAGGGCCGAGGCACGGGAAGGACGCAGAAGGCGAAGTGTTAAAGGAGCTGCGTGCGGGGCCTGCAACGTGCGGACGGCCCTGGGCCCGACCCCGGGGACCTGCAGAACGGAGGAAGAGCCCCGCAGAGATGCCTGACCCCGCTTACTCACGCCGCGAGGGCCGCGGCCGCACGGGGCAAGGCAAACAGGAAAGCGGTCTGCAGGTCCTGCCCGACGCCAAACAAACCCGGCCATTCAGGCCCCAAGGCCAGACCGCGGGGCACCCGCAGAACAAAGGCCGAGACCCCTCCCGCGCCGCGCAGCCTTCCCCGCTGCACCCGGCCGTGGAAGGAAACCCAGAAGTGACTCCCGCAGCACTGGGGTCTCGCTGTCTGAGAGGAAGCCGGGCTGTGTGTGCAGCTCGGCCCGGCCCCAAGCGGCTCCGGTCTCTAACTGCGGCTCCTGCCTCTTTCCCGCGGAGCCGAGCCCCTCCCTCTCCCGGTGCAGGCCTCGGGTCCCCACTCGGGGGGCCCGCCCGCCCTGCATCGCGGGGAGCCGTGGCCTCTGTGCCCCGTGAGCCCCGCCCTCCCCCGCGGGCCACCTCTCGGGGGACGGACCGCGTGGGGGCCTCGCCACGACTCGCGTCCTCCGTCTCCCCGGCTGCCGCCTGGTCTCCTGCCTCCTCAAGGGGCAGCCAGTAGGATGGACATTTCCGGAGTGGCCAGGACCCAACTCCTGCCCTGCAGTGCAGGCTCGTCCCACTGCCCCGCTCAGGTGGGGTCCCCCTGGCCCAGGGCTTCGTCTTGGTTCGGAGGGAAGCAAGAAGATTATGTGGTTTATAACTGTTATCCCAATCCTAAACCTAAATTGCTGGTCTAAGGTTGAGCACCTGACTATTTAGAAACTCTTCCCAGGAATTTGAAATTGCATGTGGCATGTGTGTGTGTGTGTGTGTGTGTGTGTGTGTGTGCGCGCCTGTGAGAGAGGGAGGGAGAGGATGAGAGAGAATCTTTTTCCCATGCCGCAGAACCTTAGAAAGTAAACAATAGTATCCAGTGCCATGGCCCTATGAGGAAGCTATATTTCCGCGTGATTTATGAGGTCAGCAGAGGAAGCTGCTCCTCAGAGTGTGAAGCAACAAACAGACAAACAAAAACATTATAAAGAGAAGGATAAATGACATTGTCTATTGCCTCAGTTTCTAAAGACTTTGGAGTTGCCCGTTCTAGTCCATTCCTGAGGTCCTCGTAATATTCTTGAACTTGATTTTATGAGACACTCTTAAGTCCTTAAAATAAATTTCCCTATTTGGCCTGAAGCAAGTTTTCATTGGTTTCTGTTACTTGCGGCTGAAGAATCTTAGTATAGATACCTTAGGTTGATCATCATGCTTAAAGCCCTGGACCAAGTTCCTTTCATTTGTCTTTTAGCATCATGTCCAAAACAATGTCCGAGAATATCCTCTATTATCCCTGCTTTCGACTGTTCTCCATGCCCTTTCTTTGTACTGGCTGACATGCTGCAGTTCAGCTAGTTACTTTTGCAAGTCAGTGCCCAAGGGGTTGAGCCAGAGCCAAGTCACAAGTCAGCGCCAGCAAAGTAGCTGCATTTATTTCCAGCCTGTAGAAGATAATTTATATACTTATTTAGAGTGGGTTGGAGTTTGTTATAGAGAAAATGGAAGGACGGAGAGTTCCAGAGTGAACACAGACACCGAATCAGTAGAGGATGAAACACATTTATTAGACAATCTGCAGTATCCCAGCCAGGGATCTCAGAGAGGATAGAGCAGAGAACTGTAGGTAATTCTCTCAAAATCAAGTTGCCATGATGTGGTAACTGCTTTATGGTGCATAGGTTTGCTCATGAGGCAGAGAGGGCAAAATTATGATAAAGAGGTAGAGTTAGCAACCAGAAAGGACAGGAAGTCCAACGCAGAGAAATGAGAGGAGAGAAGGTGAAGGAATAAGGTGACAGAATGGAAGAAAAACAAGGCAGAACCCCCTAGAAACCAAAGCATTCTAAAAGCACGAAGTCACAAACCGGTTGACTCATCTGAAGATCAGCCAAGTCAGACAGGGAAGCCCTATGTCGTGTTGATATAGCCAGCGGAGCCAGGAGCTTTCAAGGCAGTGATTTAGGCTTTCTTGATTATTTGTGCAAGAAATACTTCCACATTTCCACCCCCATACTTATACCAACACAATCCTTTTTCATTGCCGTGGCGGCCCTTCGACCTACATCAAATGAGACAGCATTCTATCGGAGGTCTCGTTTCTCTCCATCCCTATTTTCCAAGCAGAATATTGATAGAGACACCACAATTCAGCTTGCAACTAATATCTATCATGACTTGGTGCAAGTTTCAGTATAAATGCAACTCATCTTTGTGTTTGATCATTTTATCCAGGGTGAAATGTTCCATCATAACCCATGAGAAATTCAGGAAAGAACCGAGGGTCTATCCTGGCTCAATCAATTGCAAGAAATGTACCAAAGTTAGCTTATGTAAAGGGAGGTTTATTCTAAGACTATGAGTACAGTAATAGGATGGAAAAAGTAGTACAGAAATCCAAGAATAAACATTGTAACAGGAATGGACCTCACCAGGATTAGAGTGTGGGATAGTTCTGGGCTTCAAGGTAGCCCTAGAGAATTTCAGTAAGAGTTTAGAGTCTCCTAGTGACTAAGTGCTTCTTTGCATTCCAGTAGCATCTGACTGCCTCTAATTAGTCATTGCTCCTCATAAAACTCTTTCTGCATGGTCTACGAATGCTTCTCCAGTTCAAAATGTTGCAGAAAAGTTGCAAAAACCAGACCTGCGGTAAGCCAAGCAGCACTCGGAAAGTTGCAGAACTCAGGCTGCGCTTGCAGTCTGAAGATCTGCACCCAGAGCTCAGTTGCAACTTTCCTGAGAGCTTATTTGGCCTGGGCTGATTGGTTAATTCCTCCTCAGATGGTTACAAAACCCTGGAGTTGCTAGGGGTTCCGGCAGTTACATTTGTTGCTTAGATAGAACAAACAAAAGGGAGGCTGAGTCTTCAGTTAGTTTTGAGGTCACCCTGCCTCACTGTCTATGCAGCAAGCTTCTCTACAGAAGCAGAACAAAGAGCCGATCAGCCCTTTGTGTGAAAATTCTTCACAACTATGCATCATGACGTTTTACCTGTAATAATTCATTGTTTGTTTTTTGTTTTGTTTCATATTGTATATTTAAGAAAGGAAGTATCTGATTAGCCCAGCTAATTTTTTCAAGCCAGGCCATACAAGCCAGCTTATGTGCTTGGGGATGTCTTTCTCACTCCTGTACCACAAAAATTTAGCTGTGGCAGGGAGAGGGTGGACCCGCAGAGTCACGTGGCAGAAAAAAAATGATTACTTAGCCAGCACCGGGTGCGGCAGGGCCATTTCGCGTAGAATAGGGTATGGATAAAGCTTGTACTGTAACTAACGCGTCTGTGAAGGGAAATTACGGCGGTGTCGAAGGGAATGAGACAATTGAATATGACATAAAGTGGGAGGGAGGAAAATGGCTGAGGCACTGGCGCGAACGACACTGTAGAAAGGCGGTCACGGGGTTCCCTCGCGGGGACACTCACTATACGCCGAGCTGGGCCCAAGCAGCTTATATTCATTCACTTATTTTTCTGCTGCCATATTATACCTGAGAAATAATAGTTACAAGTCAGTTATACGGGTGAAAAAGTTGAAGCCCAAAGAGTTAAGTATCTAAAGTTAGGAACAAATGAATGACAGGAGAAACGGTATAAACCTGGGAAGCCTAAGACCTAGTCCGTGTGTTCCTGGTACGGAGCAGGAAGCCCCGCGGGTGGCAGGAGATGGTGGCCTTCTCCAGGGAGATAGGCTCATAAGAAGAAAGTCATGCAAATGTCGTGGGCAGTTGGGTTCGCCTCCTGGGGCCATCCGAATTGGCACGGCAGTCTCTGGGGGCGCCGGGCGGGGCGGCAGCTGCTCAGTGTCCCCCGGCTGCGGGACAGCTGGCCGCCCCCGCCCCCGCCCCCGCCGTCCGCCCCGCCCCACCCCGGGGTGGGAAGCGCTCTTGCCCGGGGCGCCGGGGCGCCGGGTCCCCGCGGTCTCTGCGCCAAGCCAGGCGGGGCCGCGGGGGGCCGGGTGTCCCATCCCCGCGCACGGGAGGGGGCCGCTCGGGGCCGCCGCCTCCTCCCCGTGGGACGAGGCGCCGATTCCCGCCACCCCCCACCGGCCACGGGACGCGGGGTGCGGGGCGGCCCTTCCTGCACCTGAGAGGACCGAAGTTTGGTGCTGAGCCTTGTAAAGTCCCGGTCGCCGTGGAGGAAAGCGGTCAGCTGACGACGTCCCATGCAAGGCCAAGGTGGAGGACCCCCCCCACAACCCGAGGGCTCAGTCCCTCTCGCCCGAGTGGGCCCTGCAGCAGAAGGCGACGGCAAGGACCCGGGGCAGGAATAAGAGGGCAGGGTCCGGACCCTTCCAGCGCACCGCGTCCCCTCCTGGGCCGCCCGAACCCCGCTCAGCATTCCCGCCCCAAACCCACCTCGCCTCCGCCAGTGGGAGCCCTGGGCGTCCTTTCCTCGCCCAATGAAAACAGCCACATTAAAAAAAGTTTTTAATTTAAAAAGCCACATTTACCAACATACATTACAAAGATCTAGATTCATTGTGCACATAAAATAACATATCAAGCTGTAAGAATTAAGTAAAAATTTCTCCAAATCTCAAGTCCCAGAAATAACTCCTAATAACATCTCGTGTGTTTTTTCAGGTAGACGTACTATTCTACATCTCGCTTTTGCATTTTTAAGGAAAAATTTCGACGTATATATACAGAGAAATGCACAGATCATAAATGTATAGCCCGATGACATGTCATAATGTTAAGTTACCCCATAACCACTAATCGGACCACACACAACATTACTCGCACCCCGGAAGTCTCCCGTGGCTCCCAGTCATGCCAGCCCAGAAAGGTACCTACTATTCTGAGTTCTAAAAGCTCGGTTAGTCTTCCTTTGCATTAACTGAATTATAAGCACGTATACTTTTTTGTCTCTCTCTCTCTCTCTCTCTCTCTCTCTCTCTCTCTCTCTATATATATATATATATATATATATATACACATATATACACACATATATAGATATATATCCATATGTATGTGTACGTGTACATATATATAGATATATACTTTAAGTATATTCATGTTTTATACCAGTAGTTCAGTTCTTTTTTCCTCATTGCCATATAAAATTCCATTGTCTGAGAATCTCAGTTTACTCATCCAATCCACTGTTGATGGACATTTGGGTTCTTTCATTTTTGGATATTATCAATAAAGCTGCCATGAATATTCTTGTACTTAGATACACATCCTTGTTTGATATATGCCGAAGAATAGGACGGCTAGGTTTAATGGTGTGCTTCTATTTTCAGCTTCAATAGCTACTGCCAGTTTTCTAAACTGGTCACACCAGTTTACACTACTATGAGAGGTGAGTGCATTTTCCAGTTGCTCTAGACCCTCAACAATACTTGCTATTTTGAATACTTAAATAGCAATTCTTATATGGGTGCCCTGGTATCACCCTTTAATTTTAACATGAATTTCCCTGATGATTTATGAAAAACACTTTTCTATATGTTCACCAGGCATTTAGATATAGTCTTTTGTGAAGTGCATTTCTAATTCTTTTGCCAATTTTTATTTGGTTATCTGTCTTTATTTCATATAGATTTGTAAGGGTTTTTTATATATTCTACATATGAGTATAGTATAGTTAGACATTAAAGTAATTTACAAAGTGATCTCCCTAATTAGTCTATAGCTATTATACATATATAGTTATTACATTATAACTACGTATATAATTTAATATGCTATACTACATTATTTACTAGATTCCCCATTACTGACTAGTTTCCTTATGCTGTACTCCACATCCCCATGACTATTTCGTAATCACCAATTCGTATTTCTTAATTCCTTCCCCTTTTACGCCCAGCTCCCTGACCCCCTCCCATCTGGCGACCATCAGTTTGTTCTCTGTATATATGAACCTGTTCCTGTGCTGTTTGTTCCTTTATTTTCTCTTTAGATTCTGCATATGTAAGATCATATGGTATTTGTCTTTTTCTGACTCATTTCAGTTAGCATAATACCCTCCAGGTCCACTCGCGTTGTTGTAAATAGGAATAATTCATTTTTTATGTCCAGGTAATATCCCATTGTATATATGTACCACAGCTTCTTTATCCAATCATCTATTGATGGACACAGGTTGCTTTCATATCTTGGCTATTGTAAGTAACACTGCAGTGAACATAGGGGTGCAGATGTCTTTTCAAATTAGTGTTTTGGGTTTCTTTGGATAAATATCTGGAAGAGGAATTTCTGTGTCATAAGGTCATTCTATTTTTAATTTTTGAGGAACCTCCATATGTTGTTTTACATAGTGGCTATACACATTTGCAATCTTACCAACAGTGCGCGAGGGTTCCCTTTTCTCCACATCCTCACCAACACTTGTGTGTTGATTTATTGCTGATAGCTGTTCTCACAGGTGTGATGTGATATCTCATTGTGGTTTTAGTTTGTATTTCTTTGATGAATAGTGATGCCGAGCATCTTTCCATATGTTTCTTGGCCATCTGTATGTCGTCTTTGCAGAAATGCCTATACATGTCCTCTGCCCATTTTTAAAAATCAGATTGTTTGTTTTATTGGTATTGAGTTGTATGAGTTCTACATGAATTTTAGATATTAACCCCTAATCAGATGCATCATAGATAAATATGGTTTCCTCTGCTGTGCAGCAGTTTTTCAGTTTAATGTAGTCCTATTTGCTTATTTTTTCTTTTGTTTCTCTTGCCTGAGGAGACATATCCTAAAAAAAAAATACTAAATGCAATGTCAAAGACTTCACTGCCTATGTTTTCTTACAGGAGTTTTATGGTTTTCAGTCTTACATTTAAGTCTTCAATCCATTTTGAGTTTATTCTTGTATATGATACAAGAAGGTGGTTGAGTTTCATTTTTTCCATGTGTCTATCCAGTTTTCCCAACACCATTTGTTGAAGAGACTGTCTTTATCCTATATTCTTGCCTCCTTTGTCATAGATTAAATGACGGCACAGGCATGGGTTCATTTCTGGGCTCTCTATTCTGTTCCATTGAGCTATGTGACAATTTTAGATTCCTTATATAAGTGGAATCATGCAGTATATGTATTTCTGTGACTGGCTTATTTAACTTAGCATAATGTCCTGCAGGTTCATCCATGTTGTCACAAATGGTGATATTTCCTTCTGTTTAGAAACCTGAATTTATAATATTCCATTGTATTTATATCTATATCTATCCATCACAATTTTTTATCCATTAATTTTTCTATGGATTTTTCCCCAAATGCATTCTTCATTTCTGTTATAGTGTTTTCTATTTCTAGAATTTATTTCGATTCTTTTTTAGATTTTTCTATATCTTTGCTTACATTACCTTTCTGTTCTTTTATGCTGTCTATTTTTTTCCATAGAGCCCTTAGCATATTAATTATAGTTCTTTTAAATTCCTGGTCTGATAATTCCAACATCGCTGCCATATTACAATCTGGTTCTCATGTTTGCTCTGACTTCTCTTCAAATTGTGTGCATGTTTGTTGTTGTTGTTTTTGCCTTTTAGTAGTTCTTGTAATTTTCTGAAAACCACACACGATGTTCTGGGTTAAAGGAGAAACAGTCTGTGCACCTATAATTAGGTATCAGTCTTTTAGTGAGCTTGTGCTCCTGGCCTGTGAACCTTCCAAGTGATTCTCACTTTTTTATTCCCTTATGTGGGGCAGGAAGGTCAGAGTGTGCTGGAGTTGGGTATTTCCCTTCCTCCAGGTTGCGTAGACTCTGATAAAACCCCAATAGGTTACACTCTGGTAAAACAGTTTGGAAGGCAAGCCTTGTTGTAAAGAACAGAATGTATTGGAACTATTTCAAAATGGCTTCTTTTTATAGTCCCCTGACGGAAGCACAAGGACATTTTTCTCCAGTCTTCATTGTGAGGACCTTGTAGGGATCCTGGAGGCAAAAATCACAGAAGTGTTGGGGCACCACTATGATTAGGATCCCCAGGGTTTTGAACTTTCAAACTTGTCCACATTGAGCCTCCAGTAATTTATCGATTACAGTTTAGGTTTTCCTACCCCATTAGTGGTACCCGTGGAGGCCTTTGCTTTTGGTTTCTGTTCTGGTAAATGTAATTCTCTGTATCTGCCTGTCTTTCTCTCCAATTTTGGGGGCATCAGTTTGTCCCACATTCTCAATTCTCTGATGGATCTATAAAGAGTTGTTGATTTTTAATTTGTTCGGTTTTTTACTTATTAGGATGGAGTGATGATTTCCAAGCTCCTTACAGGCTGTACTGGAAAGTGGAACTCTTTCCTTCATTTTTGAAGGTTACTTTTGCTGAGTATAGAGTTCTTAGTTGATTTTTTTTTCTTTCAGCACTTTAAATATGCCATCTCATTGCCTCTGGCCTACAGAGTTTCTCGTGAGAAATTGGCCGTTAATATTATTGAGGATCCCTCATGCACGTTCAGTCACTTCTCTCTTGCTGATCGCAGTGTGGATCTCTTTAAGTTGAGCTTCTTAAAGATCGATTTGTTTTTCCTCAAATTTGGGAAGTTTATGGTCATTATTTTTTCAAATATCCTGTCTCCTTTCTCCTCTCTGTCTGGGATTCCCATTACATGCATATTATTACTCTTGATGTCATCCCACAGGTCTCTTAGATTCTTTATTTTCTTCATTCCTTTCTCTTTCTACTCTCCAGAACAGATAATCTCAATTGACATATCAAGTTCACTGATTCTTTCATCTATTTATGTAAATATGCTGTTGAACTCCTGTAGTGATTTTTTTCATCCCAATGATTGTACTTTTCAGCCCTGGAATTTCTACTTGATACCTTTTTATAATTTCTCTCTCTATTGATATTCTCTATTCATTTAGACATCATTCTCCTGGTTTCTTTTAATTCTTTGTTCATGTTTTCCTTTATCTGTTTGAGCATATTAAGACCGTAGATTTAAAGTCTTTGTCTAGTAAGTCCAATTCCTGAGTTTCTTTATGGACAATTTCTATTAATTTCTCTTTATTCCTGTGAATGGACCATATTTTCTGGTTTCTTTGCATGCCTCATAATGTTTTATTAAAAACTGGACATTTTGACTATTATAATGTGACAACCCTGGAAACCAGATTATCCCTCCTCCGCAGGGTTTTTTCTGCTGCTTATTGTGGGCTGTTGTTTGCATGTGTAGTGACTTTTCTAAACTAGCTTTATGAAGTCTGTATTTTTTGTTGTGAGTGGCCGCTGAAGTCTGTGTTCCGTTGCATTATTGATCAGCTGGTGCTTTGACAGAGTTACCTTAAATGCCTGGAGCAAAAAATGCTAAAAAGAAGAAAACAAGAAAGGAAAAAAAATGCTATCCCAATTTCTGCTGATTGGTTCTGTGTTAGAGAACTCTTTCAATGCTTAGCTAGGTCACTTACAGCTCTGCCTTAACTTTCACTTTCTACATGTGTCAAACCTTAATATCAGCTAGAGGTGAAAGCTTAGGGTCTTCTCAGGCCTTTTCAAGCATATGTCCTGCCCTGTTTATGCACGTGGGTTTCTTGATCCCCCAGTAAACACAGAAGCTTTTAAAAGCACTCATTCCACACATATCTTCTTCCCAGCCTCTTTTTTTCCAGGCTTCTAGGGCTCTCGACTGCTAGTCTCAAGTGTTTTCCCATGCCCCAGGCTATACCAATACCTATGTCTTTAAATGCTTTTGGAAGTAGCTTTCCTGAAAGCCTACTGACCCTGTGAACATGCTGAGCAAGTGAAATGAAGGGAAACCTTTGTGCCAGTTTTTGAAGGAGTCTCCAGGCAGGTTTAGACCCTTAACACACTTCTTTAAGAGTAAAGTCCATATTGCTCCCGCTGGTCCTAGCAACTTGCACCATTTGTGCCAACTACTGTCCTCACAGTGGTTGATCTGGGGTGTGGGGGATGGTAAGGGAATGATTTAAAACACCATGGCAGTCTCTTCCCATAAAGCAATATATTCTTTCTTCACCAAATCTTTGTGTTGTAAGTCCCCTTGTCATAAGTTTTTGACTAGATTCCAGAGTTTTTCTAAAGCTGATTCTGATGGTTTGTCTAGCTCATTAGTTGCTTTTTGGGAGGGTTGTATATCTGGAGTTTCTTACTCTATCATTTTCAGTGACCGATAGCCCTAATTTTAAAAATACTGTGTTTGCCAAAATATGTAGTTATGAGTACTCCATGCACCCTGAGGGCTGAAGTGCCTCTGGAACTTCTGAGTAGGTAGTTTTTAAGGGTGGCAGAGGGACTGGTTAAAGGAGAGGTCTAGGGAGCTTTTCTTCAATCTGTATTTGCAAAGAACATTGCATAAACTTGAGAAAACACCAACTGTCAATATCATGTGTGTGAGAACTGATGAAAATCATGGGGTGAGGTGTTGAGTCCTTCCCAGGCCCCTCTTGGTGCTGCAAAGTAGCAACTGGTTCTTTGACTGGGAAGCTACTTCTGAGACTACATGTTAAGATGAGAGGATGAGCCTGATCAACCACTAATCGACCCTTCTTGAGAGGGATTTGGGAGTCAAGCAAACTGGTCTGAATTTTTGGGTAGGCCCAGGATTTATAGAGCCTTTTCCTATCATTTTTATTTTGTACTGAAGAAAGTATATAGACTAGTCTGGTGCAAAGGCCAGGGCTATAAAGCCTTCTCATCCCCACTCCAGCTCCCCCAAATGCACAGTCTCTGAGGCTTGCTGAGAACCACTGTGCTCTGGAACTAGCTGCCTTCAATAGACGCCAATCTGGTCCAAAAGTAATTATCATATGCATTGATGCCTACAGCCACCAGGGGGCAGCTATACTTTATAGACTATTACGACACCCTCCCCCCCAGACTAAGATTGGATGGCAGCTTCCAAATTTCTTCCTGTAACTTTGCCCTGGAGCATGAAGTACACTGCAAGAAAGTAGGCAACTTCTCAAATCGCTTGACTTAGACATAGTCATCAAGTTACCTCTTGGGCCAGGAGAATATCCAAGTCTGGTAGTTAAGATTGAGAGTCTTAGAAAATCAGCCCTGGAGGGCCCTTGGTATTACCTGGGCCAGGCTTTGGGTTCTCGTTCTCTTCTCTCTCTCTCTCTTTTCCTTTTCTTTCTTCAAATTAAAGGTGCAATTTTTGGGGGGTTAAAAGATAGTGGTGATTGTTGACAATGGGAGGTCCTGGGCTCAACTCTGGTCTGAAAAGATGTCTCAGAATTCTAGGGCAGTGCTGTACAACTTCAGTCATATCCAGAACACCTATATCATTTTAATCTTATCTACCGGCCAATGTGTCACTATTTTTAAATGTTTCTTTAAATTGACTCACTTTTTCTCTTAAATAAATTCAGCCTCATCTTATGTAATACCATATTTAATGTACCAGGCACGCATGCGTGCGTGTGTGTGTGCGCGCGCGTGTGTGTATGTATCTATCTTCTAATTCATATTAAAATACATCCACAGCTATTGAAATTTAACATTTATTTCTTGTAACAGCTAAAATTGTCTTATGTCCTTGGATTTCACTTTGGGAAATGATATCTTGTGGCTCCAAAGAGCACATTTGAAAAAATACCTATCCTAGTTTATTTTTTTTTGTCAGGTAAAGACACTAAAGAGCCAAAAAGGGTAAGGGACTCACGAAAGGTGACTCAGTGACAGTGACAGAGCTGGACTCAAACCCAAGTCTACCAACTCCTAGTCTTTTTTTCTTTCACTTTACCAGATTCCAAAGGTATTAGGAAGCCCCTCTACTATCCAGACTCTGCTATAGGAAGGAAGAAAAAAAGGAAAAATGGCAGGAGAAATAAAAACAACTATTTACTGAATTGGGTCTAGACCAATGCCGTGCTCAGGAGGGCCAAGGCAAGTATGAGGTATAATGATTTCCTATGTCTCTCTGAGCCAAATACTTGCAAGGCATCATCTTCAAAGGCCTGGTCTCATTGGCTCATACATGCAACATGAAATTATAGAGCACCTATCATGTGCTTAAGGAAATAAAGGAGCTCACATTCCAGTGAGTGAAATAGCTCAGTAAACAGCTGGTTAAAGTGCTGAAATGTGGAGCACAGGGTACTGCAAAAGCAGAGGGAGGCCCGATGTGAATGAGAAGGGGAGGAGAGTGGGCACAAGCCCTCTCCTACACAAGTTCGACATCCTTACTCCAAAGGCTTGATTTTTCTCTTCTCTCCACCATGGGGACTGATACATGTTAACTGCCCTCGAAAGTCTGGGGTTGGCACCCTCATGCCAGACAAAGGCTATGACCATGGAGCTCTCTGCTTTTATTTTTACCACTGATATTTTCCACCAATGTTCCTTCCTTCCCCCTGCTCCTTCATCTTACATGCAAACAGAGAACCCATCCTCAAAATTGGAGTGAACAAATTGAATGTGGCCAGAAACTCAACTCCAAGAGTACTGAGCTCCGGGCTGTGGCTCCTCCCAACCTCCTCCCCAGTCCAAGCTGGGAACTGCAAAAAGGAAGTGTTTCAAATAGGTCTGTAACCGATTAGTATCATCTGATTCTGGTAGATCTATTTGGCTTTCCCTAGGTAGATGAGAACCTGGGGACATATGCCCATCTCCGTCACACATGTGGCGCTTCCCTAGAAATCTAGACATAAGGATTTTGTTGCTGATTGGCTCACAGGGCCCTGAGGGCTAACTCTTACCAACATCTCTGCACCCCCCTCAATTCCCCCCGAAATATCCTAATTCCTAAAATCAAATCTTCTCATGAGAAGAGGGCCTAAAATATTGTTTCTTTCACAAGTACCCTGGATTGGATCCCTTCTAGCCAGGGAAGTGTGCACCCTGAGGTAGCTATACTGGTATAGGTATAAAGCTAAAACTGGGGCTCCCAAGGCAATGATTATGGACATAGGCAGACCAGACACAGCACCAGACTCATCTTCAACTGTCTCTCCCTTCAGGATCCTTCTCCTTATCTGTAGTTTTCTCCCTGATTCCTTCTTGCTCCATTCACATCCCTAGGGCCCCCCAGTACCTCCACCTTCACCAATCTGATAAATTCATTTGAGGACGGAAAATTTCTGGATGGAGATAAGAAAACTTAGGTTCAAGTCTTGGCTTTTTCACATACTGCTTGAGTACCTAGAAACAAAATAATTTCATCTTTCTGAGCTTCAATTTCCCCTTTGCATGATAATCTGACTTGCCCACCTCAGAAAACTTCTGTACAGATAAAAGGGAATACTAGATATGAAATTGTTTTGTGAAGAGCCAATCACATGTACATGTAAAAGGTTGAGTGAGTCACTTTTATCTGGTGACCGGTATTTTGAAAGAACATAACTTGAAGGAAGCAGCATTTTAAACATCAAGGCAGGATGGGACAGAGGGTGGAGGCTCAGGCTACTTTGTTGATTTTCTTATCATTCACTTGAAAATCAATTATTAACCATCTACTATGAGTTGGGCACTCTTCTAGATACTGGAGAGAAAAATCCCTATTCCCGTAGAGCTGACATTCTAGAAACATGGAAGGGGCCTACAATAAACAGTCCCTGTCCTTACAGCCTTGGAAAATGAATCCAAGGTCTAGTTCTGAGCCTCAGGGTTATGGAAGAACTTTCGGTAACTTGCTTTAATCCTTCCTGTACGAAATCTGTCTTGACATCGATTTAACAATATCAACCATTTGTTGATGCCCTGTGAATATCCGAAGTAAAATACGCCATGTATTCAATAACAAGCATTTAATTAACAAATGTGGATTGAATGTCCACTATGTGCTCATCGCTCTGTAAATGTGGGAATAGTGAATGGAGGAGGGTGTATAGAATTAAATAAGGTGGAGTTTCTGCCTTTGAAGAGCTCCCGGCCTAGTAAGGGAGATAATTTACAAAGAGATAGGTCCCATGACACGAAGCTGGAGTTGCTCCAAAAAATGGTTTAACCCAGTAATAGGTGAAAATAAATTCCCAATAAAAGTGAAATATTATAATCGAGTGCAAAGTGCAATGAGAATACTATGAGAATACTATGAAAAGGTACTCAACCTTCTAATCGGGGAAATAAAACCACAATGTTATTTGCACCAGAATAAAAAAAATGAAAAAGATAAACAATACTAAATGTAGAGCAACTACTAGTGCAAGTTCATATTGAAATAATCACTTCAGAAAACTGTTTGGCAGCATCTACCAAAATGTGAAGATACCCAGGCCTTATGACCTAGTAGTTCTATTTTCTAAGTATATATCTAACAGGAATGCATACATATGCGCAACAGAAGACATGTTTATAGCACCATTCGTTAGACATCAGGATAGTGGTTACCATTGCAGCAGAAGGAGAGATTGTAAGTGTAACTCGGCACAAAGGGGATTTCTGGGATGCTGGTAATGATATGAGCTTTATGCACCTACTTTCCTAAATAAGAGAGATAACAAAAGAAAAGATAAGAAAGCAAAGCAATCTAATGCAGGAAATGGAAATCTTTTCAACAAATGATACAGGAATAATTGGATATCCATGTGAAAAGTAAGCCTTAACCCTTACCTTACATTATGCACAAAAGACATTGTCAAGAAAATCAGGCAAGATGTAAACTAGAAGAAAATTTTTCAAAAAACACATCTGACAAAGGACTGGTATCCAGGATACATAAATAACTTATACAACTCAATAATAATAAAAAAATGGACAGGCCAATTTAAAAATGAACAAAATATTTAAACAGACACGTCACAAAAGATGTATGAATGACCAATAAGGACATGTAAAAAATATTTGACATCATTAGTTATAATGGAACTGCAAGTGAAAACCATTACCCACCCACTAGAATGACTAAAATAAAAACTTTAAGAAAATGCAAATATGAACGAGTGGTAAGGATGTGGAGTTACTGGGACTCATATACTGCTGGAATATAAAAAGGAACAACTTTTTTTGGACGCAATTATGGCAATTTCTTACATAGTTAAACATACACCTTACTGTATGACCTAACGGTTCTACTTCCAGGTATCTACCAAAAGAAATAAAAATATGTCCATGAAAAGATCTGTTTACAAATATCTTTATTCATATTCAAGCTAGAAACAACACAGATGCCCATCAATGGATGAATACAACACCAATACAATGGAATACTACCCAGTACAACACAGCTGAATTTGAAAAGCACTGCGCTGTGAAAGATGGCATACTCAAAAGACTACATACAGTATTATTCCATTTATATGAATCTCTAGAAAAGACACAACTAACTCATAGTGCTTCTGTCAAAGATGAGGTGTGGGTGGGTTTAACTGGGAAGGGGCTTTAGGGAGGTTTCTAGGGTGATGGTAATATTCTATATCTTGATATGGGTTTGAGTTATACAGGTATGTACATTTTTCAAAACTCAGTAAATGTTCCCTTAAGATTTACGTATTTAAAAAATAATTTATTTATTTCACCATATGCAAATTTTACCTAAGAAGAAAAAAGCTGCAAAAAAAGTAACTCTAGAGAGTTCCAGTCAAGACGGCAGAGTAGGTAAACTCTCAGATTTCCTCCTCTTATGACCACATCAAAATTACTACTAAACTACAGAACAGTCATTAATCAGAACCACCTGAACTTTGGCTGAACAGAAGTCCTATAGCCAAGTACATACAGAAGAGGGCACCTCGAGACTGGTAGGAGGGAAGAAGACATGTATTGAGCTGGTCCCACAACCATGTGGTGAGAATCAGTAGGGCTATCCCAGCTGCAGAAGGCCCCTGAAAAGTGAGGGGTCCTGGCCCCACATCAGGCTCCGCAGCCTGAGGCACCAGTGCCCGGAAGAGCAGCCCCCATGATATCTGGCCGTGAAAATCGGCAGTCCCTCCAGGTGAGATGGAGGGTGGCTGGAACCCGGGTGTCCTCTTAAAGGGCCTGCACACAGACTCACCGGTGGGCATTCACCTTTGGCTATGGTGGAGGGCTGATGACTCGGGAGGCCCTAGACACATACAGGGAGAGGCCGAGGGGTGGGGGGCAGCTGCCAGTGTGGGAGCCCTTCTCTCACATAGCCGGGGGCCAGGCAGGCGCCATCTTGCCCTCGCTGAGCCCGCTGCTGTAAGGCCAGATCACAATTCCCATTGGTCCCAAGAGCTCTGCTCACTCTGCCCCAGGGACTCTGAAGCCCCAGCTCACCCAACTCGCACTGTACTAGGCACTTTTGGCAGCCAATAGCCAGCCCCATTCCACTCTGCACTCTTAATGTGGAGATGATATGCTACTATATATGGAGAATCTAAATGATTCCACCAAAAAAACTGTCAGAACTGATCAATGAATTCAGTAAAGTTGCAGGATACAAAATATTCACAAACTCTCAGGAAGAGATATTAAGAAAACAATTTACAATTGCATCGAAAAGAATAAAATACCTAGGAATAAATGTAACCAAGGAGGTAAAAGCCCTGTATTTAGAAAATTATAAGACACTGAAGAAAGAAATTGAAGAAAACGCAAATAAATGAAAGCACATACCGTGCTCAGGGGTAGGAAAAATTAAACATCATTAAAATGTCCATACTACTCAAAGCGATTTGTAGCTTCAATGCAATAACTATTAAAATATCAACAGAATTTTTCACAGAACTAGGACAAATAATCCTAAAATTTATGTAGACCCACGAAAGACCCCAAACGGCCACAGCAATCTTGAGAAAGAAGAAAAAAGTTGGAGGTATCACGCTACCTGATATCAAAGTATACTACAAGGCTACAGTAATCAAGACAGCATGGTACTGGCATAGAAACAGACACGCAGATCAATGGAACAGAATCGAGAGCCCAGAAATAAACTCATGGCTACATGGTCACTTAGTCTGTGACAAAAAGTCAAGAATAGGCAATGAGGAAAGACAATGTTTACAATAAATGTTGTTAGGAATATTGGAAAGATACACGCAAAAAAAAAACTAGACCACCTTCTTACACCATATACAAGAAAATAAACTCAAAATAGATTAAAAACTTAAATGTAAGACCGCAAATCATAAAACTCCTAGAAGAAAGCATAGGCAGTAAACTCTTTGATATCACTCTTAGTAATATATTTTTTTGATGATTATCCTTGGGCAAGGGAAATAAAAGAAAAAATAAACATGTAATAACTTTGTATGGTGTCAGGCAGGTACTAGATTTATTGGGGTGATCACTCTATAAATTATATAAATGTCTAATTGCTATGTTGTACACCTGAAACTAATATATTGTATGTCAACTGTAATTGAACAATTTTAAAAATTATTAAATAAACGGAAACAGAAGACTCACAGACATGGAGAACAAACTGTTAATTACCAGATCGGGGGTGGGGTGGGGGGGCTGGCTGAAAAATGGGAAGTGATTAAGAAGTGCAAATTGGTAGTTATGAAATAGTCATGGGGATATAATGTACAGAATAGGAAATTTAGTCAATAATAAGGAATATAGTCAATAATATTATAATCACTATGTATGGTGCCAGGTGGGCACTAAACTTATGGGATACTAGGCTTATCGGGGAATCACTTCATAAGTTATATAAATGTCTAATCACTACACTGTACACCTGAAACTAATATAAAATAATATCAAATATCAGCTATAATTGAAAAATAAAAATTAATTTAAAAATGAACTCTATTAATAATATACATGCAGAAATATTGGGAGAAAGATATGTACTGGTGTCTTTAATTTACTTTGCAATGCATTAAAAAAAAAGATGGATTGATAGGTCAATGGGGGAGTTGGATCAATGGACAGATATGTGATTAAAAGCAAATACAGTAAAATGTTAATGGCGGAATCCAGTATTGGGTATATAGGTGTTTATGGTCAAATTCTTTCAATTTGGTCAAGGGTACGATTTGAGAAAAAGACAAAGGTTATTTGCGAGCGGTAAGGCAGGAAAGCGCTCTGTGCTGCTTGGGCTTAAGTCTCTCTGCAGGAAGTGTCCTAGGAACCAAATGGAGAGTTTTGGGTAGTGAGGAATCGTCTCAGATTTTTCACCAGTTGAATGACATAATCAGAGGTAGTGAAACTTGACCCCTGAGCCTGGAGCATACCAGTTACTCTCTAACTCAGCTGCTGACACATGATTCTGGCCCTAAATCCCACCACTGTTTAATTGTTCTGTCTATTACTCTCTAGAAACTTCCTGTACAAGGCCTTGGGGTCCTAAAGACCCTATGTCTGTGGCTGTCTTGGAGTACAAAAAGTCACCTCCAGAAAGGTGGACTAGGTAATGTCTGAAGATGGAGACACACAAAGTTTAATTATAGCCTTCTTTCTGCTACCCTGAACCCAACATCGGCCCGCCCCCAAGTGTCCTTCACCTTGTCCTCCTTTGATCTCTTCAGGAGTTAGTGTCTTTATCTCTGATGTGGTGCTAGGGGACTTATCTTTTCGTATGTGTGTGATTTATCTTTTTAGCTAGACTGAATTCTTTGAAAGCCAAATGGCAAGCAGCAGCCAAATGATATTATCAGGGAAGAGCACTTCCTAAATCGAACAAAACAAAACACCTACCAAATGTAACACCCCAAAGCCTTTACCGAAAGAAGCCCTCAATATGCTGAGGAACTCTCAGATCTGATCTTGTCTCTGACATTTCACTTTCCCCTGAAGTTTCTCACCGATTATTCTCCTTTTCCACCCTGATCCAAGCATGGGCACAGAACCTTACACCCCAAAGAACAGATGAGACTAAGCTGAAATGTTCAATGAGACACTAGTTAATTGGAAGCCATCCACAGTGGAACCCAAACACTGTTTCTGCCTTCAAGTTACTTGGGTTCTTGTGGAGAGACATGTTAAAATGGCAATTTTACTGTAATTTCATACATGCTCTGATACATATATATATATATAATGATTAAAATCATAGACCCTGGAGTCAGACCACCATGGTGTGAATCAGAGGTCCTTTGGCAAATGATTGAATCTTTCTCTGTGTCAATTATAAAATGATGCCCTGACCTTATAAGTATGTATGCCATATCGCCTTCCATAAGGATCTGAGGTCATTAGATGAAAAAACTTAGGTGATTTAGATATCACCTTAAGTATGTCCTTTTCTCTTTTTAGGTTTAAGTTTTCCCATCTGTAAAATGAGGAGGTTGGACTTTGTGGAAGGTCCCTTCCAGCTTTGACATTCTACGTTCTAGATTTTGGAACTGAACCAAAGTCAAAGAACATACTAGGTAATTTTCTTCTTTTTCCAATGTAAGCAATCTTTAAGCCATCTTGCTATTAGCATTTATTGAGCACTTACTACATGCCAGATGCTATGATAGGTGCTTTCTATATTTTATTGCTAATCCTCACAACAAACCTGAAAGATGAACATTATTTCTATTGTTTATGGGCTTTCTTAAATCAAGGAGCTAAAAGCATGTATGTATGCATGTATGTATGCATGTATGTATGTACGTATGTATGTATGTATTTAGAACACCTTCTTTGTATTAGACATTGTGTTAAGTGCTAAGGATACAAATGTAAATAATGCTAACCTTATGCTCAAGGAGGTCACAGTCTACGGGAGGAAAATGAGATTTATCAAGATCAAGGCCCATCTTTATGCTGCACTGTAAACACACTTCTAAGACACCTGTGTTCCAGCCCTACAAGGGTTCTGCTCCTCAGGACAAAATACTTTTCAGCCAGGGTCTAGCGCAATGTTTAGCATACAGTACGCTCTCAGTAAATATCTCTGTCATCTTTTCCCCTCTATGCCTGCTCTAATAATAAGCCAAATATTGAGCATAATTTCTTCCTTGGCATTCAGGAAGCAGGCTTCATGAATATGGCCAATTGATTTTTTTAATGCACCCATTATTATGAATAGCCTGCTGGCTCAAGCTGGAATCAGGCTACATCCAATATCTTTTCCCTTTCATGCCTTGACTTTGGCCATCACAAAGACATCAGCATTCAAATTTATTTCCTAGTAATATGAGTTCCCATCAGTATTCTTTCCTGATTATGGACAGTAAAACCACAGTGTTATCTGCCTTTGAACTTCTTTTTCCACTACTAGAGCATCCTGGCTCCTTTTCACAATCAATCCCGCTTGGCTCTTGGGTCCAAGGAGATGTGGTGTCAACAGAACTCTTAAGTTAGCCTCATAGAAATGAATAAATAAAAATGAATGGAGGGAAATATTCGTGCTCACCTTCTTGAGAAAACTCTCAACGTGTCATCCATTCTCAAATAGTTAGGATGATTTAAGCACAGGGGGATGATGCAAATGACTTGTTGGGTTCCATTCTAGCCAGAAAATTATGTTGGAGAAAAAGAGAGGCTCAAAGGAAGGAAGTACCTTTGGCCTAAAATAGAGACCATCAGGGATAAAAGGGCTAGCAGAGGTCATCTGGTCCAGTGAGTTCCAAGCTCTAATCTGCAGTCCCATGACAGTCTGTGACATTTTCAACAGTCAGCTGACATGTGGAAAAAATTGTCAAGTAGCCTTTCTTCAGAAAGACTTTTCTAAGTAAAAGTCAATGCCCTTTCTACATTTTCTATATTTCGGTGTTAAAATGTCATTTCATTAATGGTATGTAATGATGCATGCCGTTACATAGAAACATTAAAATCTGACATCTTTATGTTGGTCCCCAAAGTTTTGGGAGAAATTTTAGAGAAATTGTACTAGTCTTTGAGACCCAAAATTTCGGTCATGATCGTTTTGGTTTAGTGCTTTCAAAACCTGGTAGTACATCAATATTATCAGAAGCCTTGTTAAAAGTATGTATTTCTTTTTTATGGCTGAGTAATATTCCGCTGTATATATCTGGGGGATCACTTCATACATTCTATAAATTTCTAACCATTGTACCGTATACCTGAAACTAAATGCAAACATGAAAAAGAAAACCTATGTATTCCTGGCTCACACTGCCAGATCTTCTGATTCAGCAAGTGTGGATTGGGACCCAGGAGTCAGTACTTTTACAAAAGTCTCTATTTTCTTTCTGTATGATTCTAATGTGCGACCACATTAAGGAACAACTGCTCTGCTTCACTGACTAGTGTGAGCGATCAAGGGCATCAGTGAGTGGAATGATTCCACTGTGGGCTTCTTTCTGTTAGGGATGGGAAAAAAAAACACATTCTTTCGCTTGCAGATAAGCCAGAGACTTCCACTGGATTTCCCACGGTGCACAGTCAGACAAGTAAAATAATTTAAAGGACTCACTTGTTATGAATATGAGCCAAGCTGAGTAAGTCTATCACAGTAGGCGCTCTCTAAAGATTTATTAACATCGATAATGTTTGCTGACCAAGTCGGATTGAGAAATTTGCAGAGAAAACTTTATCTTGAGACTTTAGCCCTGACTCTACCACCTCAATCTCAAAATGTCTTCACCCCCATCTAGTGGAATCAAATGTAATAAATAGTAGTTGTAATTATTAATATTTTCACTAGAATATAAAATCCATGAAGACAAGGACCATTTTATGTTCCTAGTGCCTAATACGGTGACTGTCACACAGCGGTTGCTCAGTAACTGTTTGTGGAATGAATGACTGAATGGTATGAAGGAGTGTTTCACAGAGCCATCCCTTTGTCTTCATCCCGACAGTCGGTGCCTTATTTTAGAGCAGCCACTTTTTTTTTACTTGGTTCATTGCTTGGTTTCCTTATCTCTTATCTTTCCAAGACACAGTATCTTCTGATGTTACTCTCTTACTCAAAAGTCTTCAGTGGCTCTCTTGTATAACCCAAATAAAGCCTATGCTTCTCAGCAGGACATTTAATAACTCTTTGAAGTAGGTATTGACTTCATTTTACAGATAAAAAAAACCTGAAGCTCGGAGACGGAAAAGAATTTAGGATAACACAGGTGTGTAATGGTAGAACCAAGATTAGAATCCAGGTTTCCTCGTGCGGCCGCTCTAGGCATTATAAAGAGCTTTCTAAACAGGGGCAAAAGGGTAGTTACTGCGTGCTAAAATGGCGGAATCCTGTCTCCTGGGTGGGGCATAGACTTCGAAACTCACACAAATGAGCAAAGATCCCTGTTCTACCTCTTAATGACTTTGTAGATTTAAACAACTGGCTTGATAAGACAGAGACAAATTGTTCCAACCTTAAAGCAGGGGGCCCTAACTCCTGGCTGCAGACCAGCACAGTCCCTGGCCTGTTAGGAACCGAGCCACACAGGAGGCGAGGGCGGGTCAGCCTCATCTGTATCTGCAGCTGCTCCCCAGCAGCAGCATCACCGCCTCAGCTCCCACTCAGATCAGGCATTAGATTTTTATAGGAGCCCCGGTCCTTGGTACCAAAAAGGTTGGGGACTGCTGCCTTAAAGGGCTGTTACGAACATTACATGAGACGATGTATGCAAAGGTCTAGCATAGCGCTACTTTCCCAGGAGATTCTCAGTGAGTGTCACATTTAAACAATGAGGAACAGAGGATTTAGACAGTAGGGGTCTGGGATGGGCTGTGAGATTCCAGGATCTATTCTTAGTTCTGGGTCTTAATCAGGTTCCCTGCGAATGGGAACCAGGGCTAGCACTCCCCTGGGAAAAGTCGGTCACGTGCGCGGTGAGAACTCTAACTAAAAAGTACGCCTTAAGTCCCAGTGCCCATAGTGTCCATGATTTGTCTCTCCCCATGGCTGAAGCATTGTGGATTTTCTTTAAAATACAAGAGTTTCTTGGGAGAGGCTATATAAAATTTGGTCTGTGCTTTTTCCTGTTAGATAAGGACGTCCGCCGCCACTAGCAGCCTGTTAAAATGCTTCTTAACATTCGAGGCCCATGCAGGCCACCAACTCCTCCGGAAACCTACTGTGCAAGCTAAGCCGGATCCTGTCTTCCCCTCCCTGTCACCCTCCCTGGGAGCCTGAGGCTTCGGTGTATGGGGACCGGCCTTGAATTTCAGTTTGTTCTTGACTTGTCCCAGGACCGCAGGCTAATAAATGCATCGACTTCGGTGAGCCTCAGATTTCCTGCTTGGAAAAAGCGGGTGATAATAATACTAACCTCAGGGCAATATGGGACGTGCTCTATGCGCTTGAGCAATTCCTGCTTTGCGGACCGCCCCCGCGATTTGTGAATGTGGCGGGTTCCTCTCCTGATGCTACAGGCCTCTCGGCACACCTTTAGCCTCCCGCCCAGCTCGGCCCGCCCTCAGATGCTTAGAGACCCGGTGTTCATGGGCAGCCGGCGCAGCCCTGAGCTGCATTTGCAGCGGGCACGCAGTCTTTTCACAGAGCAGGAGGTTAATTAGATGCCGGGCAGAAAGAGCTCAGCGCCCCGCGGCGCGCCGGTAGCTGGGTAACCCCGCGGCGACCTTCTGATCACTATATTAGACGGGGGACCTCAGGTGGGGGGGCTGCCTCGGGTCTGGGGCTGAACGCGGCAGAGCGCTCCGGCTTCGTCCCCCGTCCCCGGCCCGGCCCCGAGCGCTCTCTGGGAATCAAAGTGTCCCTTACTCTTGCCGGGCTGGGGCCTTAGTCTGGGACGTTCAGCGGGACTCACAGGTCTCTATACCCGAGGTGGGCGGAAGGGGGCGGTGGGTGTCGGAGGACATCACCCCACTAGCGGCTCCGCCGAATCCCAAGCGCTCAAACAGCGGCGGCGGAGGCCCGAGGGACCAGTCCGGCCGGGGTGTCGGGGGCCGGGCGGCCCTGGCCCAGGCTGGCGGTTCGACCTGCCATCCGATGCGGGACGGAGAGTCGGGCGGAGTCTGAGCGGACCTCCGGCTGCCGCCCTGCCCGTGCCCGGCCTCCTCCGGTGCCGCTGCACCTCCTCTCCTCCCCGGCCCGGCCCCCGGCTCAGACCCGGCCCTCTACGGCTCCTTTGGGCTCCAGGTTGGCGCAAACAAAGCCCTGATTGACTGCCCGGAGGGGCGGGCCTCCGCGCGGGGCCGCCTCCTCCCCTCCGCGAGCCGCCAGGGATTTGCCGGGAAGGGCGGAGGCGGAGGGGGAGAGCGCGGAGGGAGAGCGCGGGACTGTGGGGGTCCGAGCCCCCGGGATCGAGAAGGCCGTTCCCACTGTGTGTGTAAAGTCTGGGCTGTGCCCTTCGGGTCGCCCTCCTCAAGCTCCAGGGGGGACACAGGGACTCCCAAGGGCAGGGTGGGGTGCCTCACGGGTCAGCTGTCGTCCCGAGGTCCACGGAGCCACCCCAGTTCCAGGCTGCTTGTGAGGAAGGAGGGGGCGGGAGGGAAGGACAGGCCGGGTCTTCCGTGGGGATCGAGTCGCTCGGCGGCCGTTCGGAGCCCGCGGGGCGGACCGGGCAGCGGAACAGGAGACTTTATGCTGTCGCTTTTTCCGTTTCTCCTGTCGCCGTACTGGGCGTGCGGACGAGCAGGACAGCGCCGGGCAGTGTGGGCGGGAGCCGAGGGCGGCAGGGGCAGCTGGAGGAGGTCGGCGAGCACGAGGAGGGGCAGGAAGGGCCGGGGAGCAGTGCGGAGGGAGGAAGAGGCGGGGGTGGGGGGAGAGGAGGAGGGGGAGGGGGAGGAGAGAGATGACATGGGAGGGCGGGAGGGGGGTTGAAAAGGGGAGGAGGAGGAGAGGGCTCGAGGGACCGTCTGTCGCGGGACAGGCTGGCCAGCTGGGGCGCAGAGCCGGGAGGAGGCGGCGGCAGCGGCGGCGGCGGCGGCGGCAGCAGCAGCAGCAGCAACAGCCTCCGAAGCAAGTACCAGCCACACAGCGGCTCCCGCGGCTCGAGCCGCCACAATCCCCCCGCCGCGATGGCGCTGCAAAGCCCGGCAAGCGACGAAGCCAAGGGGCCCTGGCGGGAGCCAGACGCGGAGCGGCAGGACCGGGTGGGCAGCCCGGAGCCGGAGCCGGAGCCGGAGCCGGTGCCCGTGCCCCAGCCCGAGCCCCAGCCGGAGCCGCAGCCCCTGCCCGACCCTGCGCCGCTGCCGGAGCTGGAGCTAGAGCCCGGGGCGGCGCGCGAGCCCGAGCCCGAGCCCGCGCCCACCGTGCAGACCCGCGGCACCTCGCGCGGCTTCCAGCCCCCCGAGGGCGGTTTCGGCTGGATGGTGGTCTTCGCTGCCACCTGGTGCAACGGCTCCATCTTCGGCATCCAGAACTCCTTCGGGATCCTCTACTCCATGCTGCTGCAGGAGGAGAGAGACAGCAACCGCCAAGTAGAGTTCCAGGCAGGTGAGTGGCCCCGAGCGCCCCACCTGGCACTCGAGGCGAGGGTGTCTGCGCGCGCCCGCGGCCGCCAGCCCCCCGCCGCCCGGGGCGCCGAGCCTGCCCCCTCCCCGGCGCGCTGCTCCGGCTCCGCCCCCTGCCCTTTGCCCACCGCGCCGCTGACGCGCGGACCGAGGGGCTCTGGGGTGGAACCCGGGGCGCTCACTGATCGCGGGCAAGGCAAAACTTTATTGCCCTGGGACAAATGCAGACGCATCTTTTAGGTTCCAAGTACGCTGGCCGTGTGGACTGGGGAGAGAGATTTGCAGAATGGTTTTGGGGGTGGGGGTGAGGGTGGGAGCGAAGTCACGGAGAGGGGAACAGTGGAGAGGGTGGAAGGACTTTCACAGGGACACACACCGCGCATCTCCGCGAGCGGTCCCTGCTCGTGGACGCGGAGAGGACGCCAGGGATCCCGGTGCCTCCGAGCGCACAGTCAAACACATGGCCGGCGAGAGGAAGGGAGGGAGGCAGGGAGTGGGGGTGTGTGCGCCGCTCCTGGCCCGCGGCGGTTGCCGCCCAGCCGGGCCCGGCTGTCCTCTGCCGCTCTGGGGGAGCCGGCGGATCTCCATGTCCTCGGAGCTCAGCCCCGAAGCAGGCAGGAGGCGGCCCGCGTGGTCTCCCGCCCAGAGAGGCGTGAGCCGCCCGGCCGCTTGGGCCCTGCGCCTCGCTCCCCGCCGCCCCGAACTTCAGCCAGGCGCTCTGCGCCCCTCGGTTCTCCGCGGGGTGCTTGCCTCGGCCTCAGCCAGGATGCAGGCTTCCGGCCCTCCCGCTTTCTTGGGGGGCCGACTTAGTCTTTTCCCCTAAGACAAGCAGGGCTGGGGGTCTGTCCTCTCTCACGGTGGCGGCCAGAGGACCGCACGCTTGCGCGCTCTTCGCTTTCAGCCCGCGTGTGAGCTCCGAGTCGAAGGAGCCATCGGCATTGACAGCAAGACAATGGCCAAGCCCCCAGCACTCCTCGTGAGGACCCTCGGGCGGGAGGTGAGGGCCGCTCCCTCTTGCGGCTCCTCAGGACAGCTCCACGAGCGACCCGCTGCAAGTCGGAAGCTCCGAGTATATGGCTTTCCACAGCGGCGCCTTGGGGCCGAAGGGTTCCCTCCTCTTGCCATCCGCAACACGTACTCTGCTGCTCTCCCAGGGGGCCTGGAGGTCACTTAGTGAATACAGAAACCCCGAGTTCTGGGGCGCCCACTGGAGAGCCCCGGTACCAAGCACTCCTGGTTTTTTTTTTTTTTTTCAGTTTTTACCTTCACTGGGTGGCTTCCGCTCGAAGAAGGGGTTTGGGGGCTCGTGGGGCCGCCGATCTTGTTGCCCATGGGTGCCACGGTGTACGAGTCTCGTTTGCAAATTTGAGTGGGCGCCTGTGGCTGCCCAGGGCCGTCTCAGGACTGCTCAGCCCACGCTGATGCCAGAGCGGAGGGGTCCCCAGACTGCGGAACAACATCTGGGGGCAAGTTCACTGCTGCGCCCAACCCCGAGATGACCCTCGCCTGCTTTAGCGCTTGGCGGGCTCTTGGGAAGGCATCTGGGGCCTCTGCCCCTGGCCTAGTCCATCCCACGGGGCACCTGCTCAGCACTGCTGTTGGCCTTTGGGGCTCGTGGCAAAGTCTGGGTGAAACTGGATGGGAGGCCATGGGGGATGGGCCGAGACTAGGTCCTGGCATTCTTGCGATGTGAGCAGGCCTACAGCCAGGGCCTTCGGAGTGTGTAAGAAAACTTGGAAAAACCACTACTTTACCAGGAAGAGGTTCACTGCTGGGGAACGAACTTCAAAGTAGGTGATCATAGGGGACTCAGGGGGAGGGCTGGTTGGGACTTTCCTGTCAAGACCTCACAATGCAGCTGGGAACAGGAGGTGCGGTGCAGAATTGTGGCCGCCGGTACTCTCACACAGACTAGGTCCATTGACTGGCTGGGGCTATTGGTTTCAATTCTGGTGAGTATAGGTCAGGAAGGGACAGAAAGAAATTCGGTCTGTCCCCAGGGTCTCAGAATACTTTGGCTTCGGTCGTCACTGTGGTGCATCTTGAATTCATGAAAGTTATTTTTGATACTGAAGGTTCTCGGGAACACCTCAGTTTTTACTTTGAAAAAGTCAAAAACATCTCAGCACATTCCTGAGCTCCTCGAAAAACCTCATCCTTTCTTGAGCCCCTCAACTTTCTCAAGCAACTGTTTAGATCAAGAGGTTCCAAATGTGTCTCTGCTTTCATATTCTTTCTGCAGTTTACTCACAGTTTCTCAGTCACCTGTGCCACAGCACTGGTGTCTCGAAGGGATAGAATAAGCTGGCAAAGGCTCGCTAAATTCTTGATCGGCCAGTATTTGCCCAATAGCCATTTCTGGGGCACATGGAACACACCCGTCCCCCTCCCCCTGTCACACACACACACACACAGTCAAGGAGGTTGGTGCATTGTCCATTTCTATTAATGTCTGCCATGGCTTCCATCTTTAAAAGCCTATGAATTAACGTTTGGAGGCATCCCACAACCAAAATTCTCTTCACAGCCTTAAAACTGCATTAATTGGCTTTATGAGTCTAAGGCTCTGCAGATGATTGTGGCTGCCGTGAGGGAGCCCCAGAGAGAGGCAGCTTCGATGTTTGAGGTCTAAGTCCACATCAGAAGGTAAAAGACAAATAGAATTAAGGCCATTCTAGAGCATGCAATGTGTGGTCTCTGTGGGCTCTGTGATGTGTACAGTTGTGTGTTGGCACCAGCAGTATATCTCGTACCTTCTCTTTACCTGTTTTGAAAGGAAAGGCAGCTTTCCCCAGGTCCTAGGCCTGGGAGGACTGGCAGGCTAAAGGTTCCTGAGATAGAAGCAAATGACTAAGGTCTGTTTTAGGGGAAAAAAAAGGAAAAGATCAGGAGAGAAGCGAGCCTATACTTTTTGCAGACAGGATAGGGGCAACTATGCAATTCGATGGGAAGTATAACATGCCTTCCTGGGATGAGAGGGGTGCCTCTGAGAGAAAAGAGGAGCAAAGTGGCATTGGTCACAGGCCCCAGCTCATTATTGGAACCCTAAGTGAGTTAGGGCTGCGGTGGGGTTTGGGTTAGAGGTCCAGGGAACAAGGCAGAACAAACCAGAGTTCTTAGCGGTGGCTCCAAAATTAGGTCTTTCTGAACATACTCCAGAGTAAACCCATTATCCTGCACTGTCCACCTCAATTGCCAGTCTAGCGCTGAACCATAAAGTATGATGGGAGGCATCGTTTATTAGGCAATTTGTGAGCATGGCCCTTGTGGGCTCCCAGGTGGGGAGAGCATGGCTAGGGCTCTCACTGCCTATGGAAATGGTCAAGAAGGTTGGGTGCAAGATAGTTCAGGCTCATGGGTTACTCTGATGGAGACAGAATTTTCTAGGTATGGGAACATGGTACACTCTGCATTTTGGGCAGAGTCCCAAGGACTGGTGAGGCCGGCAGCAGATTAGGCTGCTTTTCTCCTCCTCATCTTAGGGGCTTTCATTGCTTGGTTCAATGCTTTAGTGGGCTGACCACTAAGTTGCTAACTTTTGGAACCAGGTATCTTTTGAGAAATGTCTTGCCTTTGGCCAGACATCTTTCAAGTTAATCCTCTGTCTCTTCCCCCAGACTGGGACCTTGACTCATACTGGAAAAGATGAGAAGGAGATGTTGGGGTATTTGGAAGCCAACCGGGGGATACTTATTTAAGTTGGAGTAGCTGGTTGAGGCTGGATTCCTGGCTCAGTGTCTAGTAGCCTCAAATGCTCATTCTAAGTCTAAATATGAACCCCAAAGTGCCGGTGACCTCAGTAATACTGCCTAGGCAGTGACTAGGAGTTAGACAACTTTGGGTCCTTGACTTGCTCTGTGACTTTGAGTAGACACTTTACCTCTCTGAATCTTAGTTTATCTATCTGTGAAATGAGAGAGTTAGAATAGATGAACTTTCTAGCTCTGCCAGTCTGTCTTTCGAGAATTTTGCGAAGTTTTATTCTTTACTATTTACCTGGAATGAATTTTGACTCATTCAGACAGTTAATCTGCCCGAATGGAGGTGCAGACGAGTTGGGAGGAGACTGGTAAAGGAATGAAAAGTCGGGTAGATGTCATCTCCCCATGTTACGTGTATTTGAAGACTATGGGGCTCCTCCTGTGTGCTGATGTGTTTGAAAAGACCCGCTCCTATTTTCCCCAGTATCTAAAGGCAACTCTGGATGTACAACTGCTTCTCCCCAGAAGGCCCTGCTCAGCATGGAACTGGGCCCCCAGGAGAATCCTTTTGGCTTGGCCCGCTACAGGCCGGCAGAGTGGGTCTGTCTGCTGCCGTTCCCCAGGATTTGAGCCTGTTCCTAAAAAGCGTTCCCTTAAGCCTCAGCTTGTACTCCTCTCCTGAAGCTTCATTTCCCACAGCTCATTCTCATTTCTCAGGAATCCATAGTTCGTTAGTGCGACCTTGGTTTGCTGTTACTTCAGGATAGAAGAGTAAACCAAGGTCCCTAAATGCAAGACAGTGGTTTCCTTCAGGGAGCTTCAGATAGGGAGGGCATCTTCCTAGCCGGGTCGGGACTGCTGCCCAGGTCCCATTTTGGGACTGCTGCCTGCAACCCCAGGGAAATCGCTATTGTGTATCCACAATCCCTGGTGAACTTCAGCTCCACCCAAGGTTAGCTGAGAGTATGGCTGCCGAAGTAGCAGGCGCAGGGCTCTGTCTACTTTTCCCTGAATTTATGCTTCCATTTCATTGGGAATATTGCCTCCGGTGCCACGAAGAGTAAACAAGCAGCTGGACTGTTGACATTTCCAGAAATCCGCAAAGGGCGCCACCTCGGCCTTTTGAGCAGACCAGCTTTCCAGGGCGGTATGCTGCTTTTCTCGCCAGTATCTTTTTGTTCTGCTGCATTTTGCAAAGAATCATTTACTCCCTTCAGATTGTATGAAAGATGGAGTGAGATTTCCTTTCTCGAAAGAATCTTTTATCTGGGATCGAATGAGTAAACCTCAGAGAAACAGCTTCATTCGTAAAACCTTAGAGAAAAGGCTTTATTCGTCACACACACACACACACACACACACACACACACACACACTCACACTGTATGCCCCAAGCCATGAATTATGACTACTTTATCTGAAAAATGTCTTTTGCCATCTGTTCATGGAATCGGGTTTAATGAAACAGAGGCTTCAGTAGGTGTTATGGGGGGCTAGTGCAAAGCACCCAGACTCGAAAACTTGCCAGGTGAGAATGATGAAGAGAATATGGTCTCCCTGGGTTGTGCCTCTTGGCCTGCACCCCTTTGTAACTTCCCAACAGTGACGCTTGGAAATATGTATTAAAAGTTTCTACTTCCATCCTCCCCTTCTCCTGTACCTCTCTTAGGACTGACAGGGTACTGGGAAGAGGGTTGGGGACACTCCAGCCCTCTCCCATTTTAGGGGTGAAAGAGGACTGAGCCTACGGATGTTTAATCCTTGAAGGTCAGGGCCGTGGTAACCTATTTGTGGGTAGGGAACGTGGCCTGTGTGGGTAACTTGAGGAAGTGCACGTCCGTTCAACTTGGTAGCTTTGCCCTCCTCTATCCTTGACTTTGCTCCAGTTTCCGGTGTTAGGAGAAGAGAAACGCGCTTCCTCGAGACACATTTTCGAGGCTCCTATTTTCACGGCACATTTGCTGGATGTGCCGCCTCCCTTCCTCTCAGTGTTGTTCTCTCTCTTCTCCTTCTTTGCCTTGAAAGATACTACAGAGTTGATTGTAAAGGAATCAGAGAAGGCAGGGGACAGACACCCAAGTCCTGAGTAGAGTCAAAAGTGCCTTCGCTGAGAGTGTGGAGGGGGGGAGCGAAGGTCCCAGGATAGCTGCTTCCTTGCTTCCATGTAGCTGAAAGGAAAAGAGGAAGGGAACTGTCGCTAAACAAGCGACACAGTCTCTTTGCCCGGCCTATCCAAGTTGGAAGGAGATGTACATGCACCCAGGTGTCCAGACCTGTGTATACGCGCGTGCAGTTGGGCACTTGATGTCTGTCTGGGCCAATTAGCACAGTTGCTTACAACATGGCACCTGTGAGACCGAGGGTATAGGTTCAGTCACTCATTTAGGTCACTGAGCTTCCACCGAGAAAACAAATGTACTGTTCCCTACACACGCCCCTCATGTGGGGTTGCCACTAGTCACGTGGGGACTGAGTATAAGCCCTTCATGATACTGGGGACAGGCATGAAGACACAGTCCCGTGATAGCTGTTCTGCTGCATTCCGCAGTGTGATTTCTTTGACATTTACTTCTGTCAAGTACCTTAATAATAATAATAATAAATAGTAATAATAATAATTGCTAACATTTATTTAGCATTTAGCAATTAACTCTATACCAGGCATTATGTTAAACCCTTTACATGTACCAACCCATTTTAATTCTAAACAACCCTAAGAGGTAGGTACCATTATGTTCTCCATTCCGCACATAAAAGACACAGAGGCACAGAAATTAAGTACCTTCCTTTAGCTCGTATAGAACATAATGGCAGAACCAGGATTTTAACCCAGGCAGTCTAAGTCCAGAACGGCAGCTTTTCATTCCTGCAGCCTCAGAGCATGCTTATGACTAAGGGATAAAAAGAGATGACCAAGAAAGGGTTTAATAAACAAAAGTCCAACAGTCTCATGATCATGACATTCTCCTCTAATTTCCCAGCTCACTCTATCCAGAGTCATGATCCTTGGGTCCAAAAAAATGGCCACAGAAACCATTTCTTCTTACTTTTATTTAGTCCTGAACAAGTCACATAACTTTTCAAGGCTTCAGTATTTACTTTTATAGGACTACGAAAGGGTCATACATAGCTCAGGGCTGTATATGTTCTTTTTTGTTGCTGTTGCTCAGTTCTCTAAGAGCCCAAGGAGAGGAGGAGCCGAAGCCCAGGTCATATACATTCAAGGAAACAAGGCATGTTGAAATATTTACAGCTCTTGGCAGAAGCTCACGAACCTCACTCAGTGAAGCCCTGAGTTTTTTAGTAGGAATTGCTAAGAACTGGGGGCGAATGGCGGGTGGAGTTAGGGTGTCACTTCCTCCTGAGGGTCTCTTATGGAATTTCTGTTCTCCTGCAGGTGGTGAGGAACAAGGAAAGGGATATCTAGGGTCAGAAGGTCTGGGCCGGGAACAGAAGCACAGAAGGGGCCTTGCTCATTTGTATTTAGTTTTGGAGTGGGCCGATTTCCTTGTGTTCCAAACAGGATTGCCCCAGAGGACAGAGGGCACAGAAGGTCGGAGGCCTGGAGGAGGACAATAATAGTACTCTTGAATAACTATTTCAGCACCCACTTAGGGAGCCTCCACTAAGACTATCTAGTAGTCAAATCAGAATGGAAATGTTTCTCTGCTTGGTTACAAGCAAGGAAATAAAGTCCCTGAGTCCTTCTTTAAGAGTAAGATTTCAAATATACCAGGACTTATTATCTTGACTTTCAGTTTTTAAATGTCTGAACTGGAAGGCATTTAAAGACCACCTGATCCTACCCATTTGGTTCTCATTTTACAGGTGGAGAAGTGAGTTCTGGAAAGATGTGGCCTCAGTCAGCATTATGGACAGATTATTGTAGCACTAGGAGGCTGGCTTGTTAGGGGAAATTGGTGCAAGGGGTGCAGCTTCTGACACCCTGGAAGTTCCCCAATTCAATCACTGGCATACTGACCCCTTCATCTCTCCCTGAACTTTTCCTAAGTCAATTGCCAGGCACTACTTTGTGGAAAGAGATTGTATTATATTTTAATAGATGTAACTTTATTTACTATTAGGAAAAATTCAAGAGGTACAATGGTTAAAAGTTTCTCTCCCACCTCTGTCTCCCAGATACCTCGATTCCCTCTAGAGAGGCCACAGTGTTACCTAGTGTGTCCTTCCAGAGATGTTCTGTATATGGACAATAAATTGTGCCTATGTGTGTATGTATACACCCTGTTTTTAAAAGACAAATGGTAGCCTATAATTTGCATTATCCTCCATTTTGCCTTTTATACTTCAAAATATATCTTGGATATTATTACACACTAAGTCCATAAAGTCCTCACTTTTTAAAAAATAACTATAGTATTTCATAATATGGGCATATCATAATTTATTTTATCAACAGCTATTCAAGCTATTACCAATCTTTGAGCATAGGCTTTTGGAATCAAACTGCAGTAGATTCGATTACTTACCACATAGCTGCCACAAGGCTTTAGCTTTTTGAAGTCTGAGTTTTCTCATGCATAAAATAGAGTAATAATAATATCTGTCATTATTGGTATGCAGAATAAATGAGATGAGGCATATAAAACATCTAGCATATAGCCTGGCACATAATCAACAAATAATGAGTAAATGTTAGTTTTCTCCCTGCTCACAAGGCCTCTCCATCCCCTCTACCTCCAATTCAATTAATGTTGGTTAAAGTCAATAGACGTTTATTATGTGCTAGGCTGGACCTTAGATGAGCCAGAGAAGGAAGTATCCCTCAAGAAGTTTATAATTTCGTTGAGAAGATATAATATACCAAACAACCACAGATTGCTGCTAAGTAGTAAAAATTTGTGTATATATAAGATTGAATGCAATATTTTTACGTAGTGATGTGGAAAAAGAGATGAGCGTGAGGGCCAGAGGAATCAAGGATGGTTCGCTGGCAGACTTGCAACCTGAAATAGAATTTAGCTAAGTGAAGAGGGAGCCTATGAATTGGGCAGTGTTGGAGTGAGGGTTGAGAATTGGACAGTTTGGTTATTGCTCAGAGTCTGGATCTTTGCCCTCTGGAAGCCCAGTGAATCACTGTTCCCCATTAGGTGCTCAACCAGCAGGTGGGGTGGACTGGAGGGGCAGGAGGAGAGGAAAATACTGAGGACATTTGTAGAGAAGGGCATGAGGCAGGGGGATGTCTGGGCATCGGGCCACAGAATGATGTGCCTGCAAATGGTTTGTGGCATAGCCCGTCCAGCCTACACCACCTGCTCTTCCATGTCAGCAGCCCAGGCGCTTTTTCTAAGAGGCCTGAGAAGAGGGATAAAGGGCTGGAGAACAGAAGCAGAGCTCTAAGCCCCCACCCTGAGTCCCAAACTGGCCTCCAGATGCTGTGAGCCCCAGGAGAGGGAGAGACTACTGAGGGATAATAATCCCTTCTGTGTGTGGCACATTGTAGTTTATATCTTAGCTGATCTTTATCCTTGCAACAGAGACAGTTATGAAATAAGATACTCCGTCGAATCTGATCATGTACCAACATCTTTGATCACAAGTGCTATGTTCAGGGGTTCTGAAAAAATGAAAAGTCAATGTAGTTTGCATTATTTATGGAAAATTTCACGACAGGGAGGGGCTGTGTAGAGAGTCATAGTCCCATTTTATAGTTACAGAAAGTGGAGAGCAGATAGAGGGCAAGTGAGTAGCCTAAGGTCGTACATTTAATATTTAGCAGAGCTGAGACCAGAGTTCAGGTCTCCTAATTCCATGTTCCATGGCAACAGAGATGCAAGAGCACCCTGAATGCTGGAATAGGGTTTTTTTTTCTAAATTTAATAGCAGCCTGGAGTTTAAGTGTATGGATAAGAAATACTATAGTATGATGAAAAGTAAATTAACAAACCATTGGCAGGTGAAGAGTTAAGAGGGATGAAAATGAGGATCATTGAGGGAACGATCTGGGCATAGCTAAGGCCTACTGTCTAAGGTCAAGAAAGAGCACTGGACTAGGAGTCAGGAGGCCTGAGTTCTGCTCTGGCTTTGACCTTGATGAGCCCCTCCCCCTTTCTGGGCCTCAATTTCTCCACTTATGTGATGAGAAAGCTGGACCTCCCAGACACTTAGTGATGCTGAGAACTAATGGTTTCTATTAACCAAAGAGGCCCTGGGTACTTCCTAACAAGGGGTCTGGAGTGATGGGAAATGGTAAGGTAGTGAGTGTAAGGGAACAACTTCTCTGATGAAAATGAAAAATAGATCCTCCTAGGACATCTGGGCAAGATAGCAGAGTAGGTAAATGCTGTATTCAACCTCCTCCCATGACCACATCAAAATTACAACTAAATTATAGACCAATCATCATTGAGAGCTACCTGAAGACCAGCTGAACAGAAGTCCTACAACAAAGGAAGCACAGAAGAAGCCACATCGAGACTGGTAGGAGAGAAGGAAACACAGAACGGGCTAGTCTCACACCCACATGTAATAGTTAAGAATAAGGAGGGATATCTCAGCCGTGGAGGTCCCCACCTGAGGAGTAAGGGGCCCCAGCCCCACACTGGGCCCCTCAGCCCAGGTTTCCAGTGCCAGGAAGAGAAGCGCTCACAACTTCTGACTGTGAAAAGCAGTGGAGACTGTGGCTGAGGAAGGTGGTTAGAGACCCAGCCAAGCTCTGAAAAGGGACATGCACATTCTCTAATGAACTCATTCACTCAGCAACACTCGCCCTAAGCTCTGGTGAGGAGACAGCAGCTTGAAAAGCACCTGGGCCGCATAGGAGAGGAACTGAGCTGTCTGGGTTCAGGGTGAGGGGAGGAGGGACAGCGCACTCTGGACAGAAGTGCTGGCAGGTGCCGGTGTTCTTGTGTTGAGCCCTCACCCTACCTGGCCTGCAGGTGCATCTGGGTGCCACATGTGAGTCTCCATCAACCTGGCTCATGCGGTCTGGTCCAACCTGGTGACTTCCTGAGACTCTGTGCCGCCTGACTCACCCACCAGCCTGAACCAACTTCGGCTGCTGTTCCTCACAAGCCACAAACCTTAGCAACACTACGGACGTCTGTAAAATTGGTCAAAGGCCCACAAACCCCACACAAGCAGCATCTGGCCTCAGCATGCTCATCTGTCTTGTTAAGTGGCTGCAGGCCCAACACTAGTGGTAGCCAGCCTTGGTTCACAGTTTAGCTTCTCCCAGGTGCCTCCAAGCCCAAAACGGACAGCTACAAACCGCAAATCACTTTTTAGCTCCTAACAGGTGGCCCCGGGCCAGGCACAAGCAGCAGCTGACCTTGGCCTACACTGGAGCCCCTCCCAAGACGCCCCAGAACCAAAACACCCAATGGCCAGCGCCAGACCACACCAGAGCACCACCCCGTTAACTCCACAAATAACACACCCAACGGGTGTGCTCAGGAGGCACCAGAGACTCCACTAAAGTGAATCCTGCTCTGTAGGCTCAGCCCCCTGCACAACAGCTCCTCCACTGTAGCCATGGCCAGAACTCACAGCCAGTCGGTCTGAGGGTCAATCCCAGCCACTGACATGCCAAGAGCAACCAAGGCTCAACTACAACAGGAGGGCACGCACGACCCACACAGCAGATACACCTGGAGCACCCAGCTCAGGTGATCAGGAAGACTGCACCACTGGGCCGCACAGCACGCCTACCACGTAAGGCCACTGCGCTAAGACTGGGAGACACGGCAGCCCTGCCTAACACATGGGAACAAACACAGGGAGGCAGCCAAATGAGGGGGCAAAGGAACATACAGTCAATAATATTATCGTAAGTATGTATGGTACCAGGCGGGTATCAGACTAATCAGGGGAGAGTTCACTTCATAAGTCATATAAATGCTAAGCACTATGCAGTACACCTGGAACTCATATAATATAAACTAATACTGAATGTCAGCTGTAATGAAAAAAGTGAAGTCGGACCACATCCTTACACCATATACAAGAATAAACTCAAAATGAGTTAAAGACTTAAATGTGAGACCCAAATCTATAAAACTCCTAGAAGAAAATATAGGCAGTAAACTCTCTGAAATTGATCTTAGTAATATATATTTTTCTGATATAGCTCCTTGAGCAAGAGAAAGAAAAGAAAAAAGAAACAACTGGGACTACATCAAACTAAAAAGGTTTTGTACAGCAAAGGAAGCCATCAACAAAATGAGTGGAAGAATAGATTTGCCTACGATACATCTGATCAGGGGTTAATACCTAAAATTTATAAAGAACTCATACAACTCAATACCAATAAAACAAACAATCCAATTAAGAAAAGGGCAGAAGACCTGAATAGGTATTTCTCCAAAGAGGACATACAGACAGCCAAGAGACATATGAAAAGATGCTCAATGTAACTAATCATCAGAGGGATGCAAATTAAAGCCACAAGGAGATATCACCTCACACCTGTCACAATGGCCACCATCAATAAATCAGCAAACAAGTGGTGTTGGCGAGGATGTGCAGAAAAGGGAATGCTTGTGCAGTTTGGGTGGGATTGCGAATTGGTGCAGCCACTGTGGAAACAGTTTGAAGGTTCCTCAAAGAATTAAGAATAGAACTACCTTATCATCCAGCAACTCAATTTCTGAGTCTGTATCCAAAGAAAACCAAAACAGTAATTTGAAAAGATGTGCACCCCTATGTTCACTGCAGCACTATTTACAATAGTGAAGATATGGAAGCAACCTCAGTGCCATAGGTAGGAAATTGGATAAAGAAGAGGTGCTACATATATACAATGCAATCTTAGCCATTAAAAAGAACGAAATCGTAAGATCTTCTAACACATGAAAGGGTTAAGAAGTACAAATTGGCAGTCACAAAACAGGCACAGGGATGCGAAGGACAGCAGAGGGAATGCAGTCAGTAATGTTGTAATAACTGTGTATGGTGCCAGGCGGGGACTAGATTTATTGGGGGGTGGCAATCACTTTGTAAGTTATGCAAATGTATAATCACTATCCTGTACATGTGAAACTAATATAATTTTAATATTAACTGTCATTAAAAAATAAAAGAATAAAACAAAACAGATCCTCCCAGATCTGAGGAAAGATGGGTTGTAAAAGGGAGCTGTCCCATGGTCTCTATCTTATCTCCTTGGAGAATTCCACTGAAGAGAGGCGAAAGGAGAGCATGTGTGCACGAGGGAGCAAGTACCTCGATGCGAAGCCGAGACCTGGTGGGACAGATCATGACAAGGCGAGGCAACGTGTCTGCAAATCTCTCCTGAATAGCCTCCACTTCCATAGCACTTTTTAAATAAAATAAACCCAGGTAAGCCCAAGGGAGCTTAGCATTATTGTCAGGAATCCTAGCGGTAAGAGTGCCTGGCCGGGGTACCTCCTGGGCTGCTCTGACGTTGGTCACATCCAGGACCAGAGGAAGACATTTAGAGGCCCCAAGCACTGTTTTTCTGGCCAACAGATTCTGAAACAGTTCATTAAATCTGTACTTTTATCATTTTGGGGTGGCCCTGCTTGACTGGTGCCCTAAACTCATACTTAATCCACCTGTTAGCTAATCCCGCACTGACCACATCAGCCTATAAGCCCCTCTCCTAAGTTCTGGAGGGAACCAATCACTGTGGGTGGTCTAGGTCCAACAGCTTCATGCACAACTGGGTGCCCTGCTGCCCACCTTGTAAGTGCTAATCTCGCCTAGCCCCATGACCTTCTTCCAGCTGGGACTTCCCATTTTGTTACTTGGAAGGAGAGTTTATCTTTGAAGCCAAGGCAAAGGGAGGACAAACGCCTGGAAGTCCCAATAGGTGTCCCCTGTAGGAAGCTTTAAATGTTAGCAAGGTACAAATTCCGGTGAGGAATTGGGATGACATAGTGAAAAAGAAACGGTGAGTACCTCCCGCTTCCAAGTGCGCAGGTGACCATCTCCCCTCCCCTGAGCCGTGACCTCTCCAAGGACTTCGAATCAGTGATTCGGGAACCTTGGAGTCACTCATCATCTACATTGCTCTTGACCAAGTTCTAACCATTCAAACGGTGAACAATAGGACCGAGGTGTGTGACAGGAGCCCCAGTGCTTTTTGCCTTGACCCAGATTTTGCTTATGGAAAGACTAGCCGAATGCCGGTTTTCCTTAGATCTTCTGGCCAACGAGCTGGAGGGACCTGGTGGCCAGGGTAAGGGAGGTTAGCAGGATGCCAGACAGGTTCATTTGCTACCTTGCCCGGGGATGGCACCGCTCACACTGAGGCCCAGCCGGGCCTGTGCTACCTGCTCTCCTCACAGAATGTCTCAAACGGGAAGGCTCAGGTGGAACCGGTCAGACCAGATGTTGCAGGCCTGTGGCTTTTAGGAAGGAAAAGACAGCCAGCCAGAGGAGAGAGTAGGAAGGAAACAAACCTATTGTCCCAGCTCCTAACACGAAGAAGCCCCTCCGCCCCCATAGGCTCCAGGGTATTAGCAGTGAACACATCCTGAGGATGCGATGGCTCATCGATGTCCCATGAGTGGACTTGGCTAGTGTCCCCAAGCAGGACCAGCAACCTGCAGGCCACTGTCCAGACCATGGCTCAACAGAGAAGAGCACTGGCCCTGGGGCCTTCTTCCTTTTCGTAGAATTTGTTTCAGCACTAACAGAAAACACACACCCATATACACACAGACACACACAGTTATCTTTCTTCCTCTCACGTATATACCGACACGGAGGCAGACGTGTGCATCCATGTATGTATGTGCATGCACATGTGCATATATGTACAGGTGAGCATACCATAAATCCAGCTACTCCCTACACTGTGTAGTTCTCTAAAGGTCTGAGAAAGACCCTGTTTGTAAATTCTACCACTTCTGACTGATGATGTTCTTTTCGCCCTTGCTGGGGCCTCTTCCCTGCTTCCATCTTGTCTGCAGATTGCTACAGCTGCTAACGAAATTCAGGCCTCAGTGTGTGGTATCCACATGTCTGCAGCACATGGATCTTTGTCCAGATACTCCGTGAATAGCGCTACAACTCTATTCAGCACAATATATTTATAGACATGTTTGCAAAGAGCCGACAGTAATTTCAACTTTTTTTAAAAAACATACTTAATCCAGGCTCGAAAATACTTACTGGCCCACATGCCCAGAAGCTAAAAGAAATTAGATATCAGGCCTAATGAAAATTAGTCACAGAACCTAAATGAGGCTGAATCAATCTCTCTGTCTTTCTGTCTGTCTCTCTCCCTCCCTCCCTCTCTCCCTCCCTTCCTTTGCCAATCCTTTTTAGTCCAAGGATCTCTGAGCCTGGGTTTGGGGGTGGTAGTGGTATGGAGTGAATTTATTTCAGAGAGTCTGGGGCAATCAGAGCCTGATGTTTTTGGAGGGAGGAAGAGAAAGAAAAGGGACAAAAAGCAGAATCCTTAACTTCCAGAGAGCAATCACATAGAGTACCCCCTCATTTTACATGTGAGGAAACTGAGGCACGTTTAATGAGACCTACTTTTACTATTTGCTTGGTAATGGCTGAGGGTAGCCTAGCAGCAGTCATAATAATCGTGATTGGGATCCCACCGCCAGTAAAGTGGCTTGCTCAGAGTAAAACAGCTAGTAATAGGGGAATTGTAATTCAATCACAAGTCTCCTTAATTAGCACTAGTAACGCCATTTACATTTAAAAAATATCAAAAGCTTACTGCATGCCAGGCACTATGCAAAGATTTTTCATGGATTATCTCACCTAATCCTCAAAATAGCCCTATGGGGGAATAGTCCTCTTATTTTAATACATAAGGGAGTTGAGGAACAGAAATGTTACATCATTTATGCAAAGTCCAACGCTAGTATAGCATTAGTAGTATAGGCTGTTACTTTCCAAGCCCAGGGTGTCTTGTCCGTGAATATCAGATTCTCCATCTACTTGATTCCTAAAGCCCCTTCCAGCTTACACCGGAAGAGTTGATGACTTCTATGGTAACCCTTCCCCGTAAACTCAAGCAGCCTTGGGTCACTTGGCTGTAGTCCCCTGTCATTCTCCCCTTCCCACTATCATCTCAGGAAGAATGGCCCCCAATCAGCTCAGTCTGAGTTGTCCTGGGGAGACTCAGCTCCACCAGTCCAGGCCCCGGGTCCCAGGTGAGCTACTTTCTGTAACAACCTCCAGAAGCTGCTCTTTGGCTCTAGGCCTGGGCCCTGTAACTCTTTCATTCTGTGAAAAACAGGAAATATCCCCTTAAATTGGCAAATAAGAAACTCTTGCAAAAGGAGCCCAGGGAAGCTGCGTCCATGCCTCTTGTAATTGTGCCCACATTTCAAGGCGTGCTGACTTTGATTCTGCATTGTCCACAGCCATCCTTGGTGGGCTGAGATGAACACTTCCTTCTCTGCCTACTCTCTCAGGCTTTTGATGAACTTTTCATCCATTTCTGAACCTTGAACAGCAGAAGAAGACAGTTTGACTCAGAGTGATATTATTCATGGTTTGGTACCTGGTGGGGGTGGAATTGATCTATCCTATCAGAGGACTGCCAAAATGTGCTTAATGGCCAAGATCTAGGATGAGCCAAGTTGCTTGTGGAGGCAACGCCTGGGGAGAGGGGTTCTCCCTAGGAGGGTCCTGAGCAGCAATGTCTGCCAATTTCACCATTATCTCCCCTGTGTGACTTTGGGCAAAGTATTTTACTGCCAAGAACCCCAGTCTTCTCATTTGCAATATGGGCCAAAAAGCAGTTTTTAGAGGTTTGACTTGATTTTAAATTCAAATTCACCCAGCCTCGCTAGTGTCCTATCTCCGGTGTTTGCTCTGAACACTAGGTAGTCATCTGCTTCTGGAATCTCTGTGTTTTTGGTGGAAAATCCCAAGTTTCCTAGAGTTCTTTGTCCTTCCAGGGTCAAACTGTAGCACAGAAAGGCTTCTTCATTTCACCCACAGGAGCAACGGTGATCTCAAACCTATGCAAGCCAGCAGAGGAAATCTACTTGGGAAGATGCGGATGATGAACCTGTAGCTAAGAGAACTCAAATAAAGGACATGTAGATAGTGGCAGTTTCCAGGTGGTGTGTGTGTGGTTGTGTGTGTGCTTCTGTCGAGGGAGGTACAAAGTTCATCTGGAAGCATATGAGAGGTGAGAAATCTGGCTTAGCTATCAAGATAACCATCAGTCTCCAGGAATCAAATAAAACTAGGCAGCAAGCCTAATGAAAATTAGGCACCAAAAAAACGTGACTTACATTACCTTTATATCTCCTTTTCTATTTGGCTTGGGTTCCTACAAGAAGAATCATTATATTTTCACTACCTATAATACCTTTTGCTAGGTGCTATAATTGGAAGGTCAAGGGGAGACAGAGAACTAAGTCTCATGCCTCATGTCTATATGAACAGACATATAATTGAATACGATAATTAATATATAAGAAGAGATTTGGTGATCCTAGCACCTAACGCAATGCAGTATGTATCGTAAGTGCTTCATAAATATGTAATGAAAGAAATGAGGGCCAGATACAGGAGAACACGGGCATGCTTGGGGAAAAGTTCGTGTATTGTGGGCAAGAAAGCCCAAGTGGTTCATGCCTGTCATTCCACTGCTAACTTCTCAGGCCTGATTTGCAGGGCCGCTTTAAAGGTGTGATGTGTTTGGATTTGTTTTGCAAATCATTGTTCTTAACAGCCAAGGTCAGAGTTTTCGGCTTTTCCTTTGACTGTTGATCATCCACTCTGCAAGCTTCACTTTGCTCCTCGACACCTGGCAAATGACTCCATTTCCTTGCCCTGGCTGTGGACTCTCATTTCAGTTGTGGAGGCCAAAAATTTCCCCGCTCTCCCTCTTCCTCTGGGACCAAACAGGTTTCTGAATTCCAGAGTAGAGCCATATTCTCACTCATATTCGGGCTGAGTCTGGAACTCCCAAAGCATGTTTTACCTCGTTAGCGCTCCAGGTGTAGCTGGACCACATCAACTTCCTGGACATCTGCTCTGGCCTTCCCCAGGCAGCCTGGCCTCCCCACCCCCAGTTTTCAGACTGAACCTAAGTCAATTCTCTGCGTTCTTTCTCCCTAAGTCCTTGGATTCGGCCTCCTGTCTCCAGTCAAGCCAGGGATCAAGGTCTCTCTCTATTTTCTTAGTGTCAGATGTTTAGATTTTGGCGTGGGGCCCGGGTGAAGATGAGGATGACAGAATGACAGAGTTACCTAACTGTTTGCAACAGAGAATGCATTCCTCCCCACCCGGTCTTGCCCCAACTTGTAATTAACTACCTCTCCCTTTGCCACCCCTCAATACATTTTTGCCTTTCTCTTCCTAAATAAGGTTATTAAGTTCCCTGACTTATTCAGATAAAAGGTGCAATGTTTAAGAGACCATAGGTATGTCCTTTGGGTCTGAACATGTGGTCAACTTCAATCTTTATGCGTTTTCAGAGAAATGTGAGATGCCCAGGCCTGAATCGTGTGAAAGTCGTTGCCTGATAAAGGGTTTTTGGATGGCGACGCTGCTAATCATGATAAAGTACGTGGTCCACATTTGACTCACATTCCTATAAGGTTGCTGCTAGAAGGCCCTCAGCTGTCCTCTAGCCCAGTGGTTCCTGACCCTGGCTGAGCATCAAAATCATCTACGGAGTGTGTTTAAAATGCAGTTTCTTTGGGGCCGGCCCATGGTAAACCTACTGAATCAGAGTTTCTGACGTGGGAACCCAGAGTCTGCATTTTAAATTATCTCATTTAGTGATTCCAATAATAGGCTGGGTTTGGGAACTGCTTGGTTGAATCCTTGATTTGTTTTAGATGAGGAAACTGAGGCTCAGGAGGGTAGCGGCCTATAGCAAAGTGGCCAAACAGGAAAATAAGGGCAGAGTCCTTCTGCCTCAGTTGTCGCCGTCCCTTCTTTGCAAAGAACACCCGTGTTACTCTCCATGCTGTCACTATCTTTCCATGTCTCCAGAACTGTGAGGACTTTGATGCTTGGACCACGTCAGATCCATCTCTGAGGCCTCCAAGTCCTTAAGCGTGATACCTGAAGCCGGGATCCCAGTATGCTGGGCAGGTTCACGTTCTTAGCCCTTGAACCTGCGGTTTTCCGAGGATGAAGGGTTGGGACAGGAGCCACAGTGCCCTCTTCCTTCAAAAAGCAGGGCTGACTGCAAAGTCTCAAGTTTGCAAAGTTTTCAAGCCCAGTTTCCGTGCTGAGGGAGCCGGAATGTCTAGTGGCGGCAGGTTACCTGAAGCTTGGGCTGGGGCCGAGTGTCTGTTTGTTTATCTCGGGGAATTTTGGCCTTATTCCCATCACGCTATCGCCAGCGGCAGCCTTAAGTGCGAGGATAATGACATGCTCTGAAAAATGCCTCAAACATCAATTACCCAGCATTGAGACACCTCCTGGGAGTTGTTCCTTCACGTCCACACCTTAAGCTGTGCTTATCACTCTCTCAGCACTCTGCTCAACCCTGCGTAATTCTGCAGGTCTGCCCTCAGCTCTGGCCTGCTGTTCTTCAAAGCCGGGTTAGGAAGTAGAATGGGAAGACGGCACGCCAGGCAAGGCCGATCTGTAGTTTCCAGTTTTGTGCATGGAGATGAGACCAATAGCCAGCCGACAGAGGAGTGTGGAAGAAGAGGCACTGACTGTCACCAGACACGGGTTCTAACCTCACCGCCACTGTGCTCACTTGCCACGTGGCCGCGGAGTAGATGCTCTCCCCTCTAATCCTCGGTTTCTTTGCCCGCACGATGAGGAAATTGGGCTCAGAATCTTTCAGCTCCGATTTAATGGTGCTAATTCAAGAGCCAGGCTGTAGGGTCGGGCAGGGGCAGCTAATGGATGATGCTCATTCCATGATGTCATGGTGTCCTATGCATCCCGCATCCTGAGTTCACTCTTGGAAAGCTGTGTTATTATCCCAGGCTCAAGATACGACCTCCAAAGCAGAGCACATTATATGTTCGTGCCCTACCGTGCTGGCTTCGGCGGGCCTAAGCCGGGCAATATCTCTGGATGTCTCAGCTTCTTGACGGCAGGTTCAACAGAAAACTGCTTTTCCAACTGGATGTGAGTACCTGAGGACATAACTAACTCTGCTTTTCGGGGTCCCCTCCCCAGTCTCTCTTGCCTGCTCTGCAACATTGTGGGGCTTTTTAGCACATGACTCCCTCAGCCACACACCCCTCTAACTAGGTCACCTGCTAGCATTGGCTTAGTGCCAGCAGTCTGTGGTTTCTCTGACTGGAAAGGCCTTGATTCATCCTGTTGCGGGGAACTCTTCTGTTAGGTGACTTTGCTCTGGGGATTTCTTCTCTGCCTATCCCTTCTCCTCCCAACACACCCCCATCCCTTCTGTTTCCCACCCCCTGGCCCAGTCTCTTAAGGATACACGGGATGATTTTCACCTCAGAAGAGGGCACTCTGGTGTACCAGAACGGTCTACGCTTTGACCACCAGTGATAGCAACAGGGGCTGACTTGGGAGAATTTTAAAATCCTCCAAAGCCGTGACTAATAAACTGGTAATCTAAGGAAAACCCATTTGTTTGTTATGCTAGCAAACATCAGGACAATCCTTAGTCACCTCCTTCCAACCAAATTGCTTTCCTTATGCCCTTCCTATTAAGAAATTATGGAACCCCCTTTGTACGCTTCAGGTCCTAGTACAAGGCCTGGCTGGCACATAATAGATACTCAATAAATATTTGTTGAATGAATAATGATGGAACAAATGAAGACTAAACAGATGTACGAGCCAAAGGAAATCATGTTAGCTGAGTCAGGAGACCTGGATCAGCCACCAGCCCATGTTTTAATCTTGGGCATGTCCCTTGCTTCCTGGATTTAAGTCTTTCTCTCTCTGTAGAACTGGATGCTGAACTTAATGGTCTCTTAAGGGTCTTCCATTTCTGGCAGTTCGTGACTCTGTAATCTGAACTCCTGTACTAACTACATAAACCCCCAAGCGTAAAAGAAACTTCCAACTAGTCATCAGATAGTATTTGGTTCATGCTGATGGGAAAAAAGAATTAAACTCTGGATTTTGGACCATGCCATTTTCAGAGAAGCCACTGCTTCCCACCCTGAAAATGGGGGTTTCTGATTGGGTCTCACCTCTATGATTTAAAGGCACGACATTCAAGGTCCCCCACTCCTTGCCCCTCTGCCCCATCTTGGAAGGCCCAGGAGAAGTATGTTGTGCATACACAGAGGTCTTGATTTTTAAAATCTCACGCAGCCGTAAAAATATATGCAGGATTGCCTGCCTGAGACTAAAGGAAAGCAGGGGAAAACAAAACTAAAGAAAGCAACAGAAAAGGTAGAACTTCTCTTAATTAGTCTTTCTTTCTTGTCCCTCCGGACTGAGTTTCCATAGGGCTCTGTGGGCGAAGCACATAAACTTTAAAGAATCTTTTTAAGGGTAACCGTTAAGAGAACTTCTAATCCTGAAATCTATGGCAGTCTGATTACAAATACATAACCAGTAGAACGGTGGTTTGTTTTGTGTATGTTCTTTGAGTTTGGTAAGTCAGGCTGGTGTGGGGCTTAGGCAGTCATATTTGGGCATATGGTAAGTTTCAGAGGGGGAAGAAAAGCAAAACATTTATCAGAGAAAGAATGCATGCAGTCTAAAATGTAATCAATAAATTGAAAAGTTGGTTACTCATACCTGCCACACTCCCTCATACATACAGTTAAGCTCCATGGTCAAACGTTAGATTTAGGCTCGATAATCCCCGAGCTATGTTCCAATTCTACTGTTCATTTTCTGATTCTATGAGATTATTCAGACTTGCGATGCACATTTCCAATAACACCCCTGTGGTTACTTTCAGTGTTTTATTCCAGGCAAACAACAAATGACCATGTAACATAGCTAGACCTTGGGTAGGCTTGGTCATGAAGTGACATGGTAGGTTGGTGGTTAGTTGGTGGTGAGCTATGAAGCAGGGAGAACTCTTTGGATCATCAGGGCATAGTAGCTCAAGAAGGGATCATAAAGGAAGTCTGTGGATGTGTCCGAGGGGGCAGTTTCTCATAGTTATATGCCTATTTCCATTGAAAGTCACTCTCCAAGGGGTACCCCCACCTGTCATGTGACAAATGTCTCATAGGAAAATGTGACAGTTAAATGTGCCACACTGATCAAATGCCTTTGGTGTACTTGAGCCTCCCTGGTGATATAAATAGAAGAGAATGAGCCTGGATTCAAATATGTCATGCTCTGTCAGAAAGAGAAGGGATGTGTTATCCTTACTAAGGGGCTTGAGGGATTCCATAGTTGGGAAAGGGCCAAAGGAGGCCCTCTGTTTCTAGAAGGAAGAAATTCAATGTGTCAGAGTACAATTTGAGCTAAATGAGTAGCATCACGGTGTTCCTTGAGCCCCTTGGATCATGGTAAGATGACCAGAATAGAGTTGGCAAGCCCCCCAGGACACGTATTGAGGCCAGGCCAGGTGTAGTTCGCCCTGAGCAGAACAAAGCACAACTATCTCCTCTTTTGTTGTGACTATTCCATTTGGGACAGCTCGGTTTAAGATTTCCAATGACACAGCCTGCCATTTGTCTCTGCTACGATTTACCTTTCACCTTGAGTCACTTTTAAAAAAATACACTTACACATCCCATCCGTGACCATCTTCATGGCATATTTAAATCTGGTTTCACCGGCTCAGAAAAAGCTACGTTTAAACCCCGCATAGCTCTTGGCCAGCAGGTCACATATATTTTCCCTTCCTCTCTCTGATTATGAGGTGCCCCCAATCCGGCGAGCCAGAGTCCTCATTGTTTTCCTCCTTGTACCCTAGGCACACTTCCGCCTCCAGGCTTCGACAGCACTAAACCGTCATCTTATGATGTTCTCCTTCCTCTAATCCATTTTTCATGACCCAACTTAAGTCACTACGTCTTCTATGATGTTTTATTCACTTGACCTTAGCCAAAAGCCCAAGAAACAATCATGAATCACAACACCTCTGAATCACATGGATCTGTCCTCTGAATTTTTAAATATCTATTGCGTTTTTTATATTGCTTCACATTTAATATTACATAAGACCATATGTGTATAAATTAATATCTTATCATCTGCATTGGAGGCGTTCGACTGAGTCATACAAGTGGACACTCTAGAGCCGGACTGCTTAGATTCAAATCCAGTTCTACAGATTCCCCATTGTGTCTTTATGCAAATTAATCTGTGTGGCTCAGTTTCTTCAAAATCAGGATAATAATTGTAGATATCGCATAAGGATGCGTGGTTTTGTAAGTTAATTGATATGTGTGCATTACTTAGAACAATGCCTGACACATATAAACACTCAATGAATTTAGGTATCATGATTACATGCTGTACGCTTTCACATATGTTATTTTATGTGATCTGAGAGGAGGTTAGAATGTTCATTGTTGTCTTTATTTTGCAAATGAGTAACTAAAACTTGAGAGATTAAGTAATTGTTCAAGGTCATACAAGTGAGCCGTCTTAGGGTTAGTGGGAGATTAACTATAAAGTAGAGGAGAAAATGTTAAGGGCCGTGAGAAGGGGGAGAAAAAGGCCCCCAGGAATTTAAAAGTTCTTCTGGTTGAAGAAGTAGGGAAGGCTGGCTGCAACGAGGCAGGGGTTGGATAGGATCGGCCTTGATGAAAGTCTTCCGAGCCATTGCAAGAGGGAGCCCAAGGCGGGCGGGGGGCAGTGGAGGAGCTGGGGTGTTGCTCCTCCTACGTTATACTTCTGGTGTAGAGGACATGGATCAGAAGGAGGATGAGTCCGAAAAGGAGATACCGGGTCACTGTGTGGGAGAGGAAGGAAGACAGTGGCAAGCCAAGTCTTTGGACTTGTATTCCAAATTTGCTACTCAGAAAATTCCTAAATATTTGGTTACTGTACTGGGCTTTTATAATCCTTGACTGATTAGTCCTGGTGACTTTATTAGATGAGGCAACGGGCCTCCTGTGAAAGGCACGCACGGTCTGCGTAGTTCTTCATTAAGCTGTACAGGACTGAGGAAAAAGAAGAACCAAGGGCTTTCTCAAGTAGCTTCTAGTCTACGTAATGGACTTATGTGTAAGTCGTGGTTGGCACATGGTGAAACTGTTATTCAATTGATAGTGTTCTCTAATTCATGAGTAAGGCCGCGGGAGAGAGGCAAGAAATGTCTGAAGAAACTGCCAGGCATGAAGGCACTGGCTGGGAAAGAAGGTGCAGGGAAGGCAGATTAGGAATTGAATTGGAGTCAGAAGAAGACATTTTGCTCCCTTCCCAACAGGGAAGCAAGTCATTCTCAGAGTCCGGCATGTGGGCTGAGAATCATGGTGAGGCTTGAGCTTGGAAAACAGTAACTTGAAATGTGAATTTTCATGTGCGCTTCTAACTCGGCTCCCTGGGCCTTCGGCTGCTCAGTGGGGAGATAATGGAAATAAAGAGGAGAATGCAGGTGACGTGGTTTCAATTCCTTTGGGTGCTGCTGCAGACACATTTGAGTGGTCATTATTATGGGATGGGAAAGAAAGCTGGATGGCAGATTAGGATCACTATCACTACCACTGCTATTGCTACTATTAAGAATAATAATATTAATAAATATGTGTGTGATGCACCAATGGGAGCCTGTACTTGGCACTGCCCCTGCCTAATGGGCTCACAGTTGAGAAGGACCTGAGGACAGTTTCCATGCTTTCCAATTTGGGCTTTGTCTGGGTAAGCGGTCCTTGGGACCAGCCCTTCCCAGTGGGCTGGGTTAGCAGTGCTCTTTTGCGCTCCCTGCTGGCCAAGCCCTGCCCATGCAGCAGCAGCAGAAACCCCCACCTAGCCTCCCTTCTCTTGCCTGGTAAGTTCCTAGAATGTTGAAGGAGTAGGAAAAACCCTTAGGGGACACGAAGTCCAACTCCGTCATTTTACAGGTGGAGATATGGAGGCTCGGAGAGAGACAGGGACTTGACTAGGGTCACATGGGAAAGCACTGTCAGGAACAGGAACAGGGCCCTGACTCAGGTCTCCTGGCTCACTTTCCAGAGCATCCATGTCTCCCTATCTCTCCAACCTCCACCAACTCCCAGTCACTTGACTTGTCACCTAGCCGGCATCACGCTGAGACTATGGGCTTCCTTCAACACCAGCAGCCCATCGAAATCCATTGGGGAGCTTTTAAAAATTCTATTGCATTGGCCCTACGCAGGCCAGCTGAATCGGCATCTCTGGATAAGGAGGGAGGGGGCAGGGCAATGTTTTTAAAAGCTCCTTGGGCGATTCTAATATGCAGCCAAGATTTAAAATAATGTTGAAGAGAAAATAAGCCTGACATCTGTGATGCCTAAAGGACAGACTCCCAACGAAGCAGACTTCTCAGCTACTGTTGTATTGACTGTGGCCCCCCCCTGCACCTCAGCAAGTCCCTAAACCCTGGTATGTACAGGGCCTAGGAATCTGGGTCACTGATGCTACCCTGAGCCCCACTGACCTCCTTCCCCCTCATCCCAGAAGTATTTTATTTCTGGCCTTCTTACCCATCACAAAGGCCTCTGAAGAGACTGCCTGTCTCCAGTGGGAAGTCCACAAACAATTTTCCCCAATTTATGACTTTTCTTAGGAGCGCCCCCCACACAAGTTGTGTCTCTTCTCTGGCTCTCTCCAGGGGGATCAGACTATGGAACCTTCCTGCAGCCCCCACCCAATCTGCTGCCCGTTCTCAGACATAAAGCTTGCTTTCTGAGCATCAGACATTGAGATAAACTGAGCACGTGGAAGGGAGAAGGGAGACACTGAGACTGCGACCCCCGATGCCTGTCTGGCGTTTGGCCTGCCGTCTCACTGTCTCCGGGCCCATAGGCATGTGTAACATGTACTTGCCCCGGAACGAGAGAGTAGAGATGGATATCTCTTCCCACACCATCGAGTGGTCTTTCTCTGTTCAGAAAAGTTAGATTTATCAAAATATTCCACTAGGAAAACTAAGCATTAGTAACACTGAATAAATAAAGCCCCCTCTTCAACATACTGCATTCACCTATCTATCTGTAAATCATCAGGCTGGAAGGGATTATTAATACTTGTTTGGCAACATAAGAACTTTAGTATTTTGTGGTCTTTTGATAGCCTCCGTTGGTCAGATTTCTGCTCCCTCTTCTACCTCTTTCCACCTATGACTCAGTGCCAGAGAACGTACTTGTTAAATCTTCTATGATGGTGTTTTGCGGGCTTTTAAAATGTAAAATCAAAGCTAGAGCGATAAAGAAATTCCTTTGTGTCACCGTTATGGGAGAATAGCTTATTCTATCCATGGCATTGGTGGTGGGTAGACCAGAATACCCAAAAACCCAGCTAGGCTCTAAACCCTGCCTTACTAGAGCCCTGCTTGGATCCCTTCAAGCCAGTTATAGACCTCTGCTCTGGGCTCTTGTAGTAACTGAGCCCTGACCTTGATCTGGGTATTTCCGCTGCCTCTTATGAAGGCCAGAAGTGCAGGCTGGTGGTGGCCCCCAGCGGAAGCACTTTTCAGTAAAGGCTGTACCCCTGCCAGTTACCTCGGGTTCTGGAAGAGAAAAACTCACTGAAGGGGGAGGTTTGGGGTCTCCATTGGGATTCCAGTTTATTGTGAGTTTAGAGGATCCATCTGTGACTGTAGGGAGGTGGCTTACATGCATCCTCGGTTTTCTCATCTATCAGTACAGGTGTGTAGAATAATGCAGGTTCGGTTTATTGGGTCAGGGTGGTCAACAAAATGTTAAGTTTCCTAAACTTCCTAACCTCTTCCTATCCTTGTCCTAATAACCACACCCACTGTTGGAAGAAAACAGTCGTATGTGACACTCTCGCCACCTTCTTGGCCATTCTCTGATTTGCTTCATGTTCGACAGGCCAGAGGAAGGAAGGATAAGGGGTGCGTAGAGCAATCGGGGGTACATTCAGTGTGCCTCGAAACGCTACTGTAATCGAATGGCTTCGATTGGCAGCTAGCATGGGTGGAATGAACACATGAACTCATGACATAGGTCAGGGCCACAGAAGCAAAGAGCTGCAGCTCAAGGCGGGTCTGACTTTAATGCTTCATGCAGAGGCGCTCTCGTCCCTGTCCTCCTCTGTCCTTCATCTCTAGAGCCCTTGGCTGCTGCCCTCTGAATTCCGTCCCGGCATGTGCAGTGAGGCGCCTGCTACACAGCACGGGTGCTAAGGTAGGCCCGTTCCTGAGAGACACGTAACTCCTGTCACTGCTGCCTGGCTTCGGCTTCATGAATTCCGCATGGCCTTGCTAAACCTTCCTTGGAGTGTGAGGCAGACTTGGACACTTCCTCCTCGCCTTCGCTCCCTCTCTCTTTTGTTCAAGTTCAGACTTACATTGCGGCCTCATGGCTCTCCGAGCCTTCCCAGGCTTCCTTCCCATTTAGTCTCATTTCCCTTAATAAATCCTTGCGCATTTAATTCCATTTTACTGTCTGATTCTTGGAGGCCCCGGACTAACACAAGTTATGAGCATTGTAAAATCAAACATATTCACCTAGAGTCTGGGTCTATCCCCAGGGTCCTGAGCATTGGACACAAATCCCTAGGGTTTGGAGAGATTTTAGGAGTGATTTAAATTTATTGCTTTGCTGTACCCCATATCGGTATCTCAGATAAATAAGTTTTTTTTCATTTTTTTAAATTTTTTTTCACTGTTTCACATTACTGTCTTATATGCATTCTTATGGAGGAAGAACTTTTTTTTTTAAATTAAGGTGTAAGTGACATTACATTATATCAGTTTCAGGTGTACAAAATAATGATTCAATATTTGTATGCATTGCAAAATGATCACCACAATAAGTCCAGTCAACACCTATAACTACATGTAGGAACAAAATTATGTCTTATGCTGAGAATTTGGAAGATCCACTTCTAGCAACTTCCGAATATGTGATATGATGTTATTAACTATATTCCCCACCTCTCGCCCCCGCCTCAGGCAATCACTGATCCGATCTCTGTATTTATGAGCTCGATTTTATCTGTTTTTCTTTTCAGATTCCACATATAAGTGAGATCATATGGTACTCGTCATTATCTCTGTGGCTTATCTTACTTAATATAATGCCCTCTGGGTCCATCTGTGTTGTCACAGATGGTGGCGGTTCACAGGAAGATCTCTCTTGGTTTCCATTTCAGATTCGGAGTCAGGGCAAAATGTGATTTCCACTTTTTCTGTGTTTTCTCAGTTCTTTTCTTATCCGAATTGTGGTGTTTAAGTTTTTCTAAAGGACAGAAATTTGTTGGAAGAGCAGTGTGTATGCGTGTGTGTGCAAGCGTGTGTGTGAGAGAGAGAGAGAGAGAGCGAGCGAGCGAGCGAGCATGCAAGTGAGACATGTCCTCCTGCAGTTTGTTTCCAGCTTTGCTTGGCGGTTCCGTCACACGCAGTGCTAGGCAACACACATGGTGACCTACTTTTACAAGAAAGCTCTTTTTGGAGTTGCAGTCGTTACCTTGCTCCTTGGCCTGGGATGGGTCTGCCACTAAACGACAGATACAGATGTACGGCACGGAGGGTCCGTGGTTCTGCTATCGCTACCAGATTAAATCATAAGGTTGAAAGGCATTCTAGCTCTGATCTTTTTGTTACCAGAAATCACATCAGAGATTTGAAACTTAATCACTTCCAACTCCCCCTAGGAGAGATTCAGCCTTAATCCTATCTCCAGCCCCATCTGGAGGGGCCAGGATGCTTTGTTCCGAGCTCCCGATTTTTCTAAATCTTGTCCCCTTCAGTGGCCTTCACTCTCTCCTACCCTCGGTGGAGTGTTTCTTCCTGACCCCTTCGGCCCAGCCCAAGCCAGCTCCTTTTATAGCTGCCCCTCCCCTTGAACTCCCTCTTCCTGTCCCCTCTTCCCCCTAGTGGCGGAAACTCCACCTCTGTTGACCCAGTATCTTTGAAGAGGGTCCTGAGCTGCCCCTCTGAGTTTGGGCGGAGTCCCCTGTAGGTATCCAGAGAAAGGTCTGGAGTCAAGGTTATTTGTGCTTGCGGGTTGGTTCCCGGGCACCTCTGGCGGCTTGAAGTTCTCTTCGTCTGAGGTGCTACTCGTACTGAGGCACCTGTTTCCTGGGTAATCTCCTGACTGCTAGTGTTTCACCCGGAGCTTTTGGTTCTGATTTGGTGTTCTTGTCCCAGCACGCCCCAACTTCACCACGAAGCCTGCCGCAGATCTGTGGAGAACGGCCTTGCCCAGAAGGCAGGAGGAAAGCGCAATGGCCAAAGAGAAACGGGACCGAGCAGGGGACAGATAAGTAGTTGTGACTATGACCAGTGTAACAGGGATTCATTAGGGGTTCAAGACACATGTGAAGAAACCGAAGAGAAAATATAAACCAAATAAAAGCCCTTCAGGAATACCACGTAGAGGCCCAACACAGGGGTGTGGCTTGGGGTTCCCAAAACACGTGGGCCACCAACTTCTGCCTCTGTCCTGAGACCATGTGCAGGCCCCTTTACCTCTGTGCAACGTGCTTTATTGTAAGACTGCAACTGGAAAGGAAAAAAAGGTTCTATGGACTTAGAAAGCTTTTAAACTTTCTAACTTCTAGTAACAAGTCTGGGAAAGTAAGCATTTAGCCTTTGTAACTTCTGTATTGGTGACAAATCGACAAGAGAGCTGAAATGGATTTTGAGCATCTGCTATAATGATTTTTTTGCTCTAAATATAATTAGTTTTTTAGAACTTAAGACGTTATAATTGATGGACAATAAACTGTACATGTTTAAATTATTATTTGGTAAATTTTGGTACACACATAAATATTTGCAATAACCTAGATAATGAATATGCCACCCACAAAACCTTGCCACTATTGATCTATTTTCTTACTATAAATTAGATGGCATTTTTAAAATTTTATGTAAATGGAATCATACAGTATGTACTTGTTTTGTGTACAGACTCTTTCGGTCAGCATGATTATTTTGAGACTCAAAATAATGCGGATCAATATTTTGTTCCATTTCATTGCTAAGTAGTATTCCATTGAATAAACATAACATTGTTTATTCATTCACTTGTTCATAAATATTCTGGCTTTTTCTAGTTTTGGACTATTACAAATAAAATTTATGAACATTTATGTACAAGTACTTTTTAACTAATGACTTCTATTTTTAAAATCTTTTTTTTTTAGCAGAAACTGACTTGGCAAGTGTTGCATTTGTGTTTCTGTTTTGGAAGTTTTTGTTGTTGATGGTTCACATCCTTTTTGATGTAATCACACATTACTGAACCTACAGTAGCACTTCCGTAGGCATAAGGAATGGGTTTCCGAAAACTCATGTAGAATAATTTCAGTTAAAAAACTTAAGACTTTTTGTATAAAAAGTTGTCTTGGGGAGGACGAGAAGCAAAGCATTTGTAAAAATGACATATTTACTCAAACGAGTCAATACATATTATATCAAGTGAAGACAATATTAATTTTTTTTCAAATACACTGGCACAGACAAAGACTGGAGTCTGTACTGAGCTGGGAGAGATGAGAAGTCCATCAGTGAGACGGTTTCAGATGTACTGCTGCACCGCGGAGCCAGGGAATATGGCAACACGGAGGAATCCAGCCTTTAGGGCTGAGCTGGCCCATGGCCAGCAAACAGCTGTTGTTTAAGAAAAGGGGTTCAGAGAGATTGCATGGTGTGCATTTGTTAACAGCATTGTTGACAGAGTGAGATATGAGATCTATCTTGTCTTCCTTTCAGGCCTCCCCAAGGAAATAGCCACACTTTTATTTCATTCTTATTTTATTTTGGTTTATATTTCCTTAATAAAATTCAACATGGTTCCATGGGAGTATTTGGAAACCAAGAGTGACTCTCAGACTGGGAATGAGTGCTGCTTGAGGAGACTGCCACAGTGAGGAAAGGGACAACCTCAAATGGGCAATGCAAGCAAAACAACTCTGCCCTGGACTCTGGAGTCCCCGTATGTGTCCTTGACAACGAGTTGCTCCAGCGAAAGGCAAGACGAGAACCCTTCAGAAAGCACTGACTCGTCAACTGCTACAACAGCACAGGTTCCCACTGCCCACTCTTCAGACTCTTCCCCTGGGCCTTGAGGCCACTCAGACCAGCTTGAATAGCATGTTGCTCTAGTGGGCTGCCGGAGAGGCTGGGGGCGGTGTTCAGCCCATCCTGTAGGTCGGAGACAATGTTTGTGTACCAGGGCAGACCCCAGTGGCAGGCAGGAAAGGGCTGGAGAGAGTTGGAGAGAGATCTAATGAGGAGCACAGTGCAGTTTTCTTCCTCAGCCAACCCCCATATTGGGGTGACAATTCATGGAGATGGGATGCGTTGTTCTTGGCTTGCTTCAAGCCTCTGGGCAATGAACAAAGCAGTCAAGAGGCTGTGTGGGGGGCAGGATAAAGGTGAGGAGGAGACTGAGGGGAGCTGGTGGAGGATATCTGGACTAGGAGCCCCTGGGGCTACCCAGGCGACTGACTGATCTGCTTACAAACATTAGAACTTCCCCTCTCCGGTCCTCCCAAACCCCAGGGACTGCAGACTGCTTTGCTCTTCTAGATCAGGAAGAACATGATGTCCTTATCTCGTGGGAGAGGGCTAGTCAATACCACCTCCAAGGAGAGATGAGAAGGGAATCAGGATTACTGCAAATCCAGCAAGCAACGCCACTGGGGGAAGCCTACGAAGAAGGGTGCAGGCTCCATCTAAGGCCCCAGGGTTCCAGGAGTCCGGATGGGCGGTGGATGCAGACGCCATACTCTCTCACCAATGCTTCAAAGCCCTGGTGCTCGGGGCTGGGGTGAACTGTTTACTTTTATTGTGTCTATGAGCTTTTTCTAGACCTGGCTCCTAAAAACATATGAAAGACAAAGAGCTGCTTAGGCGACAGTGTTCTCCGCCCCTTTCCCTTACTCCCTACTCGCCATTCCTCCCACCTGAATGCATTGTGTCCAGGGCTCTAATTCTTGGTGCCTCTCATTGTCACAAAGAAGTCAACCTATTGTATCTGGCGAAAACAAAGTTGCCCTTCTCAACGTTACTTTAGCAGGCTCCACTCTGGCTATAGCCACTCTGAGGACCAGCTCATTCACATTGGGGACACAGTAAAACATCTGGAACTTGTGGTTTGGGTCGAGACCATAACGTCCCGATCTAAGTTAGGGTTATCATGGTTTCAGCATGATACAAAAGCCCGTGGCTTTGTCACGTTACTCAGTACTTAATGACATGACCTCACTCCAGTTTAGCTAAACTTGGACTTCAAGGTCCTTTCGGTCTGCCTGCAGTTGTTCAGTGGACTGCTCAGGTTGCTAATGCTTCTTATGGGTCCCTTTCTTACTCTGCTGAGATGTGGAGACACGGAGCATTGGGTAAGAGAAAGTACGTTTTGGATTGGAAAGTGGAACACTTCCAGGGTCATATGCCAGGTTAAGGAGATCATATTGGGTTTGGGGACAGCACCTACCCTTCCCAGGCTGAACTAGGTCACCAAATACCCAGGTAGTCTCATCTAGAGAGAAAGAGAGAGATCTAAGGCCTTTTAAGGGCTTACTCCACTTCTTCTGCTTGCCGTTCTCTATCTCTCTGTACCTCGTCTTCCCACTCAAGTTTAGCTCCATTTAAAGAAAGCTGTGTTTGAAAGTGGTAAAGGTCCTTAGGGAAAATCTTTTCCGAAACCTTCATGATAGAGCCAGAGAAAGAAAGACCCAGTAGCGTAAGGCACTTGACTTAGGCTACACAGCAGATGAGTGTTAGAGCTGGGAACTGGGGTCTAGGGCTGAGGGTAGAGAGGAAGCTTCAAAAAGAGGGTATCCCCTAACCTGGGCTTTGTGGTCACCTCTACGGTTGCTTTGTAGTTTACCTGGTGGACAGGTAAACTGGCACCAAAATATCTCAGAAATAGAGATGCTGCCTCTGAATAATTCTTTTGGAGCTTGAAGACTGTGCATGTTTAATTTTCCAAAAAGAAAATCCTAGCAGAGGCAAGACCGTGTGGGAACAAGGCTCAGGGCAGGTTCTGAGGGAGGCAGCTCTGAGGAAGCCCCCAGTGACAGCCTTTGCAGACTGCACAGTTTCCGAAAGCCTAACTGGTATTCTTGCCTCCTCCCACATCGTCTACAGACTGATCGCTGTTGTCACGGCATCATGCTCCATAAAATGGAAATTTGATGTCACTCCCCAGCCAGAAACCACGGACGAGTCCCCATTGACTTGATGATATTAGACACAAACTTCCGAGCACAACGTCAAGTTCCCCGGCTACTTTTCCAGGCTCATCTTCATCCACCCAAGAGCTACCTAAAGCACCCACACGTACTTTCTTCATTCACACCATGTCATTCATATTTCAGCTCCAAACCATTGTTCATGCCGTTCCATCAGCTTGACATATCTTTCTCTGTTGTAAATATCCCACACCAGAGTGACACGTTTATTACAATCAATGAGCCTACAGTGACACGTAACCATCACTTGAAGTCCATATTTTACATTCGGTTCACTCTTGGTGTATACGCTGTGAGTTCTGATGAATGTCAAACTCTCTTGTTATATGGTATTTCCTATTCTTTCTTAGAATTTCCTTCCCTCTGATTACATCACATATCTGGTCTTTCATGTTGTCCACTTTGCCCATTAGAGCCCTTACATGTTAGTCACAGTTGTTTTAAATTTCTGGTCTGATAATTTTAACAACTCAGCCGTATTTAGTCTGGTTCTGATGCTCTATCCCTGCAAACTGTTTTTAGCTTTATAAATGTTTTGTAATTTTTTCGTTAAAAGCCAGGCATGATGTAGTAGGTAAAATGAAGTCCAGTGAATATGGTAGTAAGGTATGTGGCAAGGAGAAAGTATTTTATAGTCCTCTGATTAGATGGCAGTCTCTCGGGAGCCTGTGCCTCTGGGCTGTGAATGTCACAGGTGCTTCTCCAGTCTTTTTACCCCCTTAGGTGGCCCGGGATGGCTGGATGGGGCTGAATTGGGTATTTGTCTTTTCCTAGGCCAGTTGGGCTGTTGATAAAACCCCAACAGTATTCAGAAACCAAATGGAAAATCTGGAGTTGAAAAGTACAATAGGTGAAATGAAAACTTATTTTATTTTTTATTTTCTATGTGATGAGACATCGTCATGATGTTTTTTAAAAATTATTTAGGCATGATTTTCTTTAGTTATTTGGACATATCTGCAATAGCTGCTTTATCTTCTAAGTGTCCCACAAAACAGTTTCTATTACCTGCTCCCCCCTCCCCTATTTATAGGTCACACGTTCCTATTTTTTTTGCATGTTTCATATTTTTTTCTTGTTGAAAACTGGACATTTCAGAAAATATAGTGTAGCATCTCCAGATACTATAATGGACTTTTCTGGACTAGTTTGGTGCAGTATGTGGCCTCTGTGGCACCTCAGAAGCAGCAGCCGTGGACATGTACACAGCATCACCACCGCCAGGGATTACTATAGTTTTAGCAGGGCCCTGTTTCTTTCACCGAGATCCCCATTTAGCTTGTAGCTGATCTATCTCTAGTGGTATCAAGCCCAGCTATTAGCCTGCACTAATTGCTTCTTAATTCCACTGTTATTTTTTCATAATGATGCCCACGGGCATAAATTGCTACACGATCTTATCCAATTAAAGCACACCCTTGCAGGGACAGGCTGTTACCAATTTTTGAGACTTGCTGAGATCCTAGAACCCATCTTCTTAGTTCTTTCTTTGGTTCTCTCCTTAAACTTCTAGGTAGTCTACAGTTGATACTATTATCATGGAGCTGGCAGTCCCCTGTTAATTGCTCACCATTAAGAGCTTCATTGTTTCTAATAATGGCCTTAGGCAAAACCTCTCCACTGTTTATTTTTTTCCAAATAAAGTTACTCCCTTCAGGGAAAGCTAAGGGGCTCTGCATTCTTATAATCCTGTCTTTCCACTGGGCGGAACTTGTTCATTGCATTTGAGCTGGAGGCGGGGAGAAGAGCCCACTTCTCCCAGAGTAACATCCCTGCTCTGTGAGCAGAGTATACTGAGCAAGAGAGGAGCTCCTGCTTTACTCAACTCGCCTTTGCTAGCATGCAGCCTCCACCCTATGAGCGAACCGGGCGATGATCAGAGACAATGTTCCTGGCCTACGATTTCCGGAGTGGACCTGCCACTATGCCAGTAGGAGCTGGATGGTGCAAGGCTCTCCAGTTCTCTGGGTCCCGCCTATCTGGGATAAAACTGCAACACAGAGCTGGTAGGGAGGGATGACAGACTCCAGCATCCTACCCTTGGGGGGTCAAACTAGCTCAGCACAGGGGACTTCATGAGGACATCCCCCCCTCCCCGTTATTGGCCACAGCCCTGAAATATACAGCTTTAATTACACTGATTTGGGGAGGAGGGGCAAGGATGGGAGAAAATCATGGCTCTCACGCCATACAGTCTTGCTGTTATTACCAAGATTTATTAGAATCTCTTGAATCAAAGTTGTTCATTTGCTGTATGACGTTAGGACAACATTTTTAAAAATTACATTTCACCAGTTATGGCAGTTTCATTAGAAAACGGGTCAACTGGACTCATTGTACCCCATTCTCCTTTCTATTAGTTTTGGTAAATACCCCCCCCCCACACACACAATCTTCTTGCTTCCCTCCGAACCAAGACGAAGCCCCGGGCCAGGGGGACCCCACCTGAGCGGGGCAGTGGGACGAGCCTGCACTGCAGGGCAGGAGTTGGGTCCTGGCCACTCCGGAAATGTCCATCCTACTGGCTGCCCCTTGAGGAGGCAGGAGACCAGGCGGCAGCCGGGGAGACGGAGGACGCGAGTCGTGGCGAGGCCCCCACGCGGTCCGTCCCCCGAGAGGTGGCCCGCGGGGGAGGGCGGGGCTCACGGGGCACAGAGGCCACGGCTCCCCGCGATGCAGGGCGGGCGGGCCCCCCGAGTGGGGACCCGAGGCCTGCACCGGGAGAGGGAGGGGCTCGGCTCCGCGGGAAAGAGGCAGGAGCCGCAGTTAGAGACCGGAGCCGCTTGGGGCCGGGCCGAGCTGCACACACAGCCCGGCTTCCTCTCAGACAGCGAGACCCCAGTGCTGCGGGAGTCACTTCTGGGTTTCCTTCCACGGCCGGGTGCAGCGGGGAAGGCTGCGCGGCGCGGGAGGGGTCTCGGCCTTTGTTCTGCGGGTGCCCCGCGGTCTGGCCTTGGGGCCTGAATGGCCGGGTTTGTTTGGCGTCGGGCAGGACCTGCAGACCGCTTTCCTGTTTGCCTTGCCCCGTGCGGCCGCGGCCCTCGCGGCGTGAGTAAGCGGGGTCAGGCATCTCTGCGGGGCTCTTCCTCCGTTCTGCAGGTCCCCGGGGTCGGGCCCAGGGCCGTCCGCACGTTGCAGGCCCCGCACGCAGCTCCTTTAACACTTCGCCTTCTGCGTCCTTCCCGTGCCTCGGCCCTGCGTCGCCTCGTGGCAGGAAGAAGCCGCGAGCAGACTGGCGGGACACAGGGCTTTCTGGGGCCGCGGCACAGAAAGGGCCGTCGCAGGAGGGCGCGAGCTGAAGTCATCCCGGGGTGACCTTCTAAGCGAGGAGCCGAGGGCCACATGTCACGGGCCTGCCATTCCGCAAGGGGTCGGGCCCCAGGACCCTTGGGGGCCCGTGGACCCTAGAATGCTCTGGCCCTCGCCTGTCTGGAGGACAAACCCAGCGCAGTGCCGTCTGGCCTAGGCAGGCGGCTCAGAAATGACCCCCCCCTCGCCCCCGAGGCTGCAGGCCTTCCCTGGGGTTTCAGAAAGGAGCAGCATTAGCATTCATTAGGACTCTAATTGGCATCTTAATCGCTAGCTCGCTCTCTGTCTTTTGTTGTTTGTAATGAGCGCCTGCTCTACGGCCCTCCCCACCCCCCACCGTCCCCGAGGGACCGGCTCCCAGCTGTACCTCTCCTTCCCTGCACCCACCGCCCACATCCCCCGGCAAAGCTCGGAGGCGAGGATGAGCGTCCCCGTCCCCCGGGTATCTGCAATGCACCTTCCCCCCACCCTCTCCCCCGCCCCCGCCCCCGCCCCCATCCCCTCCAGCGAGCTCAGGAAATCGGTTTTAATCCACTGGGCTCCCGTTGCTTAGCAACGGAAGAGCCTGCACCTAGCAACCGGGAACCACGAAGATGCTGCAGAGAGAGGGGCTGACGGGCCCTGCTCTTGCTCAGCTCCCGGCTGCGGGCCCCCCGCCCCGATGTCCTCGCGCGCTGGGTGGAGACACCCTTCCGCTCTCAGAGGCTGGGTCCTCCAGGGTTGGTCTGCGAGGCGGCTGCTAGGGCCCGCCTCGCATCCCGCCAGCCTGGCGCCCCTCTGAGCCTCACCTCCCAGGCCTGCACGGAGACCGCTCTTGATGAGCAGGGTGGCTCTAGGCAACGAGAGGCAGAGGTCACCGGCTGTGCTGGGGCCTCCAGGCTGGCCCGGAGGGTGGGAGTAGGGTGGGCCAGGCCCCTTTCGCCCTGGGCGAGAGCTATGCCTGCCCAGGGGCGTGGGTGGGGGTGGGGGCGCCCCCTCTTCCCATGCGGATCCCAGGCCCTCTGAGCCCGGAGGGAGGCGAGGAACCACGCGAGACGACTCCCCCTTCTAAGGTGGGGAGACTGAATCAGAGACGGGCCCAGGCCCACGCAGCCTCTCGGGGACAGTAGGGTCTGAGCCAGTGGCAGGACACAGGGCTCCCCGACACAGGAGCACGCGGGAGACGGCCAGGCCGCGGCGCAGTGCCACGGGCCTCTGCTTCCCGTCCCCACGGCTCAGTGCGGACAGGCGTCCCCACCCCCGGAGGAAGCTGCCTGCCCCCCGCCCCCAGCTGCTGGGGTGGCCCCCGCCCGGGGCGCACGGCAGTGCACGTTCTGCAGCGGACCCGCCGCTTCCCTGGAGCTTGTGAACTTGACGCCCCCCAGGAGCGTGCGGGACCCGCCTGTCCAGAACCGCTGCCGCGAGTGGGTGTGACGAGTGCCTCACTGACGGACCTCACTGGTCCTCCCGGGACTTGCAGGAGCCGGCGTCGCCCCGACCCCCTCGGAGCCTCACGCTGTGGCCTAGGCGCCGCCTCCAGCTCCAGGACCGAGCCAGGGAGAGGGGGGCCGCGGGATGTGGGCAGCCGGCCTCCCACGGGGCGCCACCGCCATCGCTGCACCTGGGCCGGGCGCCCCGGCGGGGCCCAGCCTCCCCCCTGGCGACCTCTTTCTGCCTCCCCCCTCCCCCCTTTCCTCCCTCCCGAGAAAAGGGCTCTGGCTTGCGCCTTCCAGTGCCTGGCAACCGAACGGGCTGTCAGGGCCGAGAGGAGCCCCACAGAAGCTGCCTGATGAGGGGGCGACGGCTTCGTCTCCAGGCGACGCCGCGGCTGGTGCGCGCCCCTCGCACTCGCTCTTCGCCTGGAGCGCGGTTCTGCGTGCGGAGGCGCCCGGCACGGCCCGCGGATGAGCCGCACCTGGGCCCTCTCTGTTCCGCATTGGAAACGCTCCGCTGTGGACGATCTCATGCGTACACACAGTAGGGCAGCACAGGGGCCCGATCGTCGCACTGTCGGCGGTGAGGGTCCAGCTCTGACTCCTCAGGGCCCCTCGTGTCGCCCCTCGTAACTCATACCAGTTTCGTAACGGCATCAAGTGCCCCGTCGCCGCTGTGCGAAGCGGGTGTCTCGGCAGAGTCAGGAAGGGTTTTGTTTCGCCCCCAGACGATTTGAGTCAGGACGGAGCTAAGCGAAACCGGCGCATGGAGCTGTAGGTTCCGGTTCCGGATACGGCGGGGGAGGAAACACAACCCCTGCACGCTGTCGGGCGCCGTGACGGAGGCGTGCGAATTAAGCCGACGGAAGACGAACTCGCAGGAGGAAATCACAGGGTTTGTGCTCGCGGGCCACCGCCCCGTGCGCTGGCGAGCTCGGCGATGCGAACCGGGAAGGGCGCTTGGCATTGGGGGTGCCCACGCCGCGCTGCCAGATGGGAGGGGGAGACAGGCCCTTGCGGGGAGAAGACCCGCCTTTTGGGAAAGACACGTGGATTTCGAGGACAGCAAACTCTGGGCACGAAAGTTCGTGCGCGCACTGGCCTCTGCAGGGGCGAGCGGTCTTCCTGCGTCCTCCGGCCACACGACGGCCCCGGCACGAGGGATCTGGGGCGACGCCCCTCGCAGTCTGCTTTCGGGGAGCCGGTCTGCCCGAGAGGACGTTGGGACACGGCGTGGAGGGCCGCTGCCCCTTTCAGCCCCTGGGCCGTGTCCCCCCGCCTCCGCCCGGGATCCGGGCTGCTGCACCTGCTCCGCACCCGCAGGGCCCTGTCCCTTCTCCCCAGTGGCTGCCCTCGTGGGCGCGCCCCCCTCCCGCCCCGCCGCCCTGCTGCGGAAGCTGCCCGTGCGCGGGGACCCCATCCTGGACGCTGTGACCTGCCCCCCCACGGAGCCTCGCACGGGGACGCGTCTGCAAGGCGCTGGGCCCTCTCACGGGGGCCGGCTGGCCGGCTGCGCGCGTGAGGGTCCCGACCCGGCTGGGTGGTCTGGACGCGCAGGCGAGTGTCAGAGGAGAGACCCGGGACCCCGGGCAGGAGCAGCCCTTGGACACGCCAGAGGACCGGGCGGGCTGTCCTGTGGCTGACGGAGGCCTCTTGCCTGGGACCGCTGGGATCTGCTCTGGCCCCGGAGCCTCAGTGGCAGGGTTGGACCTCTGCTCTTTCCTTTTGCCGTTGTTACCCGCGGCCAGCAAGTTCCTCCCTGTGGGTCTCAGTTCCCTTATTTGCACAATGCGGGGGCTGAATCACAGGATCTCCAGGGGCTTTTTGCCTCCATTTGTGCATCATCTCCAGGAAAGGGAGAGTCATTACACGCCTAGGTAACTGTTTGCCGATCTGCATTATCTGGACAGGCAGCTGACACTTCCTGCCTGTTTCCTATTGTCTGGGCTTTATTTCCTCTGGCCGAGGCCCACAGAAGCATGTCGATTGTGCCAGAAGTACCTAGGTGGGCATCAGGCATTACCGCAATTCAAGTTACAGTAGTGGGAAGTGGCTCCTGGATCCCGCAGGTCCCTGCTGCCCACCCCGAGGTGTTTCAGAAGACAGCAGTGTTCAGATATCATGGCGTCGAGCCATTGTGGAACTGACTGTCTCCTTGCCGTTCGTGTGCCAGGACAGGGAGGAAGCTCGGGGTGAGGAAGAGCTCTTCCGCCAAGGCTGTGGAGGGAGCGGCCCCGGAAGTAAGGGGAAAAGCATAGGAAGATGTGTGTTTCCTTGGAACAGAAAGGGAAGTGTCCTTTTGACCCCCGGGCCTCTCTCCCAGACTCTCCGCCCCTGTGCGCATGCTGTTCGTTTGCCGCTGGCACTAGTGCGGGGCTTGTGCTCATGGAAGACAGGGATCTTGGGGAGCCTGCAGTCTTCTGGGGTCCAGGTGCCCCCTCCCTTCTCTCCCCTGTGCTGAGCCCCAGCGTCGTTATACCTTGGATGAGGAAGGAAACACAGGTGCAGCGCGTGCAGCCCCTTCTTTCTCAGAGCTGGGCCGCGAGGCCCGGAGAACGCGGAGCTCCTGCCCCTGTTGCGGTGATCAGAATGCCGGAAATCCGTTCGCTCAGTTATTAGTAATTTAAAGCAATGTTTACTGCAGGATTTTATTCTGTAACGGAATACACAATCTCGACGAATCTCTAAGAAACAATGATGAATTTGAGTGTCATTCTGAATCTGTTCCTTGAATCCTGTTTACTCTATTTCACAGATAGAGAAACTGAGTTCCAGAGAAGGGAGATCATTTTCTCAAAGTTCCATAGCAATCAGCTGTAGAACTGAAACTCGGGTTTCTTAGGAATAGTTAACGTTTATAAATGCAATAACTAGATGTCCCAGTTTATAAATGTTGTCCCATTCTAATTATAGAAATTAAAATTCCTTGTCAAAACTAGCTTGGTTTCGACAATTTACATTCCATTCGTTTTACCTCATATGTATTATTTCATACAGTCTGCACAACGTGACTACTATTACCCCCATTTTACAGAGTGGGAACAGTTAAGTCACTTGCCTGAAGGCATATAAAAGGTACCTAGTGAAGCCAGTGCTGGATGCTCTATTGTCAGACTATTCTTCAGAGTTTCCAGACCAACCTCTTACCGTAGAGGCTTGGGCTGAGTACAGAACAGCTGCTTGATTTCCACTTGTGCCCTGTCATAAAGGTATTTGCCACAGCTGCGGAGAGCAAGTAGCTCAGAGCAGGGGGTCAGAAGGACACTCTCCCTAGGTCTGGTGCTGAAAAGCCTTTTTAGGGAAGCTCATGACAATGGCACGATCCAGTCGAATGGGGAAGTTGTGGAGGGCGCAGCTGCGGCCCCCAGCAAGTAGTTCCCAGGAAAACCAACTTTGTAAAATCGTCTCCGCCTGGACACACTTTTCTTCGTAGCGGAAGGGTGCTCGAGACAGTCACTTCCCACCCTGCCCTCCCACGTTCCCTTGTGCGAAAGTTCATCCTGAAAAGTCATTTGTCTCCTAATAAAACCCAAACTTCAAACCCATAATTAGCCATTTATTTCTGAAGATGTTTGTCTTGGCATGGAAGTCATCCCCTCTGAAGAGCACATGTCTCGACAAACAGCTCCTGCTCCTCTTTCCCTTGATGCTTGCTAGCTCGTCCGCCCCGCTGGCATCCTGGATCTTCGGGAATGCCACCCGCGTAGAGCGATGAACAGCCTGGGCTGGGAGCCGAGCGGCCTGGCTTTTACTTATACCCGCAAAACCCACCAGGTGCGGCTCATTAACTGGAGCCGGGATCAGCCTCTGGCCCACTGTGTAGAAAGGGCCTCCGGCGTCTTCCAAGCAACTTTGGACCTGAAGGTAGGGCCTCAGCTACTGTCTTCGAAATGTTCCCTGAAGTCATGTCCATCCTCCACAGGGTGGGAGAATTCAGGGAACATCTTTGGGGTCCTAGATCTCAGATGTAGATAGATAGATGCCTAAAACCTCGGAGTCCTCCTTAGCTCTGTCATGCTTGGTCTGTGCAAAGTGTCTTGTTTCTCTTTAATATCTTAAGTCTTTGTGTACTATAAAAATATAACACGTTTCTTTAGGGTCTGGCGCTAACAGATTAGTGGCTTTGGGCGGTACGCTTTAACCGTTTGGGCCTCGTTTTCGCGTGCATAAAGCGAACAGGTTGGTTTGGGTGAGTACTGTGTCGTTATTCCTAACTGTTGTGAGTGTGCTTCACTCCTACGTCCGCCCTCGCTGGCAAGTCCCTCTCCACCTAACAAACTCTGACATCAGCTTCCTCAGCGGTGGCTTCCAATCCTGCCTCCATACCTTCCTGGATGCAGTGAGCACAGTTATCTTTTTAACATTCTTCTTGAAGCGCGTGTAGGCGCCTTCCTCACCCCGTTATTCAAAGCTCTCCATGCTCAGAGCTGGACAAAGGCCCAGGACACATCCATTTCGTGAGGGTCTCTGGATATTTTTTAATGAAAAAAAAAGTCTAATTACGCTATTAGAAATCGTGATACTTTTGAAACATTTCCCTTTAACACCTAAACATTTAACAACACATCATACAAATATAAGGCCACACATGCCATTCCCAAGATAATTACAGGATTGATATGGTCTACATTAAATACGCTTTCTGAATTAGAGCTCCGGCCAAATGGTCCTTCTGACCTCCTCTTGTTCATCCCCACAAGGGACTGTGACAATAGACAATACTATTTGAGCCAACTGTCACCGGGCAAGCTCCCTTTACACAAGTGTTACCTTCTTGCTTGCAGTGGCCAGACCCTTGGCTTGCATTGTTCCACAGCCACCTCAGCACCTGATGCTAGGCCCGAATCCTGGCAGGTTCTTAGTCTGTGTTGCTGTCATGGCTGAAGACCAAGTGGAAATCTGTTTACAACTCTGTTCGCGTTCCTGCCCTTTACTTGCCCCATTCCGGAACACCACAGAGAGTGAACCTGGAAGACCTCCGAACCTCAAGACCCTGACGTTACCCACCCTCTACCCAAATTATACTTTTCAAACCAACCTCTCCAGTCTATCCCCACAGGCCCCTGACCTGCTCCTCAGCCACCTCACTTCTGTGTCAGCTTTCTTTGTGACCTGAGAGATCCACACTCAATTGAAAGGAGACAGGGAGAACACTGTGTTTCTTTTATCTGATTTCCTTTTGACCCGTACTGCTTTCTTTGCTGTCTTGTGGGCGCATGTGTAGGTATTCAAGTGAAACAAGCCCAGACTTGTGAATTAAGAACTTCGAGGAATTTCTGTTTCTGGTACAGTGGGAAACCTGGGGTAAGCTGTTTGCCTTCGTTGCACCTTGGTTACTTCATCTATTGAGAAGGTATCGAGATAATGAGATTAAACTCCAGCGTTGCTGGAAGATGTCATGTTTACTTGATCTCTGGCATTCCAGGCACATGGTGACCACGGGGTGCCTTGAGAGTAGCACCAATCAGTGAGAAGTCATGTTCGTAATGATGTGAGAGAAAGTTGGGAATAAGGGAACGAACGATAGACTAAGGGTCAGAAGGCCCAAAGTTAGGCACCCTTCTAATATTAATTTGCTTTGTATCCTTGGGCAAGCCAGCGAAGCTCTCCGGCTCTAATTTCTCCCTCTGCAAAATTGGGTATATATAGCATAGTAGCTAAGAGCAAGGCTTTAAAATCAGACCAGACTCTTTCCTTACTAGCTGTATGACCTAGCTCAGTCACCGAATCTCTCTTGGTCTGTTAACTTACTTGAGGGAAAGTATAAGGGGGCACTGATAGTATTTACTTTATAAGGTTGTTATGGGGATCAAATGAAATGACAGCTAATATACATAAGGAATTTAACATGACACCTGTCACATAGTAAGCGCTATGAAGGAAAGGAACACACAGGGAGGATCTAATGAGATAAATGCTGGAAAAGGAAGATGCAAAGGACTCTTCAAAAGCAAGATGGATTGAAATTAAAAGACGATTGTTAGGACCTTCCCTCTCTTGCTGCGAAGAGTTTTATCCTGGACTCTGTCTTGCTCAGAGCTGGCATGAGAGGCTATCGCCTCCCCTTCCTACTCACCCGTCCTTGCCATCGTGATGGTTTGCCCCTCTTGGTGGATGGAATTGGAACAGGGGATTCAAAATCTTGACCTCCATCCCTCTCCCAACGCTACCAATCCCATCCCTACTGCAGAGTCACCTCTCAGATAAGTAGCCAGTGCCCAACCCAGGCCAAGATGGCACATGAAGACACACTATTTCATAATGGCCATTCAACAAAGCTGGCCTTGATAAAGGAGGGGCGTATTGTGTGGGTGTGAGTTTTGCTTCTGTAGCGGAAAACATTTCATTTCTACATGCCAGGTCTCTTATATTACCTCACTAAATCTTTGCCAAGCAAACATTTTAGTTGGTATCTTTATAATATCCATTTCCCCTACACTTACAGTAAGTAAGTTCCTCAAGGTCAAACAGCAAGTAAGTAAAATATGTTGTTCTTAAATCCATGTCTGACTGACTTCACAGTCTGCACTTTTTACCTCTATATTATAGAAAGACTCATCTATTCCAGAAACTTCCTGTAGTGGTACCGATTCCAGGATGGCCAAGTTTAAGTGTAAGGAAATTTCTCAGTCGGCAAGCGAGTTGCCATCCACCGTAATACCCTCTGGCCTTCAGGGACTTTCCGTCCCTCCCTCTGCTCTTTCCATCAATTTCCCTATTTCTCTCAGAAAATGCTTAACAGAAAGTGTCAGTATCTCCAGAAAAGGTATTTTTTAAGAACTTAAGTATAATTGGTATATAACCTTTTATTGGTTACTTTAGTTTCAGGTATACAGTTCAGTGGTTCCACATTCTTAAACCTTGCAACGTAAGTTACTACAGCGAGTCTAGTAACCACGTGTTACTGTGCAGACTTATCACACTCGCTGTTACCAACTGGGTTTCCCCTCCCACCGGGTCCGCCTCGCCCCCAACGCCCCGCCCATCAGTTTGTTCCTGCATCTATGAGTCTGTTTTCATTTTGTTTGTTCATTTATTTTGTTCTTTGGATTCTACATATAGGTGACATCAGATGGTATTTGTCCTTGTCTCAGTCATTTCGGTTAGCACAATACCCTTCAGGTCCATCCATGCTGTCACAAATGGTAAAAATGCATTTTTAATGGCTGAGTGATATTCCATCGTATATATGTATCATCTCTTCTTTATCCAGCCATCTAGTGATGGGCACTCAGGTCGCTTCCTTTTTTTGCTTATTGTAGATAATGCCACAGTGAACATAGGAGTGCATATATCTTTTTGAATTTATGTTTTGGATTTCTTCAGATAAATACCTAGAACTGGAATTGCTGAGTCATGAGGTCATTTAATTTTTAATTTTTCGAGGAACCTCCAGACTGTTATCCATGGTGGCTGCACCCATTTGCGGTCCCGCCACCAGTGTGTGAGGGTCTCTTTTCTCCACATCCGCACCAACACTTGTTGTTGGTTGATTTATTGATGACGGCCATTCTGACAGGTGTGAGGTGATGTCTCATTGTGGTTTTAATGTGCATTTCTCTGATGATTAGTGCCATTGAGCATCTTTTCGTATGTTTACTTTACATCTGCATGTCCTCTTCAGAGATATGCCTATGCACGTCTTCTGCCCATTTTTCAATCAAGGGGTGCATGTGTGTGTGTTGAGTTGCATGAGTTCTTTATAAATTTTGCATATCAACACCTTATAAGATGTATCATTGGCGAGTATCTTCTCCCATTCAGTAGGTTGTCTGTTTGTTTTGTTGATGGTTTCCTTTGCTGTGTAAACACTTTTTAGTTTGATGGAGTCCCATTTGTTTATTTTTTTCTTTTGTTTCCATTGCTCAAGGAGCTGTATCAGAAAAAAATATTACTAAGGTATGTCAGAGAGTTGCTGCCTGTTTTCTTCTAGGAGTTTTATGTATTTGGGTCTTACATTTAAGTCTGTAATCCACTTTGAGTTTACTTTTGTATATAGTGTAAGAGAGTAGAAAAGACTTTTTATATTGAAAACTGAACTCTGCCCATGTTTTTACAGTTCCTCCCCTTCTGCCCTCTTTTCCCTACCTCAATCCCTCTGCTCTCACAAGGAGTCCAAAGGTGCTAGGGATTGTCAACAGATTCGTGCTCAGAGTCAGGAACATTGCCTAATCTTAAGAGTGAGATTTCCTCCGGCTGTGATAGTTCATGAAGCCATAGCAGGAGGCCCCTAACTGTGGAGCCAACGTTAGTATTTATCTCAGCTCTGCAAATCAAAGCCTTATTGATCTTGGCAGCTAGTCTGCCCTGCATTGATTACCTTGTCATCTGTCCCAGGCCAACCATCCAGGGTTTCCTTCCTAATGCTGGACTGCGAGTGGTGTGTGGAGAGCAGGTTTTGGAGACAGTGATCGCTTACCTGTCTCCTTGGGGTGCCTACTGGAAGGAGCTACCTAAATTGGCTGCCTTTTTAGCTCAAAAGTGTTCCCAAAGCTGAGAGTAGGGCCCTGCCCAGTATCAGTCTCAGAGCAGGAATGGGCTCATAGTTTAGCATTTGTTTCTTTTTTGGCTCTGCAAAGGGCCTGACGCTTCCTGAAAGCAGATCTGAGAAAATTAGCCATTTGACCCCTGCTGTTCTTCCCTAATTGTTGGACAGATCATTGGAGCAGCCGCATGTTTTCACACAGGGTGTGGATGGAGACTTGGTAGCCTAGTAGGGAGCAGCTGGTAAGCGCTATACACCATTGCCAGCACCAGCTGCAATTACTCCTTCTGTCCCACAGGCTCAGAGTTTTTTCCCCAACCTCACAGGGCCCGGGTGAACCAAGGCCTCCGGGCAACCTAGAGCTTGCAAGGCAGAGATGCTAAAATGGCAGAGAGCCAGACAGAGGAGTGAACAGTGCACGGTGATGGAGGAAGCCTGAGGCCTTGCTTTCTACCCTGCCACGAATCTGAGTGTGTGGATTTCAGTGTCTTCATCTGTAAACAGCAGGAGGATCAGTGGTTAGCCTTCGCTTCATGCCTCTGGATGTCTAGTAATACGCAGCAGGGACCTTGAGGGTGGAGAGAGACCCAAGACTGTGAGAGGAATCCAGATTGGGTGGCACTGCCTGAGAGTCCAGGAAGGCCAACTCCACAGAGCCATTGCATAATTGAGCATGACTGTGACACAACGTCTAAGGAGAAAGCGGTCAAAGGAAATGGCCGGGGGGACGGGGAAATGTCAGGGACTTTCTCATGGAAACCCAGGAGGAGTAGAACAGTGTAAGAGAAGATCTGAGCAGAGCAGCTACCACAGGCCTGTCAGGCTTCACGGTACAGTCGAAGGAGTACTAGAGTAGGAGTCCGAAGGTGTGGGTGTTATTCCTGGCTTAGCAATCGACCTCATGTGCGTCCTTAAGAAGTTTGGGGTAGCTCTGAGCCTCAGTTCCCCCATTTCTAAATTTTTGATGCTTTATTGAGGAACAACAAAGATAACAATGAACGCATATATTTTCAAGTACAATTTGACAAGTTTTGACATACGTACATACTCATGAAACCACCACTACAATCAAAGTAATGGGCAGAGCTATCCGAAAGGTTCCCCTGTCTCCCTCCCACTCCACTCCCTGCCCCTCTCACCCCTAGGCAACCACTAAGAAGCTCTCTGTCACTCTAGATTAGGCTGTATTTTTCTACAGTTTTACATAGGTGGAGTCATACACTGTGTATTTTTTGGCAGGTTCTTGCTTCTTTCACCCGACATAATTCTTTTGAGATTCATCAAAGTTGTTGCATGTTGTTCGTCCTCCTGACTTCCTGCCTCCCTTCTTTCCTTCCTCCCTCCCTCCCACCCCCTTGCTATTTTCCTCCCTTTCCTTTGAGGAGGTGTTGGGGAAGTGTTGAATTTCATTAACATGGAAAGGTCTCTAAAACATGAGTAAAGTTGTAAAAGCAGATTATAAGTGGTGTGTACTATATATACTGTCTTCGACAAAACGATATGGATATATGTATAGGAAAAATCTGTAGGAATGCATACCAAGGTAAAGAAACTTGTCTCTAAGTGACCGGAAGTGTAGAGATTTTTGCCTTGCTTTTCTGTTTTCTAATTTTTCAAATGTGCAAAAATACAGCTTTTAAAAAGTAGGAAAATGTTACAATATTTTAAAACACCTTTATTGAGGTATAATTAACATACATTAAATAGCCCATATGTCAAGTACACAATGTAAATTTTGATATGTGTATATCGTGACGCCTCGCCGTATTTGATAATTAGCATATGTATCCTTAAAAGTCCTCTCCCTATCAACAGGCAACCATTGCTCTCCTTTCTGTCACTGCAGATTAGTTTTTATTTTCTAGAATTTTATATAAATGGAATAAAAAATAGGTATTTTTAAGTCCGACCTCATTTATTCTTCATATTTGGTTTCCAATTCATCCGAGTTGCTGCATATATCAGTAGTTCATTCCTTTTTATTCCTGTGTTCCATTTCTTGGTATGTGTATACTACACTGTATTTATCCATTTACATATTGATGGGCACTTGGGTTGTTTCCAGTTTTTTACATTACAAATACAGTTGCTATGAAATTCATGTACAAGTCTTGATGTGGACATATTTTTTCATTTCTTTTGGGTTGCTTCGTCATCATAATTCTGTGTCTAATCTTTTGAGGAACTTCCGAACTGTTTTCCAAAATAATTGTACCATCTTCGATTCGCAGCAGCTGTGCACCTGGAGCTGAGAGTTCCAGGTTATTCCAAATCCTCACTAACAGCTGGTCAGTTATTAAAATTTTAAATGTTGATGAAAACATGTATGCTGGCATCTCATTTGGTCTTAACTTTCCCTAATGACTATTAAGGAAAGCATCTTTACATGTATTTACCATCCATATATCTTCTTTGGTGAAGTGTCAGTTTATCAGATAGAGGATTGGCAAATATTTCTCCCAGTCTGTAACTTGTGTTTTAATTATCTTAAAATGTCTTTAAAGAGTAAATTTTAAAAATTTTGTTGAAGTCAATTTTATGTATTATTCATAGTTTGTGCTTTCTGTGTTCAATTTAAGGAATCTTTGCCTACCCCAATGTCACTATGATTTTCTCCTATGTTTTCTAGAACTTTTATCTTTCTAGTTGTTACATTTAGGTCTATGATTTATTTTGAGTTAATTTTAGAATATGGTATGAGGTAGCAATTAAATTCCACCCTTTTCCACATGGATGGCCAGTTGACCCAGCACCATTTATTAAAAAATATTACTCTTTCTCTGTTGAATTGTTTTGATACTTTTGTTGAAAATCAACCAGCCATATATGTGTGGACCTATTTCTGGTCTCCTTATTCTGTCCAATTGATCTATGTATTTATCTTTATGCCAATACTACAATGTCTTGATTATAGACCTTTATAGTTAGTTTTGAAATCAAGTCATTATAAGTTCTCCACCTTTGTTCTTGTCAAAATTATTTTTGCAATTCTATACCCTTTTTATTTACACATAAATATCAGAATCAGATTGTCAGATCCTACCAAAAAAAAAAGAAACTTGGTGGGATTTTGAGATTGCATTGTATCTACAGAACAACTTTGGAAGAAGTGATATCTTAAAAATATTGAGTCTTCCAACCCATGAAGAAGATATACTCCTCCATTTATTTAGGTTCTCTTTAATTTCTCTCAGCATTTTATAATTTTCAGTGTAGAGATCTTGCACATATTTTTATCATATTTATCCATAAGCATTTTAAATATCTCATTATATTCTAAATGGTATTTTCATTTCAATTTTTAATTATTCACTGTATTATATAGAAACATGATTTGTTTTTGTACATTGACTTAGTATCTCGTGAACTTGTTTACCTCACTTATTAGTTCTAGTAGCTTTTTTATAGCCTTTTGAATTTTCTAGAGACAATCATGTTGTCTGTAAATGGAGAGCATTTTAAATCTTATTTCTAATCTGTATGTCTTCTTTACTTATTACACTGATGAGAACCTCCAATGAAACATTAAACAGAAGTAGCAAGAGGAGACATCCTTGCTTTATTACAAATCTTAGGGTAGAAGGCTTTAGTCTCTCATTATTAAGTATGATGTTAGCTACAGATTTTCCATAAATGCCCTTTATCAGATTGAGAAGGTCTCCATCTATTACTCTTTTGCTGAGAGTTTGTATCTTGAATGGATATTGAATTTTGTCAAATACTTTTTCTGCATCTATTGAGTCAATTATATGAGATTTTAAAAAAATAGTCTTGTATAATCACATACTGCATGAAGTGATTTTTGAATGTTGAACTAACCTTGTATTTCTGAGATAAATACTACTTGGTCATGATGTTTTATCCTTATTCTATAATGTTGGATTTGAACTGCTGAAACGTTAAGGTTTTGCAACTGTGTTTATAAGGGACAGTCATGTGTAGTTTTCTTTTCTCTTGATGTCTTTACCTGGTTTCAATATTCAGGTAATACCAGACTCATAGAATGAGTTGGAAAAGTGCGCCCTCCTCTCCTATTTTTGTAAAAGTTTGTGTAGGGTTGGTATTTCTTCCTTAAAGGTTTGGAATTCACCAGCGAAGCCATCTTGGTTACTCCCCCATGATTCTTGAGGACCCTTTCAACTTTAATGTTCTACAGTTCTGATAAGGGGATTTTTCTCAATCTCTGTGTTTGTATTCTCCCTCTGTGTCGTTATTTCTTATCTGTTTGTCTCTGCCTCATGCCTCTTTCACATACTCTCTATTGGGTCCATTTCTGACAATCTGTCTGTAGGTGCTGACCAGTCCCCTCAGAGAAAGCTGAAGAAGCTGTTTCAATTCATAGTTCCTCCAAGAATTGATGGTTTTTGGTTTAAGAATCATGTGTATTATACCTTAGCTAGTAGAGTAGATAACTGGCCATTATGCTGACTATTTGGCAAACCAGCAGTTGCCAAATCAGTGGGCCATTAAGTAGAACCCAGTCACCCCTGAAAGACTGGGGCATTTTCAGACCTGACATGGATGTGTGAGTCTCTCGGGGCCTCAGTGTGACTATCTGTGAAATTAAGACCTGGATCCCTAGATCTTAGGATTCCAAGAATGAAAGTAAATAAATAATAGCAGCAGAGAGAAGGAGGCCAAATAACCTAATAAGGGGAGAATAAATCGACTTATATTTTTAGTGATTATTTGACCTTACACATTTTAACACTCAATAGTAGATAGTCCATTAAAGTTGGTATGTTTTGAGACAAAGTGTGGAAAGTTAAAAATGAGATTTGTTTAAATGTGCAATGCTTGGAAAAGAATGTTTTGCAATATTACCCTGTCAACCCATAAAAACATCACCATGTCCTAATGAAGAAAAAAAAATCAAAACGTTGGCAGGATCAAATACCAGGACAAATACGAAAATACTTCTGGAATTTTTAAATAAAGTTTTGGTACAAATATGGAGTAGAGTCCTATGGTGAGTAGCTAAGAAAGTAAATGAGCTTAGAGAGGCTGAGAGCTGGCAGAAAGCTTCTCAACCCACCATTTTTTAGAAAAAGAAGAAAGGTTCGTAATCAGCTTCCTTGAATAAGAGTATTTCGTCTATTCACTGGAAAAATAATTATCTAGCACTTAACTCTGGGCCTTGCACAAGGCTAGAGAAATAGTTAATAAAGGAAGCTCAGCTGGAGGTCATGCGCTGGTCAGCCACAAAGTGAATGGAGGTTCGGAATCCTGCCATCTCAGTCCCCAAGGAACACCAGGGTGCTGCATTTCTGCTCTCTGGAACTCCTCGGCTGCCCCCTGAAGTGTCTTCACTCACCTCCTCCTCAATGTGTTCTACCAATCCTTTCAGTCATCTGAGGAACGCCTGCTGATCACGTGGCCGGATGTGCCAGCATACCATCAGCACAGTCCTGAGCTGCCTGCCAGCCCACCTACATGGTCCCATGCCCTACCTGTGCCATTCTTACCACCCCACTTATCCCAACGACATTTAGTTTCTTTACCATGTTCTAGGAACTCTGAAGAGGGGTAGAGATGGAGCAGAAATGGGAATATTTCTGGCAACAGAGACTCCATTTCATAGTGCCATTTTATCCACTTAGCATTGGCTACAGCAGTTGGATAGCTAAGCCTTAGAACATGAGCTCCTAATACTATTTGAGCCTCTGTTAGTTCCCCCACAACAAGAGGAATTTGTGAAAGCCTGTCATTTATTTGGAGAGTTTGGCTCTTGCAGTATCCTCTTCCCCTTTTTCATCTCAGAGGGAGAGCTCAGATAGGTTGGCTTTTGGCAGTCAAGGAATAAAAAATCTGGACTTACATTTGAGTTCTTTTCTGAGCAGTCTCCCTGTACTTCAAAGCCTATGAGCCTGGGTAAGGAGCCAGGGCACTAATTGGGCATTTGATTGAAAACACTTTTTTGCATTAGGAATCTTGAGGGTCAATAGGCCCAGGATGTCGCTGGAAAGGCCAGGGTTCTGCTCCTGTACTGCCCAGGCCCAACAGAAGCCCAGCTGGCTGTGGGTGCCAAGAAGAAAGGAGGGAGTACCTGCTGAATACAGACATTGTGTTCACTTCAGGTATAGGCCTTTTGGGGGCAACTCTCTAGGAGTACTTAATTAACTTGAGGGTAGTGGTTGAGGCTAAAGAGAGCTCTTGGAACCACTGGGTAAAAGCTGTGGATGGTGGGTTTATGCACAGTTCATCCTCAAAGTCCTAGCACTGTGTTGGACAGAACGTTTATTAGTCAGAAATTACGTATTTGTTTAGTACTTAGTGCAGCTGTGAGTTGAAAATAATGCGCTCTGCTTGATGGAAAGTTGTGGGATGCCACGCCTGATTTCGCCAGGTCTGTTTAGAAAGATGACCCTCTACATCTGTGGTTAAAATCTACTTTTTACCCTTCCAAATTCTCCCACATCTCAGCTGCTTCATTAAAATCTCTTTGTCCCATAAGAGTAATATGGGAAACAAAAAACTCCCTAGCTTTGAGTCCAAGGACTTTCAAGAGTTCTAGAAAACGTATACTGATGCCTTGTATTTTCCAAAAAAGAAAACTGAGTGCAAGAAAGGTAAGGTAAACGGTAAACAATAGCACTCATTGACCATCAACATGGTTATAGTTATCATCGTTATGACTTTTGGTTCTTTTTTTTTTAAATATAGTCAACCCTCAATTATTTTTCTCCTACTAAATTTCCTGATAATTTTTCCCACTAGCAATCCTTAAAATACTTTGTCTTATATCATGCTATTCTTCTTCAGTCATTAATCTAGCTGTTAGGTTACCTTACTTTCCCTTAATATAGTAAATTTTCTTTTACTTGGAATTTTTGACTTCTCTGAAAATCTTTAAATCAAAATTTTTACCCTGGTCTTGAACCATGAAATTGATGTATTGTATTGCCGTATCTTAAAAAAAGTGTTTCTCTGTTCTACTGTAAGATCCTTAAAGGCAAGGACTATATGTCACTTCTTTAGCATATTCAATGCCTGTGGGATAGCCGTTTGTCTGTGCCAGCAAGGATGTTAAATAATGTTAAATAACTGTTAAATGAATATCACATCTAGATGGCTCATTTTAAAAAATATATGTTTAGGCCGACACCATCTTTGGATCAGCCCAGCTGTCACTCTGCTACAATAAACCTTGCTTAACCTCTAATAATATATATATATGCATATATATATTTATATTAAAAAAACTATATTAAGGTACTTTTTCCTATTCCCACCATGAAGTATGGCTAAAAACACTGGACGTTATGTATAAAACAAACATAAGAAAGCTGAAGGGTGGAGAGAAAAATGCCAATGGGCTCAGGATCTCCGGACCCAAGCAACAACGCAGCAGTGAATTACCTGGGTTTCCTTTTTGCCTCATATTTCTTAGACCTGGAGCTGAAGAAACCATCAGTCCAGAAATGCCAACAGAAACAGACAAAATAAGCCCCAAGAAAAGCCTGATTTCTCTAGCCTTAAAACCAGGAAAGGGGTGGCCTAGCAAGATAGAAAACTTTGAGACAGTAACTGCTCTACTCTGGCCAAATTCCATGGGGAAAAATGCATTCCATCTGACCTTTACCAGCAAAGGCCTACTGGGGATCCTACACTCACCCAGCTGTAACGAGATTCCTCAATCGCCTCCCCTGCTAAGGTAATGTTGGACAAAACTGAGTAGGGAGCCAGGAATTTCATCTTTGCCAGACTGTAACCTCCAACTTTTCTCTCATTCCTGGAGAGGTGCCAAGGTGGTGTCAATGAAGGTCAAGCAGAAAACTAGGTCTTTCGCCATCGTTCTGTATAGTATCAGTTGGAGCCATGTGAGAACTATTAATAAGAGACCCTTAGCACTCCCAGCAAGGAAGGAATCAGAGGAAGCCCATTGGAAATCTTGAACATCAACAGCAACAAGGTACCCATCCTCCCCAGGGTGTCGATGGAAACTAAGCAGGGAACATGGACTTCCGCTCCCACCTCTTCCACCCATAATGAGGTGGGTACCTTGCTGGCACCAAGCCACCTCATAACATAATATGCAAAATGCCTGGGATACAATAGAAAACCACTTGCCACATCAAAGACTAGGAGAATCTCAACTTCAATGTGAACAGACAGTCAACTGACACCGACACTAAAATAACACAGATGTTGGAAGTGTTTGATGAGGATTTTAAAGCGGCCGCCATAAAAATTCCTCAGTGAGCAATTACAATTATGCTTGAAACAAAGGAAAAAATACCAAGTCTCAGCAAATAAATACATGGTATAAAGAAGAAACAAATGGAAGTTTTAGAACTAAAAGTTATGACTGAAATCATCATCATCATCATCATCATCATCATCACTTTACTTTATAAAACAAATAGAAATTATCCAATCTGAACAACAGAGAGAAAATAAATTGAAAAAAGAAAAGAACAGAGCCTCAGGGAACTGTGGGGGCCATAACAAGAGATGTTCCATTCCTTTCATCAAAGGAGTCTTGGGTGGAGAGGAGAAGGGAGGAGCTGAAAAAGTACTCAAAGAAATAATAGCTGAAAAATTCACAGATTTGGCAAAAGACAAACCTACAATATCAAGAAGTGGGGTGAACCTCAAAGAAATGTCAAAACACATCATAATCAAACTTCTGAAATCTAAACACACACACACAGAAAATAATCTTGAAAACAGTGAGAGAGAAATACACCTTAACTAAAGGGAAAAACCAATGACAGTGGATTTCTCATCAGAAGAAAGAACATTTTTCAAGTTCTAAAAGAAAATCATCGACCCAGAATTGACAGTGACAGTGCCCTACAGGAAAGAAGGGGAAATCTTGAAATCCTCGGAAGAAGGAAAACTAAGAGAATTTGTCAACATCAGACCTACCCCAAAAGAGCAGCCAAAGGAGGTTCTCTAAACAGGAAGAGACAGCAATAAAAGAAATTTTGGAACATCAAGAAGGAAGAAAGAACAATGAAAAGAGTAAAATTATGGGTACATGCAATAGATTTTCCTTCTTCTCTTGTGTATTCTAAATTATATTTAACATTTGGAGCAAAAATATAATAATTCCTGGTGTGGTTATCAATGTACATAGAGGAAATATTTAAACAATTGTATCGTATTATAAATGTGGAGTGGGTGAAGGAAAATAGAGGTTAGGTTTTTACACTCAAACTGGTGAAATGTCAACATCGGTGAACTGTGACAAGTTCTACACATGTAATGTAATAGCTAGAGCGACCACTAAAAAAGGTATACCAAGGGTACACTGAAAAAAACTATAAATAAACCAAAATGGAATTCTAGAAATTGTTCAATGAAATGGCAGGCAGGGAAAGGGAAATAGAAAGAGGAGAAAACAGAAGAAACGGGAAACAAACAAAAAATGACCATAACACATCCATGATTATGCTCATTGCAAATGGTCAAAATCCATAAATTAAAAGCCAGAGATTGGGAGACTTCCAGTCAGGATGGCAGAGTAGGTAAACACTGTGCTCACCTCCACCCATGACCACGTCAACATGAAAAGTAAATTACAGAGCAATCAACTACCTTTGAGAATCACCTGAAGGCAAGCTAAACAGAACTTCTATAACTAAGTATATAAAGAAAGCACCTTAAGACCGGTAGGAAGGGCAGCGATGCTGAATGGGCCGGCCCCACACCCACGTGCCGTGGTTTGAATCGGGAGGGATATCACGGCTGCAGAGGTCCCAGCCCCACGCCGGGCTCCCCGGGCTCCCCGGCTTGGAGCACCAGTGCTGGGAAGAGGAGTTCCCACAATAGCTGGCTGTGAAAATCAGCGGGGACTCTGACCAGGTGAGATGGAGGGCAGCTGTAGACCCAGGCATTCTCTTAAAGAGCCCAAGCACAGAATCACTCACCAATACTTGCCGTAAGCTCCAGAGAAGGGGCGACAGCTCAAAAAGTGCCAGAGACATACCAAGAAGAACTGAGTGGTCCGGCTTCACAGCTACGGCCGGAGATGCAGCTCTCACTGGGACTAAAATGCAGGCAGGTGTCATCATTCCTTTGTTGAGTCCGCCATTCCACACAACCAGCAGGTACAGGTGGGTGCACAATTTGAGTCCCTATTAGCCTAGCTAATACAGCTCATGTGCTACTCTAATAATTCCCTGAGACCGCACTCAATTCACTCAAACAGCACTAACTTCTTTAGGAGGCAAATCGACACAAGTAGCTGGACTTGGCCCATGCCGTGGATTTTCCTAAAGTCTCTGAAAGGTCCACAAACCTCCAAACAAGCAGAGGCTGGCCTCGGCGCACCCTTTGCCTCTTGCTAAGCAACCCCAAGCCCAGCGCTAGTGGCGAACTTCTGTGGATCACTATGTAGCTCCAACCTTGTGGCCCCAGGTGGGGCACAGGCAGCAGCCGATCTTGGCTTGCAGTAGACCCCCTCCCAAAAGGCCCCAGGACCAACATACCTGGTAGCCAGCTTCAGACCACACCAGAGCACCACCCACCCACCTCCACAAACAATACACCCAGAAGACGGATTCAGCGGGCACCAGAGCCCCACTAAATCCTGCTCTGCAGGGTCAGGCCCTGCACAACGGCTCCTCCACTGTAGTCATGGCCAGACCTCACAGCTAGTCGGCCCAAGGGTCAACCCCTCCCTTTGGTTTGCCAACAGCAACCAAGTCTCCATTACAACAGAAAGGCACAACCTGGCTCAGATGGCCAGAAAGACTCTACCAAGACCAAGAAACATAGCAGAAGAAAGAAAAGATAAAAATATGAATAAAATACAATAATTACATGTCTATCAATCAACAATTACTTTAAAGGTAAATATGTTAAATACTCCAATCAAAACATAAATGAATAAAGAAGTGGTGCATATATACAACGGAATATTACTTGGCCAAAAAAAGAATGAAATCTCACCATTTGCAAAAACATGGATGGACCTAGAGGATATCGTACTGAGTGAAAGTCAAATACCATATGATCTCACTTATATGTGGAATCTAAAAACAAAAGAAAACAAAAACAGACTCATAGATGCAGAGACCAAAGGGACAGTGACCAGAAAGGAGGAGGTGTACGGGGGGTGAAAATGGGAAGTGGAATATAGTGAATAATATTGTGATCAAAGTTTGCACAGTGACAGATGCTTACTAGAATTAGTTGGGGGATCACACTGTAAGATACAAAAATGTCTAATTGCTATATCGTATACTTAAAACTAATATAAGCAATAAAATATTGTATACTAACTATAATTAAATTTTTTTAAAATTAAGAAATGAACTTAAAATGAATCATAAATATAAAATACAAAAGTATAATTCTTCTAGACAATAACAGGAGAAAGCCTAGATGACCTTGGGTATAGTGATGATTTTTTAGACACAACAAAAGCATGATTCATAAAGAAATCATTGATAAGCTAAACATTAAAAATTAAAAACTTCTCTGCAAAAGACAATGTCAAAAGAATGAGAAGCCACAGACTGGTAGAAAATATTTGCAAAAGACATATCTGATAAAGGACTATTATCCAAAATATACAAAGAACTCTTAAAAATGAATAATAAGGAAATAAACAACACTTTTAAAATATAGGCCAAAGACCTTAACAGATACCTCATTAATGAAAATATATAGGTGACAAATAAGCATATGAAAAGATACATAACATCGTATGTCATTAGGGGATTGCAAATTAAAATAATGAGATCCCACAACAGACCTATTAGAATGGCCAAAATCCGGAATGCAGACAACACAAAATTCTGGCAAGGATGTGGACAAAAAAGAATTTTCACTAATTGATGATGGGAATGAAGGATGGTACAGCCACTTTGGAAGACAGTTTAGCAGTTTCTTGCAAAACTAAATATACAATTTAGCAATCTTCCTACTTGATATTTAACCAAATGAATTAAAAAACTTATGTCGACGCAAAAATTTGTACATGGATGTTTATAGCAGCTATATTTATATAATTGTCAAAACATGGAAGCAACCAAAATGTCCAATAGGCGAATGGATAAACTGAGGCTCATCTAGACAATTGAATATTATTTGATGCTTAAAAAAAAGAGCTATCAAGCCATGAAAAGACATAGAGAAAACTTGAATGCATATTCCAAAGTGAAAGAAGCCAATCTGAGAAGGCCACATACTGTATGATTCCAACATATGACATTCTGGAAGTTTTTTAGCTTTTAGTTTTACGTTTAAGTCTTTGATCCATTTGCATTAATTGTGTATATGATGTGACTATTGGTGTTTACAAAGCTTTCTTGTACATGTGTTACATCTGATTGTCATTGAAAAAATCTTTGAAGAAAGCACATCAGGAATTTTAATCTCCATTTTACAGATGAGAAGACGGAGGATTAGAGATGTGCTTTGTGACTTGCTCACAATCCCACAGCTAAAAGGTAAATTGTGATGAGAGTTCAGGTCTAGGGAGACCCAGGCCAGTACTTTGGGAGCTCAAGATGGTGCCTCAGCAAAGCAAATTTTCCCAGTGGGGATCTAAACAACCTTTTAGGCACTGAGGTAAGAGAAAGAATCAGGCAGCGCGATAGCCCTGACCATACTTGGACTGCGCTCCTCTGACCCACTTGAAGAAAATGTTTAGAGGAGAGCTCTGAAAGTAATAGAAAGTTAGAATTTTATGCTAAGAGAGGAACTAAGTGAAAGGAACTAAGATTATTTGGCCCAGAAGAGAGAGGTACAACATGTAACTTGAGAACAGCCTTCAAACAAACAAACAAACAAAACTCCTTGGCTATCTTTCTGATGGCTGAGTAAGGAGAAATGGACTAGAATAATATAAGTAAAAGGACAAAATTTTTTCCTTCCTGGTGAGAGGATTGTTACAGACACTTAAGAGCTTCTATAAACAAAAGGAACTCTTTTTGTTTGAGTTTGGAGCCAGAGATTTGTCCAACATGGGCTCTGATGACCCCAATGTTTGAATCCCATTTTATATGTAGCCTCTGCTCGCAGAGCTTCAGTGATGGGAAACTTCATTCATCTCAGTAGAAGATATAATACAATGAACTTTGGACTAGGAATAAGGAAAGTTGGGTTTGAGTAAGTCTCTTCACATTTTGGGGCCTGTTTTTTTTTTTTTTACCAGTAAAATGTTAGTGGAAAGATATCTTTGTTTTAGTTTCTGTTGGTTTAACTGCTGTAACAAATGGCCCTCAAAAAATCAGTGGCTTTCTTCAATAAATAGTGCTGAGAAAATGGGAAAGCCATTTCATTCATGCAAAAGAATGAAACTAGACTGCTATCTATCACTATACAGCAAAAGTAAATCAAATGGATCAGAGACCTAAATATAAGACCTGAAATAATAAATTGCTTGGAAGAAAACGTAAGTACCAAACTCATGGACCTCAGATGTAGAGGATTTTATGAATCTGACCTCAAAGGCAAGAGAAGTAAAAGAAAAATAAATAAACGAATGGGGCTATATCAAACTAAGAAGCTTCTGCACAGCAAAAGAAACCGTCAACAAACAAAAATGCGACCATCTGAATGGGAGAAGATATTTGCAAGCAACGCGTCTGATAAGGACCTAATACCTAAAATATACAAAGAACTCATACATAACTCAATAACGACAACAACAAAACACAATTCAATTAAAAAATGGACATAGGACCTGAACAGACGCTTCTCCTAAGAAGACATACAAATGGCCGAGAGACGTATGAAGATGCTCAGCTTTACTAGCTATCAGGGAAATGCAAATCAAAACCACAATGAGATACCACCTCACACCTGTCAGAATAGCTATAATCAACAGGACAAGTAATAACCAATGTTGGAGAGGATGCGGAGAAATAGGAACCCTCACACACTGCAGGCGGGACTGCAAATTGGCACAGCCACTATGGAAAACAGTATGGAGGGTCCTCAAAAAACTAAGAATTGGTCTATCATATGATCCAGCAATCCCTCTACTGGGTATTTACCCCAAAGACTTGAAAACTCATATCCAAAAAGATATTTGCTCATCGATGTTCATAGCAGCATTATTCACAGTGGCCAGGACATGGAAGCAACCGAAGTGTCCTACGATAGATGATTGGCTAAAGAAGCTGTGGTACATATATACAATGGACTATGACTCAGCCATAAGAGGAGATGAAATACTGCCACTTGTGACAACATGGATGGACCTCGAGATAATCATGCCGAGCGAAATAAGGCAGACAGAAAAAGTTGAAAACCATGTGATTCATTCGTATGTGGGATATAAAACTGAAAGTAGCAGGCAAAGATGACAAAGAAACAGAGACCCGTAGACATGGAGAGTGGCTTAGTGTTTACCAGAGGAAGGGGGCGTAGGCAGGTAGGGGTAAAATGGTTAAATATTTGATGATGGAAACAAATTTAACTTTGGGTGGTTAACACACAGTGCAATCTACACACACATGACGTGTTATCGAATTGTACACTTGAAACCTATTTGATTTTATTAACCAATGTCGCCCCAGTAATTTTAATTAAAAAATTCAGTGTCTTAAAGGACAAGAAGTTTATTTCTTATGTAACACTCAGGGAAGGGGTTCCACACATCTCCAGATAACTACATGGAGCGAAGTTCTACCCTGCCTCTCACGTGTTCATGCCAAACTGCCAAAGAGGCTGAAGAATGTAGGTCAGTTGAGTGGTGGCCAAACCAGGCTTTATCATTGACCTCATCTTCAAAGGACCCCTGTCTCAGCTCTGAAGTTCTGGGTTTACTTATGAGCTAGACTCCTGGTTCTCGCATTGCCCTGCTACAGGCACTCTGAGAATTGCCTACCTTCTCTGACTATCAGGGAGTAGCTGGCCGGCAGTGCAGGCCAATGCGATGCCCCCTGTGAGAGGCCAGAGAAAGACACCAGCTACCCCAGCAGATGCCACATTAAGCAAAGGTATCTTTGTGTTTGTCTCCTCTGCAGCGTGGGTAGGAGCGCTCTCAATGGGCATGATCTTCTTCTGTTCTCCCATTGTGAGTATATTCACTGATCATTTGGGCTGCCGAATCACAGCAACTGCTGGGGCCGCCATTGCTTTCGTCGGCCTCCATACCAGCTCTTTCACCAGGTAAGGCTAGGTGTCTCTCACTCCATGCGGCCCCTTCCATGTAGGGTTCACAAAGACCCTGGTCCCGGTTTTGGCCTCAATTTCTGTATCTGTAACATGAGGGAATTAGAGCGGATGGTCTTTTCAGTCCTCTTTCAGGAAGCAGCTTTTAGAGCGAGTGCGTGTGGATCCTAACCATTATGGGATTCCAGGGGGAACCTTCTGATGAAAAAGGGGTCAGCTGAGGCCAAGGCTGTTTAGCATTTCTGGATCCTTTCCAGATATTTCTGGCTGCCAACATATGGACTGGCACAGATAAAGGTTCATATCTTGGGCAGGAGAAAGGATGTTCAGCAGCCTCACCCCCTTGGGTACAGACTCAGCACCCAACCTCCCAGCTAGGCCTAAGCCGAAGTCAAACTGTGTCCATCGGTCCTACTGGCAGAACTCGGAAGTATCCATGACAGACTTTCTGCCAAAGATACTTTGGAAGTTGTAGTCCCTCCTTCTTCCAATCCGCCCAGGCTGCTGTACGACAATGGTTATATTCCGTAGGCCTAAGTTTCCACTGCCATTAGAGAATGATAATTGTGTCCGGCCACAAGCGGGCCCCGTGAAGATGAGTCAGCTTCCTTTGTGACTTGAGCATTCCTGGCTGCCTAGCCTACCCTCCAGCGGAGGCTGCATCTATCCTGCAATGGTTTCTTGGCTTGGTCCCATCCAATTGAGACAGAGGAGGGGGAAGCCATGGCCTGCCTAGACCCTGCTCGGCCCTCTCGGGGCAGCAGCTGCAAACCGTTTCAGGACCCCTCTAATTGTTGTGGCCTCATTTGCCCCTGTGGGAAGGTGCTGGGCCTCAGAAGCAGCTCCAGTCTCCACACTGCACAACAGAGGTCTGTTTTTTAAGGCCGAGCAGAGCAAAGTATAAACAAATTAGCAACATACGGATCCCATTTCCCTTCCAATCTGCATGAGCTCAGTTATAGGACGGGAAGGAGCTCAGATGTGTTTTCTTCTTTAGGTACATTGGAGTAGGCGTTCTGTTCTGCAGGCACCAAGCTCCTCCCCTACCCCTTTCCCTTTTGTGTAAGAACATTTTCGGAGCCAAGAAATTTTCTGGATGGCTTCACATCCAGTGAAAAAATATGGTTCTGCTTGTGGCTGGAGCTCCAAGTCATCCTTCCTATTGTCTGAATTTCTTTGGATGGCAATCTTACTTAGGGTCTTCTTGCCTTGGGGTCTGGCTAGAAATATATCCACCACATAGCACCCTGAACTGAACCCCAAGCTTTGCCTCTACCGGAGCCCTCCCTGAAGGTCTAACTCCTGTCCTTTACACAATGCCCTCAGCTCGGGCCCCAAGGAGTCTGACAGAAGAGGAACAGTTGGCTTAGCTATGTGTTCTAGTAGGGCATCCCTTTTGAAATCAAAACCCTTGTCCATATCCAGTGAGTGCCCAGCAGCGAGAAAGCCATAGTGATGATAACTGCCTCAGAATCATGCACACTAGCACCACATCTCTGTAGCATGGGCCCAGTCCTGTAGCATGAGGGCTGGGTCTTTCCATGGGGTGTAACTGCCTGAACATGGAAAGTGTTAGGTAATTAACTGGGCAGATAAAAACTATTGCGAAATATGTAGAGGCTTCAAAAAGAAAACAAAATTCTTGACTAGGTTGTGGCAATATTGTCTGGGGGCACATGGCTGGCCAAGCTAACCTTCCGATGGCCTTTTCCCTGCTGACATTTGGCTTCCATTATAGAGACTTGTGACCACAGCAGTACCTAAGAGTTTCAAGCCAGAACCTGTCTTACTTAGCCAGACACACAGCTTCTTTGAGGCTCCACTTCCTGTCGAGCAGTCAGGCTATGTTGACAAGCTAATCCATACCACGTCTATTAACAGGACACAGGCTCTGGAGCTTAAAGGGATTTTATATTTTATGATCCACAAGGAGACCACATAAAGGGTTTTGGGATATTCAGAACTCAGGCAGGGTTGTGGGGGTGGGGGCACCTGGGTCAGGAGGCTACCAGCCATTCTCTGAATTATTAAGGGTCCTGACCACGGAGAAAGGCATTGAGGAGTCCTAAAGAGGATCTCAACCATCCAGCCTTGCAGACTTGTGTTGTAATTTGGGGTAAGGCTTTGACTACACACCTACCCATGCTGTTTATGTAAGCAGTAGGTGAAACCGTTCTCTCTAAGTCATTGCCTAACTCCTTGTAGCCCATCATCCAGCCTTTCTAAAAGTGGTTATGGCTTTCTTTTGAACAATCCTGTCTGATGGTTTGCTGTGATGCATTCAAACTACAGTCACACAGACCTTGAGTCAAGTCCAAGCTTTGCTGATCCCCTTGGGTAAATTACTTTACTTCTCTGAGCCTGTCACTCCATCTGCAAAGTGGGGATCAGAAGGTGCTGTTCCTTGTCTGTTCTGAGGGTCAGTGGTAAGTGGGCCTGTGGGCTAATGATGGGGGGATTCAGGTCTCGGGAGGGTGGAGGGAGGAAGACAGGCGGATTGCTGGTCAGGCTGCTGAGGATAGCTCTTGGTGTCTCTCCCACAGCTCGCTAAGCCTGCGTTACTTCACCTATGGGATTCTCTTTGGTGGTGGCTGTTCCTTCGCCTTTCAGCCATCTCTCGTCATCCTGGGCCACTACTTCCAACGCCGCCTGGGTCTGGCCAATGGTGTAGTATCTGCTGGGAGTAGCATCTTCTCCATATCCTTCCCCCTTCTCATCAAAACACTGGGGGCTAAGATAAAGCTCGCCCAAACCTTCCAGGTGCTGAGTACCTTCATGTTTATTCTTACGCTGCTTTCACTCACCTACCGGCCCCTCCTGCCCAGCTCCCAGGACACCCCAAGCAAGAGAGGTGTCCACACCGTGTGCCAACGCTTTCTGGTTCAACTCAGGAAATACTTCAACATGCGAGTGTTCCGCCAACGTACCTACCGCATCTGGGCCTTTGGGATTGCTGCTGCTGCCCTTGGCTACTTCGTTCCCTATGTACACCTGGTGAGGAATACCAGGGTGGACCCAGGCGGGGTCCACCCTACCTGGCTCCAAGCATCTGTCCTTAACCTGCCTGAAGTCCAAAGAGTAGGGGCGGAGGATGCTGAAAGGGCAGAACTGGGACCTTTGGGAAAAGAGACAAATCAGTAGTTGGAGAGACTCAGAGTGAGAAAGAGTTGAGGGAAGACCTCAGAGGGAAATGGGGGGCATTCCTTAGGGGAAGGCCTAAGGTCTCTCCCACTGGTAAGTGTAGATGGGTTTCCGGGAGAAGATAAGCATCACCAGGATGCAGGAGACTGGTCCAGGTTACCCCAGGATGGCGTTTTCTAAAAGCGTGTTCTATGGAATGCTGCTCTTGTGGTCCAATGATCTCTTGAGCTTCATATTGTGCAGCAATCTTTTAATGGCAGAACTATTGGGTTTTCTCAGTTGTTATGGCTGCATTCTGTCCTTCCAGGGCTTGGAGGAGGATTGGATACACCCACTCACCTCGGCTGTTGTTCAGAAGCCCAGAATTGAGAGCCAAGGGATATGCAGCCTTTTAAGCTCTTAGAAGCAGCCAGAGAGCTCTTCTCCAAGCTAAGGCTATGTGGGAGAGGGCTGCAGGGAGGAAGTTCTTGCTGTGGTCTGGATATGCCAACAGTTAACCAGTCAGCCTCTCTTCTTTCTCCTGTCCTGGGGGGGGGCTGCTGCTCTGCTTTCCAGATGAAGTATGTGGAAGAGGAATTCTTGGAAATCAAGCAGACCTGGGTCCTCTTGGTGTGTATTGGGGCTACCTCAGGCATCGGGCGCTTCGTGTCAGGCCGCATCAGTGACTCCATTCCTGGACTTAAGAAGATCTATTTGCAGGTGAGTATTCCCACCCTGTCCGCTGCAAGGAGAAACAGCCTACCGCAGATGCTGGGTTACCCCCGCCCTTTGGGATAGAGAGGTAGGGTGTGTCACTGCTGTGCCTGGGCCCTAGATCTGACACCAGCTTGTTGTGCAACATGGGAAAGTCAATAAAATTCTTCGAGCCTCAGTGTCCCTTGCTTTCAAATTAAGACAATCATCCTTGTTCTGCCTCTTTCATCAAGATGGAGTGAGGATCCAGTGAGAGCAGCATAAATGCAAACTCTAAGAACATTCTCAGAGAAAGTTTTAATTAATAATGGCTCTCCCATCTGAAAGAGGAAAAGGAATGCCAGGAGTTAGGTGCTGCCCCCCGGGGGAACTGATCTCTCTCCTCTAGTCCCAGGCCTAGGTCCATCACTTCTTATACTTTCAGAGCTACTTGTGAGCACTGGCTGTCAGAGGTCATCATCTTGATGTATACGAAGTGCCACATAAGTCAAATCATTTCCCTTCCCTAGGCCTCACTCTCCTCATTTGTGCAATGAGAATAATCCTTGATCTTACTATCTCACCTCACAGGTGAGGACTGAAAGAAATTTGGGTGTGGCCAGGTTTTAGGAAGTAAAAAAAACATGTTAAAGGCATGCAAGGTTTTAATCCTTCTGACGGTGACACAGGTAGCCTCATGTGGGCAGTAGCAACAAGGATGCTAAAGAGAGCACTTTCTGTATGAACTGGCTTCTGGTCTGGCTTGAATACAGACTACTGCTCAAGCTCTCTGTCTTTATCTACCTGGCAGCAATATTGCCTTTCTGGCCTGACTTGTGTTTTCTTACTCCTGTAGCTGGGTTTACCAGAAGGTTCCCAAATGTGGAACCCTATGGAGGGGTCGCAGCAGTCCCAGAAAACACGTGGTCACAAATAATCCATTAGGAAGGTGGTTGAATTCTCGCTTTCCTGGGTGAAGCCCTCAAATCACTTCCAAGGAGCCCTAACCACACTCACAACAAGGATTTCTCTAACAGTCCCAAGTATTTTCCTAAATACTCTCAGATGTCTTGGACAAGGATATGATTAAAATTTCCTGTTGTGTTTAACTCTATTAGGTTTGCAAGACCTGGTGAACCTGCTCCGTCAGAGCTAGGGGTTCCCTTATGGTTCATTCTGTCTAACGTCTTGAAACAGGAAATGAGATGGTAGTGGCAGAGCTCAATTCCTCTGTAACGCTCTTCTCATATTCTACTTTACCCTGAGCGATGGAAGGCAGAGCCAAGACCCAGAGATGATAAGTGTCTTGACCAAAGTCAAAGCAAAAGCCTGTAATTGGTATAAACAAATTATGAAATTATGAATTCCTGTGCAAATATAAGCAATTGCTTTATCTGGGTGGATTTTTACAAAGGTCATTGTCAGTACCTTTTGGCATCTTGGGGCTGCTGATCCTGACAGGAAAGACCCACAGGGGTGGCATGTGGAAGAGTCTGCGAAAGCCACAATACTCTCATGTAAAAAATGAGGAACTGAGGGCCAGAGAGGTAAAGTGAGTTGTCCAAAATCATCTTGCTGGTAAGTACCTCAGGCTGCAAACACAAGACAATGGATGAACTTCTTTGGCTCCCTTTCTTCCTGGGTTCAGGCCTGGAAGAGGAAAGGAGTGTGTACATAGCCTCAGGTTCTAAAGAGCCACCCACTAGGCCCTGCGCTTCCCACTCTTGAAGAAGACAGGCACATGTGTCTGGTGTGAAGCCTCTGTTGGAAAGGAAATGGTGACAGCCTGCAGGACAGCCTCAGTTCGGGCCAATTCTTAGTTCAAGTAGAGATTTTTAATTTCTAAGCCTTGGCCGGTTCTCATGGAGGATGTTAAGAGGCAGCTAGATACAAGAGGTAGTAATTAAAGCTGATTAAAATCAGTTAATGGTGTCCTTTGTGTTATGTACTAGCATTAACTCTTAATTGCCATCCATTATGGCTTGGCTGCTGCTAGGTATGTCTGGTTTTATCTCACAGTATCTACGAATCTCCTAGAGAAGCAGCTGGGTGTCCAGGTTCTTATTCCTAGACCCCGCCTGACTCTCTCCAAACAGCCAGAGCAAAGGGCAAAAGTCCTCAATAAGGACATTTCCTCAGTTGGCACAGCTGTCACATTTTTTTATCCTCTCGAAAAACCAACTGATCGACCTAACAAACCTACTGCGAGCAACGACAGCCTCACCGTTAAATAGGAGCACTCTTAAAGACTTTGAATCCTTCAATGTAGGACTCAGAAGGGGCTGTGTAGCCCAACTGTCCTCTCTGCTGACATCCCACTGCCCCATTTTGTGAATGGTAGGAATGAGACCCTAAAAAAGGCGGGGCGATTTGCCATGTGGTCTTGACTGAAAAGCATAACATGACTAACTCAAGCCCTTGCTCCTCTAGGTCATCTCCTTCCTGCTCTTGGGCCTGATGTCCATGATGATCCCCCTGTGCCGGGGCTTCGGGGGCCTCATCGTCGTCTGCCTCTTCCTGGGCCTGTGCGATGGCTTCTTCATTACCATCATGGCCCCCATCGCATTTGAACTGGTGGGCCCAATGCAAGCGTCTCAGGCCATTGGCTACCTCCTGGGCATGATGGCCCTGCCGATGATTGCTGGGCCTCCCATTGCAGGTGAGACTGATGTTACAGGGGAGCCGTGAGCAGGGGAGCCCTGTCTTTCCCGGGCCCTGGGTCTCCTGAGCACCTGCACTCTAACTCCCCTTTCCTCGCATTCTCTGATAAGCGACCTTGCCAGAGTATGTGAAACCCCTGACTACTCACTATTGGTGAAAGAGACTAAGCACAGTATATGCACCTGGACTCATTTTGGGGAATGCGCTTTTCATGGTTTACATATCTGTTTCAGTGGAGTTTTGCTGCAGACAGCATAGCTGAGTCCAAGAGGGTAGAGCCAGAAATGGGTTTGACCATTCTTATTGACCCAGTATTCTTTCTCTTCACAGGCAAGTAATTATGTGCAAGGTACTTGGGCAGGAAGAAAAGAGAAAGTGGGTTTTATCAAGACTTACAGACATCCACCTCCTCCTCTACTGGCTTCGGGACTGAGTCTGTGGTAGAGATTTGGTTGAGATGCGTCCCGCGACTGGGAGCGCAGGCAGCAGGCATAGCGTTGGCTTCTGTCTTTCAGCGCTCCCAGTTTCTCTCCCTGCTCTCTAAGAAGGGTATTGTTAGTGCCCCACGGAACATTAGAAACAGTGTTCCCTGGAAAATCGATGAGAAGAGAACTTCGTCTCCTTTCTTTAGGGTTTATTGCAAATATTATTTCATGGGCTACCCTCTCCTAGGCTGGCCAACTGGGCTAACTCAACAAATATTCCTCGAACAGCGATTCTGTGCAAGGTGTTATGAGGTCACTTACCATGCTCTGTGACAGTGGCAAAAGCTGCCACTCAGGCCCTCATGCCACAGCCACACCGTTCACTGGGGGACGGTAGCCTCTACTCAGCCCCTGATCCCAGAGGTAGATCCCCGAATCACATTTCTTGCCAGTTTGCTTACCTCCCAGGCAGCCCAAGAGCCTGCTTGCCTTTCCTCAGTACTGTTTCTGGGCCCATTCTTACTACGAGGTACCTCACATTAACTCCTGGAGGTGAGCAGGGCAGGCCTTGCATTCCACGCCTAACACATCCATGGCCTTTGCAACTTTGAGGAACCTAGAGCGGCCAACCGTATCTGTAACCACAGCGGAGGGTACACATACAGCCTCTTCTTAGGGCAAATGGGAACTTCAGAAAAAGGGCGAAAGGAACTTGGCCAGATTGTTCTATAGGAATGCTCTAGCCCATGTTAGGGGCAGAAAGGTATATCACTGTAAACCAAGACAAGCCTTGGCCATCTTCTGTGGGGATATTTTAAAATTAGCTTCTCTCCTAATTCCATACCTAGGAGTGACTAGGAGTTAGCTGTAGCTTCAAGAAAGTCACAAATGGAGACCGTCCATAAAAGCTTCATTAGCTGCTTTCATAATTTGCGTTAGCTTCAAGGCAGGAGCCACCTGCCTTTGTAATAGAGGTTTTATTTCTTTCAAGTAGAAATATTTCAATTGACAGGGCTCCTGGGGTCAAGGTAGCGTAGGATAAGACACAGAAAGCACCTTTGGGAGGTAGGGGAAAGCCGAGCTTCATTTTCCTCTCTCGATGTTTCAGGCCTCCTCCGCAACTGTTTCGGGGACTACCACGTGGCCTTCTACTTTGCCGGTGTGCCCCCGATCATCGGGGCTGTAATCCTCTTCTTCGTGCCTCTGATGCATCAAAAGATGTTCAAAAAAGAGCAAAGGGATTCCAGCAAGGACAAAATGTTGACCCCCGACCCAGACTACAATGGGGAGCTGCTGCCGGGCTCCCCCACCCCTGAGGAGCCCATCTAATGCCTCTTTTTTGCCATTGTGTGCTACTCTGTAACCTTTCCCCTTCGCCCCACCCTGCTCAGCATTTACATTTTTGCCACCAGCACACTTGTTCCCAAACCTGTGCACATAGCATTTCAGCCACCTGACATCCCTTTGGAGCCAGAGCTCCAGGTGTTCCAAACTCATGAATCAAATTCTCCCCACAAATGCCTTTAAACTTGCCAGGGTCCCTCTCCTCTCAGGATCTAGGAATGCTTGGAATCAAGCCATGGCCTGTGGAACCTCTCCCTATACTTTGTAACCCCTGGGAGAGGAGGGGGCTGGGACCTCTTGGCTCCAGCTCGTTCGCCACCCAGTAGAAACAACTGCCAGAGGTGCACTACTATGTCCCCCAGGAGCCTGGTGGGAAGACCCAACTGCTGGTGGGAGGTGGGTGCAAGGAAGGGCAAGGAGGTCAAATAACACAAGAAACCTCGTTTAGCCTTCCCAAGAGCTGTGGGTGCTGTTAGTGTACAAGTGTACAGATAGCCCCCTGTCATCTGGCTGGTTAACAGTCTGCCTCCTTCTTCCCTTCCTTTTTGCCCTCTACTTCCTCCTCATTTCTCTTTGCTCTCTATTTCTTTTCATGACTGTCATAGACACATGGGTGCTTAAAGAAAGGAGGGACCAAGAGCTTGGGCCAATCAGCCATACCTCGGCCCAGCCCACCCCTGACACTCATCTCAGGCTGACTTGCATCTCACTTTTTGGCACAAGCTGCTACAATCATAGACTGGAAGAGTAGACTATCACGTAAGGAAAGGGCCTTCAGTACCACTCCCAGACTTTTACAGAGTTCCCAGGCCGGTGCATTAACCTCCAGGAGCTCCGAGCTCTCCATCATTGCATCCACCCGTGAAAATGTGATGCCGTCCCTTTCATGTCAGAAGGCATGGTGGGAAGGGTCGTAGTTATTGACCTGGTAAAATATCAATTCCTCCATCTCTCATTATTCATTACAGGTCAACATTTCCACCTGGGCTAGGCCACAAAAGGGCTTGTTTTAGGGAAAATCTTATTCCCAACTTGGATCCTAAAAAAGTAGAGGCAACAGTTGCACTTAGGGTTAGACAGTTTCTTTTAAGAAGCGGAAACTATCTTAGCCTTTACCAACAAACGTGTCCCTCATGCTGTGCATCCTGGGCCACTCTAAAATAGGTGCCAGTGCTCAAAGAAAGGACACTCTGGGCAACAGCTAGCACAAGTCACCTCACCAAGAGCTCACACTCTCTCCTTGCTCGGCCTCTGTGTCTCTTTCTCCATGATCTGGGTCTTTGTCTGTTGTGTTCCTACTACCCAGACCTTTCCTCATCTTCTTGCCAGGCATCCTTGGTTGTCACTTGGCTGTCACCCCAAGCCAAGGCCATCCCAGGGCCAGGAGGATGAGGTTGTCTCCAAAGGGCGCCAAAGAAGACAACGGTTCCGTTATAAGTAGGCGGCTGGGACGTGGTCGGCCTATGATGGCATCATTCAAGGCCAAAGCGTGAGCCCCCTCCACTGGTCCCAGTCCAGCTCTTATCAAGTTCCCAAATGAAAACTGCTGATCCTTCTCTCTGTGGGTAGGAAGGGGCCTAATCACTAGCATACTGTCAGCTCAGACAGCGGTGCGACAGGACAATCTGGGCCCCGGCAGCCTCGTGAGTCCCAGGAGGGACCGCGGAAAGAGCCGGGGCGGCAGAGCCTCCGCTGCTGTCCCTTACCTAGTCGCTGGGCCTCCTCCGTGGCTCATGGAGCGAAGAGCTCTTAAGAATCAGGCTAAAAAAATCAGGCTACGATCCACTCTTCTCCAGATGACAGAAAGTCGTTTACAGGTCTCCAAACTGCCCTGTCAGGTGTCACATGAGGGGGGAGGGGAGTGTCACATCAGGGGAGAATGTAGCACAGTATTAATATATAGGGTAGGATGCAGCCTCTTACGGATCCACAGTCAAATCTAGGAAAATGAACAAAATTTGGGAGTTTGAGGCCTGGTACATTTAAATCGTCAAAAGGTTTGGAACAAAATAAACAGATGTAAAAATCCAGCTTTGGTATGTATGTTGCCTATGAGGGTGAACTAGCCTTAACCTGAAGCAGGAAGTTTGGCTTCAGAACTGACATCTCGTTTCAAAACAAATTTCTGCCAGGGAGTAACCTTCGCGTCTCCCTGGTGTCCGCGCTGCATTAAACCTAAGTGGAGGAAATTGTGGCTTCCAGATGCAAAGGGCCTACGGCAAATTCACACATTTCATCAGTGACAAAGCAGGTTGAGACCTGCGCTCAGGTCACTGACCCCAAAATGGGAAGATGATGTGGTACGGCCATCTCCAGCAGGGGTTCAGCAGGGACAGCTCCCGCGAAAACGAAATCTGAGCCAAGTCCGACTGTGAGCACAGCCCATGTTTGCATGTTTGCATGATTACCCTCACTCCCAACTGACACACAGTTCTGGCCTTGGAGAGTTGGTCCTACCTAGGCCGTTCCAACTCCAGCAGCCAAGGCGCAAGCAGAGTGCATCTTCCTGTGACCACACACTGGGCAGACAGGGCGAGGAGAGGGGACTGGCTGCCTTTGAAGGGCGGCTTACCACCCAGCTCTTGGCAGCTGGGTCCTGACTCAGCGCTCGCTCACAGCGCCGGGATGCCAGGCTCCTCGCCTCCTCCCATGGAGGACAAGTGCTGCGCCCGCGCCGGGCCGAGGTCGGCTGCCCGCGCGCACGCCCGCTCCGTGCCTGATCGCTCAGCGCCATCGGGTCGTAGAGCGTGGGGACCGAGCTGCGCAATCCCCATGCAGGTCTGACGAGCAGACGCTGCCCTCGGGGGCCTGTCCTGCGCGAGGAGGTCCGCTGACCGGGACTGCAGGGTCCCCGACGTGTCCCTGTCGTCTCACAGCTGGATGGGGAGGGCGCTGGTCTGAAGCGGAGCCCGGGAGCAGGCCCGGGGGGTCTACTGAGCGCCGCATGGACATCGTGGTCGCGGCCCGCGGCCATGCGCGCGCCTGGCTCCCAAGTCAGCGCAGCGATATTTTCTAAGGACCTGCTTTGTGTCACTTTGCTAGACAGAGGGGTTTCAGCGGCCCACAGCGCACGGAGCGGCTCACGTTTGGGCAGGAAGCGTCGCCCCGCGCCTCGCGGGCGGCGGGAGCTGGGGGCGTGGGGGCGGGGATCGGCGCCTCGTCCCACGGGGACAGGACGGCGGGCCGTGCTCCTTCCCGCCGGCGCCAAACGTCCCGCCCCCGCGGCCCCCGGACCCGGGGAGGGGGGGGCTGGACCTGCCACTGCCCTCGGGTCGCCGTGGGCCGGAGCGGTGGCTTCACCACCCCCCCAGCCCCGCCTGGCTCTGCGCAGAGGCCGTGGGGACCCGGCGCCCCAGGCGAACGCGCTTCCCGCCCCGGGGTGGGGCGGGGCGGACGGCAGGGCTGGGGGCGGCCAGCTGTCCCGACCCCGGGGACACTGAGCAGCTGCCGCCCCGCCCGGCGCCCCCAGAGACTGCCGCGTGCCTCCCACACACAGCACTGGGCCCACAGGTGTCTAAGGGTCCCTCCGGCCCAGGGGGGCAGACAACCCTTTCCCACCCCACCCCCACCTCCGTTCCCTACCGCGTTTGGCCCCAGGGCCCCAAGCGAGGGACCCGGCGCAGCTAGTGTACAAGCTAACAGGACAGGACAACAGGCTGTGGCTGGGGACCGCGTCCTGAGGTCATAGCACAGTGGCAGTGGCGCCGCGTTGGCCCGAGAATGGGCCCAGCCCTCAACCCCGCGCCCCGGTCTCCATGAAAGCTGTCCCAGAACTCCAGGGGACGACGACGACGCTGGTGGCAGCCCCCCCAGCTCGCGGTCCACTCCCAGACCCCGCCCAGACTGAAGCTGAGCCGCCATCGGCTGCAGCGCAGGGACCCCGGGCCGCGCTCCCCACCCTGCCGAGCGAGGTGAAGGGGGCCCGGGGGCCTTGCCGTCCTTACGTCTTAAAGCCTCACCGAGGCCAGTTTCCTCTTGCGAGTCCCAGACCTTCCGGCTCCCGCCCCCGTGTCCTCGTCCCCCCACAGGGGATGTCACACAGACAGACTCTCTCCAGCCTTCGGCTCCGCGAACCCAAGAGTCTCCCCAGCCCAGGCACATCCGGGCGCAGAGGCACGTTCCGGGATAACACGGTGCCCTCGCTGTCGGGTGGGCACGTTACAGGCCACATGCACCGCCACAGGCCGAGTCACGCCGTCCCTGGGGGGCCGCTGCTCCGACGCCTGCTTCACAGTCCGGAACAGCGAGGCCCGGGCGGGAACTGAAGGCTCCGAACCGCTTCTCCCGGGCCCTTTCCCGCTCACCTCACAGCGAGCGCGGAGGCCGGGGAACCCCCCTTTTCCTCTGGCGACTTCTCAGAGCACCTGCTTGCGTCTCTGGAGTCAGCACTTGGCAGGGCCGTGCTGCCCAACAACTTGTGCCTGGCCCACCACCCGCCCGCACGCACATCAGCCCCTCCTGCGGAGGGGAGGGAAAATGGAAGAGGAACCAGGAGTGTCTGATGCCCCTTCCCCTGGCAGCAGTCCTGATTGCCTTCCAGGTTCCTCTCTGCCTCAGTCCTCCTCTCATTACTCAATAACGTCATCATCAGTAAGGGCTACTTTCCAGGGCCTTCCTTGATGCCTATCGATCCCCCTCCCCGACGTTCCACATTTCCTGCTGGGCTCTGAATTCTCAGATCCCAATAAGCCCCTAAGTCTTTCCTTCACGAATCCAAACCAGGTCTCTCCAAGGTCAGTACTCACCTGTCAACCACGATGGCTGGGTCTAGAAAGCAGGGAGAGCCAAGTGTCAGGGAAAGTCAAGTTCTAGGCCAAGCTAGTTCCCAGTCAGTAACTTACCTTAACTCCCTCTTTCTAGCCAACTGAGTTCTTCACACTCCTTGGTCAACACCTGAGGGGCAAGGCGAAGAGCCTAAATTTCCCCTTGTATCTTGCTATTACAAAGCACCTCACCCCATCACCATGGAGATGTCCTACAAGGCCATGTATGGAACCTAGACTGTCATCCCGGCCAGGCGGAAACATGGGGAGCACTAAGGAGGTGTCCTTGTCCCTTGCAGCCCTGGTGGTATCAGAGGAAATCTAGCCTTGACGCTCACTTTCACAAAGCAGTAACGAGGAGCCTCTCACTACCAGAGTGTCAACAGCAGCCCAGTGGGGAACCTGAGCTTCTACCTTGATTGCACAGTAATGACATAGTTCACACCTTCCATCACTGGCGTGCTGGCCAAGGACGCCTGCTAAAGCAGAATATGTAAATAAGAGCCACAGTTCCATTACATACTACTCAAAATGTCCAGGTTTCAATAAAAAAAAACATTCGTTACACCAGGATGTCGTACCAGAACCAGGAAAATATTGACTTGAATAAAAAACCATAACGATGCCAGTAACAAGATGGCACAGGTGTCAGCAGCATGTGACAAGGAACTTAAAGCAGTCATCATAAAAATGCTTCTGTATTTATGAACATGCTTGAAATAATTGAAAAATTAGAACATCTCAGAAACTAAATAGAAGATATGGGCGGAAACCGAATGGAAGTTTTAGACCTGAAAAATAGAATAACTGAAATTTTTTAAAAAGCCTCAACGGATAGGCTTCACAGCAGAATGAAGAAGGCAGGGGAAAAAGGAAGACCAATATAAGTTATCTAGACTGAAGGAGAGAAAGAAAATAGACTGAAACAAAGGGAACAGAGCCTCACGGAACTGTGGGACTATGACAGAAGATCTAATATTGGTGTCATCAGAGTCAACAATGAAGAAAATACAAAAGTGGAGCTGAATAAGTGTTTGAAGACATAATGGCTGAAAACTCCCCAAACTTGGCAAAGGACATATTCCTGTATAGTCAAGAAACTGAGCAGAGCCCAAAGGACGAACTCAAAGAAATCTGTGCTGAGACGTATCACATCAAAAGTGCAAACGAAACACACAACCAGTGGAAAAATAATTAGAATGAGAGTGGATTTCTCATCACAAATCATGGAGAAGGAAGGAGTCATAATTTTTTTCAAGTGCGAAAACGAAAGAACTGCCAACCCAGAATTGTATGTCCAGCAAAAAAGAAAAAGCTCTTGAGGAATGAACGGAAAATGGACATATTCTTAGATGACCAAAGGAGGTTCTGCGAACAGAAAAGAAGTGACAAAAGACGGAATCTTGGAACCTCAGAAAGGAAGAAAGTACAATGAAAAGAGTAAAAATGTGAGTAAATCAAACAGGCGTTCCTTATCTGCTTGGGTTCTCTAAATTATGTTTAACGGTTGGAGCAAAAATGATAACAATGTCTGATGTGGCTTTTGAGGTATGTGGAAGAATTATCTAAGACAATGTTATAAATGAGGGGGAGCAAAGAGACAAAAAATGGAGGTAAGGTTTCTATATTTCGCTCAAACTGGAAAAATATCAACACCAATAGACTGTGGATTACATTACCACAGTACATCAATTAGAGATTAGCAGAGTTGATTAAAAATGAGAAGACTGTACGTTGTCTACAGGAAATTCATCTTAAATATATGATAGGTAGATCGGAAGAAGAGGATGGGGAAATATGTGATGTTAATAAACTGAGAACGGCTGTATTAATTTTTGACACAGTAGACTTCAGAGCAAAGAAAATTACTGGCAAGAGAAAAGGACAAAACATATATACTAAAAGGGTCAGCCCGCCAGGAAGAAACAGCAATCCTAAACAGTGCTTGCTGCAAAGTAGCTGAAGCAAAACCCGAGAAAATAAAGGGGAAATGGATGAGTTCACAATACAGTTGGAGACTTCAACAGTGTATCTCAAAAACTGATGGGAAAACTAGACAGAAAAGTCAGTAAGGACGTAGAAGAACTAAAAAAGCCATGCACCAGGAAGACCAAATCAACATTTGAAGAGCGTTGCACCTCACAACAGCAGAACGTAAAGCAAGATAGACCGTATCGTCGCCAAATTTAAAATAACTGAAATCATACTTAATGTGCTTTCTTAGTATAATAGAATCAAATTAGAAATCAAAACCAGACAAATACAAAAATCTCTAAGCAAGTGGAAATTAGACAACACACTTCTTAGCAATGCATAGATCAAAGAGGACATCTCAAAGTAAATAAAAAAAACAGACAACTGAATGAAAATTAAAATACAACATATCAAGATATGTGGGACAGAGTAAAAGCAGTATCGAGAGGGTTGATAGCACAGAATGCTTACATTATAAATTAAGAATAGTCTCGAATTTAAGTTCCTACCTCATGAAACTAAAAAAGAATAAACTTGAAGCAAGCACAGGAAGGGAAGATACTGGTGAAACTGAAATTAGGACAACAGAGAAACTCGATAAGACAAAAAGTTAGTTCTTTGAAACAATCAATATTTGTAAACCTCTAGTGAGAATGACTAAAAAGAGAGAAGACCTGGATCATCAATAGCTGGAATAAGACAAGAGATATTATGGATCGTAAAACTATTAAAAAGATAATAGAATACTATTAATAACTATCAATAACTAGAATTCGATAAGTTCCTCATAAAACACAAGAACTCAGTCAAGAGGAAATAGATTAGCTGAATAGTCTAATGACAACAACTTAATAAATTGAAACTGTAATTTAAAACCTCCCCCAAAAGAAAAGTCTACATGGAACCACTGGAAAAATTTATCAAACATCCAAAGAGGAATTAACAATGATTTTAACAATCTCTTCCAGACAACTTAAGATAAGGAAACACTTCCAAACCGATTTTATGAGGCCAGGATTACTCTGATATTAAAACCCAAGCCAGTACAAAAAAAAAAAACCTATTGGCCAATAACCCTTATGAATACAAATGCAAAATTCCTCAACAAAATATTGGCCAACCAAATCCAATAATCTATCAAAGGAATTCTACGCCATGTCCAAATGGGATTTTTTCCAGGTATGCAGGGCTATTTCAATATTTGAAAATCAATACAATGTACGAGAACAAGTTAAAGATGGAAAATCATATGACACTTAATTGGTGCAGAAAAAAGAATATGACAAAATCTAACACTCATTTATGATTAAAAACTCTCAGCAAGTTAGGAATGGAGGAGAGCTTCAAGTTGATAAAGAACATCTACAACATCTATAGCTAACATCATACTTTGTGGGGAACAAGGCAATGGCTAGAGAGCCATGCGAGTATAATCCACAGATTTTTAAGAAGGGTACAGTAGCAATTTAATGGAGAAATAATCTTATTAACGAATGGTGTAGGAACAATTGGATAGTCATAGGTCAAAACCAAACCAAACCAAACCAAAACAAAACAACACAACGTTGGCCTAAACCTCGTGCCTATAAAAAATAAACTGAAAATGGATTATAGATTTATATTTATTTTTATATTAAATGTAAAACTAGAACAGTTTTAGAGGAAAACATAGGAGAAAATCTTCAGGACGAGGGCTTGAAGAGGAGTTTGTTAGACATGACACTAAAAACATCATCCACAGGAAAAAAAAATGATAAAGTGGACTTCATCAAAAGGAAAAAGTTTTCCTATGCAAAAGATCCTGTGAAGAGGATGAAAAGAGAAGCTACACACTGGGAGAAAATATTTGCAAACCACATATCTACTAAAGGAGCATATCCAGAGTGTATTAATAAAACTCAACAGAAACAAAAACAAACAGTGCAACTCGAAAATAGGGAAAAGAGATGAAGAAACATTTCACCGAAGAGGATAGAAGTGACAGATAATTACACACAACGATGTTCACCATCACTTGCATAAGGAAAATACAAACTAGGATCATGATGCAGCATCATTATACATTTATGAGAAGAGCTAAAATAATAAATGGTGGCGATACCAAATCGTGGGAAGGACGTGGAGAAATTCTCTCTCATACTCTGCTGTGGGAAAGTTAAATGTCCTAGGCACTCTAGAAAACACGTTGGCGTTTTTTCAAAAGCTCATCACACATTTACCATGAGACTCAGCAATTGCACTCCTGGGTATTGACCCCTGAGAAATGAAAAGTTACGTCCACACGAAAGTTCTGCACAATTGATTAGCGCGTCGTTTGTAAGAGCCAGATGTGGAGGAGATCGACGCTTGCCAGGGGTTCCAGGTGCGAGGGGAGCAGGCGTGAGCGTGGCTGTAAGTTGGTAGCATAGGGAGACCTTTGGGATGATGGGATGCTCGTGTGTCTTTTGCTAGTTGTGGTGGCTATGTGAGTCTCCATATGTGATCAAATGGCATCGGGCCACACACACACGTGGTGCCAATATAAATTTCCCAGTTTTGACACTGCACTATGGTCAGCTAAGATGTAGTCCGTGGGGGGAACTGGGTGAAGGCCAAACAGTACCTCTCTCTACTATCTTCCCAATTTCTGGTGAATTTATAATTCTCTCGCTATAAAAGATTTTTTAAATTTAATTAGCTGGGAAAAAATAGTTCAAATCCCTCGTTTTACAAGTAGGGAAACTCTTCTAGGCTTTGCTGGTCAGATTTCCCGAGCCTTCCTCCCCACTGGCTTTTCCCCTCCAGATGACATAACCTTGTACAGCAGCCACACACTTAGATGCTCACTGCCAAGGCGGATTTTCTAACCTTCGCTCCTCTTTCCACCAAGTCCTTAGCTTGGGCTCAGTCATGTTTAAGACTTCGGAAGCTCTGCCTAGTTCTCCATCTCCTCTGCTGAGCAACGGCCCTCTCATTACGAGGCCTAGAAGTCCATTGTTGATCACTACTTGGTGCCACCTACTGAAACTACAGGGTAAGAACAGCAAGTGTCTGAGGTTCCAGGGAGAGGTCAGGCATAGCGACAGAGGTCTGAGTCACTGGGGTATGGAAAACAGGTGAAGCCATGAGGCCATGTCTTCTGTAATGGAAGCGAAGCAATCCCACGGGGGCGGGCAAAGCCAACCGTGTTAACTGGAGAACACGGGGTCTAGTGGAGCTTCTCTGACCTATGATCTCTGACGGTCAAAGCCCTGAACGATCTCGGGGCTGTGTGAGGGGTCGGTGAATGCAGCAAAGGCTCCCTCGGGATGCAGGGTCTCGGGGTTCGTTTGACAAAAGTTCTAGGTGAGATTCTGGGAATCACCGGCCTCTGACAAGAACTTTCCCTGAGTCTGAGACCCACATTTTTCACATTTCTTCTCCTCAGTATTTTCTGACCGTATCCAAATTTCTCTTTTACTCTCACTCAGCATATGTGGTGTTCGATGAGCCACGCGCATGTTTTAAAAGGACCATCGTAACGTGCTTCTTTGCCACTTATCCTTTTTGACCAGCAGATTTTTGTGCGTTTTTCAATTTTTTTTTTGTGCCTGGTATATGTAATCACTTGCCTCTCCAGCTCCTATCGTAGCCTCCAGATAGTGGCTAGATGCTGGCGGTGTGGGGGGGGAGCTGCCACAGAAACAAACCTTCGGCCATTGATTTGCTGCTTCACAGGCAAGGAGCGTCACCTTAGTTCACCTGTTAAAGCAGGGACCCGTTAGATGAGCTTTCCCCCCCCCCGTCTCTGCCGTCTCACAGGGGACAGGTCCTGTCCTGTTCTAGAACATTGGGCAGATGCATTCATCTTTACCGAAGCTGATCTCCCAGGCCACACATTCGGTGTTTTTGAAACGCGCAAAATCAGATGTACAGACTTCACAGCTGCACTGCGCAACAGTGCTTTTCTATCTTATTCTCGATAGACTGTCTCCGCCATTAGAGGGCTGGGAACTCACCTACGTGGTCTCTAAGGTTCTCAACAAAGCAGGCATCGTTATCCCCACTTTGCAGAAAGGAAAACTGAGACTCAAGAGAAGTGTCATCTAAAAAACCACATAGCTTATAAGAGGCACATGAATCTCAGTCTGACTGGCTCTTAAACCTATGTTCTTTAGTTCCCTGTCGCATGGGCCATCTGCTCTGGAGAATCGTTACTCATCACTGTCAAGAAGAAATGGAGGGAAGTTTCAGGGGCAAAAAGCGACCAGGAGTTACCTTTCGTAGGTGAGTCTTACACAGGAGTCGGGCCCGCGTCCACTACGCCGTCTGCAGGGTTAGGATGAGCGGCTCTTTCCCCACCACCGAACTAGGGCCTCTTTCCAGCCCGATAACAAACCTGTGCCAACAAGGCGGGCTCCGGGTGCGCTCACCTCCAGCCGGTAAACGCCTGGACTTTGCCGAGGTCCACGAGGAGCGTGGCTGTGAAGTAACCATGATGGCCATGCCCGCAGTCGGTGGGACCCTCTTTCCTTCGGCTCTGTCCTCTGCTTTCGGAAACCTGGGTGAACTAGAGGCTGGGGCCCCTGTCCCTGTGGTGAGGTCAGTAGCTGGGGGCATTCGATCCGCAGTGTCCGGCTGCTCAGCTAGCAGCTCTGTCGCAGGATGGTCAGAACACAGATCTACCTAGGTGGCGGCGGCTGGGCCGGGTGACCGGGTGCCAGGGCGCGTGACCTCATGCGTCAGTGTGTGCTAAACTCACTGCGCTCGTGTGAGTTTGCTACATTTACCTGCCGGTCAGTAAACCCACTCAGGCGTGCACCGAAGGCAGCGGACGCCAGGATGTCAGCAGCTGTCCCTTCGGTTCATTGTGTGGGCAGCCTCGCCCCCTGCAGGCGGCAGCGCGGGGCGGCAGCGACGCCGGCCGCTCCTGCGCCACAAGCCTGCTCCACTGGGTTTGTGGCACTGGGTCCCCTGACCTGACGCTCCTCTCAGGACAGAATAGGGTGGTGCAAATCAGATTCGAATAACGTAGCTACATGTGTTTCTATGATCGCACGAACTGAGTTGCGTATGAACACAGGGACAGCTGGGAAGGGTCGTCGCAGGCCGAGCGCGCCAGACCTGTGTCCGCACTGAGCCACTAGCACTGGGTGGCAGCCCGGGTCACACCTGGCTTCCACGTAGCCAAGCCGCACGCTGTCGGCGGCACATTGTCGCCCTCGGCCCCCAGGAAACCCGTTCAAGGATGTGCCACACTCACCCCTGACTACGATGCAGGGACAGATTGCAAGTCTCGGTCAGCTGTTTCTAATGCCAGGAATATTCAAACGCAGCGACTTCAGGTGACAGAGCAGCCGCTCGGAAATCACTCATTTGTGCAACATTAACACACGACTAAGAGAATCCACACAAAATGGTGTTTCCTGCAATTAGTGCGCGACCCGCTCTTCATGCCGTGAGCGCCTCCCCGCCGTCTCGTCACGGCCAGCGAAGCAGTGGGGGCTTTGCTCATTCTTAACGGTCCTTCAAGCATTCGTAGGGGCCCCTTGAAGTCTTTTATCGTGAGAAGGGGAAGACACTAATGGTCGTTTTGTAAGCTGGGGTAGACATTCTAAGCCACAGCTTTGAAACACAAAAGAATGATAGCTGCTCAGGTCTAGGGTGCTGCACGTGACTGATAAGGTGTGCTAACGTTATCTGCAGGTGAAGTTTTAAAACATCGCTACTGGCCTCCTGTTGCCATGAGGCATTTGGAAGGGGCCTCGTCCAAGTATAAAGTAAGAGATTTCGAAGACTCAATGTAAGAAAAAATGACATATCATTAATAAGCCTTAAATTGATTGTATTTTGGCCGCATTGGATTAAATACAATTAAACTTAATTTCACCTGTATCCTTTTGCCTTTTGAATGTGGCTGCTAGAAAAGCTTAAGTTGCATGACCTGCAGCACGTGACATCTGGGGCACAGAGGTGACCAATTGTGAATCTTTTTTAAAGTGAGGTAGATCTGTCACCAACATTACTGCTGAGAAAGCCAACGTTTTGGAGGCTTCTGGTGTCCATCCTGCCCCGTTGAATGGGGATGGCTGACTTAGCATGTGTAAGGTTCCTGTTACACCTTATTAACCGTTTACGTCTCCCCACTGGCACCTGCTCCCCAGGAGTAGGGATGACATCTTTCTCTGACTCAAATGAATGGGGTTTGATTTTTTCAAAATACTCAGCAGCCATGTACTCGTCCTGAACATCACGGCACCTACTACGGGACATGCCTCCTTTGGAACTGCCTTTGGAGTGAATGGTATGTTCTTCTGAATACGTTTCAGAGTGGGATCTCCATCCACGGACAGAAAGATAACTCCTGGAAACAGCCGAGACTCATCCCAAGGTTGGCAAATAAAATGAACTGAGGATTGCTTTTTCTCAGTTGCTCATAAAATTGTTTCCGAAAGCAATTTTAAACAAGTTCCAAATATCTTCTCAGCAATGACGACATTCTTGGAATGTCTATGGCTGCCCAAGGCAACTTTAAAGGGCATTTAGTTGGATGCCAAAGAACTGGGTGGCATACAAAAAAAAGCTGCAATTTGTTCTAGCCATTTCACATTTGAAATCGAGTCATAATTTGGGACCGAGAGCACGTCCAGGCCTCCTCCCAAAGGTTCAGAAGTCTAATGCCGTGACAAACATGCTTCTCGGGGGGACCTGGAGAGGCCCAAAGCGCTTTACTGCAATTTACAATGCATAACCTCCAGTCCCCCTCAGATTTGCCCTTTATATTTTCCTTGGCAAACTAGCCAAAACTGATGTTTATCCTAAAAAATCATAGCTCATAGGTAGTCTAATCTAGGGCTCAGGATAAATATTAAGAACTGGGGACCACGTAGTATGGGGTTGAGGGCACTGTGAAATCAAGCTCTGCACTCAGACACCTGGCTGGAAACGCTCTCCACTTACCGCGCGATCTCGCGCCAGTGACCAAATCCTGTGTCTCCGCAGCATCGCCCATAAAATGGGGTGGTCATAATGCACCTCGGAGTCACTGTGAGGACCCAATCATTCACAGTGCTTTATACGACACCTGATAGTAATCAGAAAGTTAGCTATTCCTAACATGGCCATTAGTGATCCCCGCGCAAGGCCTTAGATTTGAATCTTGCCTGAATTTGAAGGCCTCAAAGAAACGGGACCCTGGTTTTAATTTTTTTTCTTAAACGACCACTCAGGGTACAGCTCATAGTCTGCTCTGACGTACCCGCCCCTCAGTTCTAGGTAACAGTCCTTTTCTACTTGACTTCCTTCAACGAGATGCCTGTGCTCTGACTTACTCCATTGTCTAGAATGTCAACTTTTCAGTGGTGTACTTGAGTTCCAAAGAACCCCAAATGACACTAGAAGTAACACCCTGTGAAGGTCGTGAAGGTCGTGAGGCAGAGCTGACCGCGCCGAAAGTACTGCCAAGGAACTGACGGGCGGGGCTCTGCAGGAACCAGAGGAAATAAAACCATGACCAAAGTCGCCCTCGGCTAAACCAACACCGAGGGGAAATCGCACCCAGGTATCAGAGTGGGACAGCCCTTGTTTGTAAACGAGGACTTGTGAGTGGCTTAGGCCCACATGGGTAAGAGGCCGAAGGTGGTGATGGGAGACACAAGCTGTGTGAGCACATGCGCACTCGGACACGTGTTTGTGTTCACAGAGGTCCAGCGACGGAGGGGCCGGGGCGAAGCTGAACGTACCGCAAGCAGCGGATACGTGCCCAGTGAAAATGTCGTTTACACAAATCTTTCCGGGGTTCTTGTATCGGAATACACTCGAACCTTTTATTTTACCAACCCGAGATTAAGTCATTGAGCTACAGAAGTCGTACCCCATAAACCGGCACCTGCCCACACGCGCAGCAGTGAGGAATCAAAATCAAGGCTGTACTGCATTGTATGCGACTCCACTTGATTCTGCAAATGAAGTCTATCCGACGTCGGTTCGAAGTGACAGAACCTTTATTTCCCTCTTAAAAAAAACGAGATGATCAAGCACAAATAATCACTTCATGCATTTTATTGATAGTCTATATTTTAAATCTGCAGTATGACATCTTACATAGGGAAAAAGCTTCTTCCTAAAAGATAACTATTAATAATCAAACCAGCTTTAATATGACCGACCTTTCAAGGTCTTGTTTTGCATTAAACAAGTTAAATTTTAGCAGGTGTAAAGCACTGTACAAAAAAAAAAAGAAAGGAAACTGGGTACATTCTCAAAATTGAACACAGGGCTTCCCAACCAGGAGTCTGCTGGACAGATGCTGGAGGAGGTGTCACATTCGGGTTTAAATGGAAAGAAAATGAGAAACCAGATGAAGCGGGCCGACCGCATCCTCTCCACTCTGCGCTCCTTTCTGCTCTCCTGCGAGTCTCCCCAAGGTCGGGAAGCCCCGGTACAAGCAGCGGCGAGTCTTGGCGGAACAGACATTGATGTGCTTCGTGTTCAGACAGAAAGGCAGCCTTCGTTGCTACGCCCTCCAAACCTCTCGGCTTCTCGCACACCTCAGAAAGCGCTCCAAGACTGCGCAGCTCTTCCGGCAAACCCAAGTCAACATCTACACCAAAGCAGCTCTTCCCGAGAGAAGGGGAAGCGGGCAGACACGGAACCAGGCCAGCCGCGCGCCTACTGAACTCGAGACCTGATCACGTGGCCCTACATCTGTGAAAGCAGCACCAGGGACGAACGAACGGAGCTATCAAGAGGTAAGTTCCAAACATTGGACTGTTAAAACACATACACGTCAATCAGTTAAAGAATGTCACCAGAGGGGCACTGAAGAGTTAAGGCTGGGCAGCTGGTTCTAACACACCTTAGTATCGAGAAAAATCTGCAAGAGGAGGGCCCAACAGGGGCCCTGAAGTAACTAGGCACAGCGGTATGGCGGGCTTCGCTTGTCCTGCGTGTCTTGGGAGACACCGGTCACTCAAATCCGAGTGACTGCAGAGCAGCTCGTGGCTCGTTAGGAAAGAAATATGAATCAAGAACAAATACCTCGCTACGATTTTATTTGAGTGTTAGAGGGTGTGCCCATTTCCTTGAAATTTGAATGACAACATCTGCACAGAAATGAAAATAATCATAAAACCAAGAAACTGCTGTTATCCCTTGAAAGTTCCAACACTTCAATAATAGTGCGATTCTATCCTGTATTTTAGATACAAAACGGATTAATTAAATCAAGTGTGAGATCACTCACTTGTTGGGAAATTAGATATTTTAGAAATGTTCCAGTTAAGATCTCAATTTCAAAAAAAAAACCCTCAATTTCAGAATGCTAAAATTTTTAAAGGGTAGGTACTGAACTCAAAGTTGTTTCTTAGTTGCTTATTAAAAATCTGATTTAAAAGTAAGTTAAATACTCATTCTTCGGACCTTGCACTTCAACTTTCCAAGTAAAGCATGTTATGTTTACAGTTTCAAATGTTTTTTTCAAAAGCATACAATTTACTAGTTAGCTCAATGAATTACAACACTTACTGAATGTTAAACATACTGAAGAGTTATACTAAAGAAAAAAACGCCTGACACTTTAAGATGTGACTTATCAATCTCTTGCATCATGAAGGTACGGAATACTTTAGAAAGTAGCAATCAGCATAGTCTTAGAAGACAAGGAAAAGAATAAAAGTGCCCTGCGAACGTGGCTTCTAAGTACTTAACGTTGGTTAATAAATTTGACAGAGAAGCCAGTAAGATAAAACATCAAAATTCAAATAAGGCAGATTACAAATATTTTTCATTCACAAAAGAACAAAGAAGAAAAGGGGGCGGGGTAAAAAAACATCCTCCATCTTTGAAAGTATCAACAAGCACAAGGTGCCACTGTATCCTAGCAAGCTGTGAAAATGGCACTGTTTTGCAACGTTCATCTCCCTCACACGTGGGTGTTTCAGGAGCCGACCCAATGTCCTGGCTGATGCCTGACCCATTTCACACTGTGGACATTCGGGAAGCGGGTGGCTAAATACAAAGCATATTGCGGTAACCCTTCACGAACGTAATTTGAGACAGTGACCCTAGAAGAGCAAACTTGGCACGGGAGGAACATTTTTTTTTGGGGGGGGTGGTTACTTGAGTTAACACTTATGTTATAACCAGTTTCCTAATCTTAAAGCTTGGATAAATTCCAATGATCATGTGTTTAGAGATTTCACATGTATATGAAACCCCAGTGCTAAACGTTGTTAACTGTACAACGACCTACATTCCAACACTAAGCTGAACACTGTCCTCAACCCCCACCGCCATTAGCCACCTCCACCACCGGGGGGCAGCCAACGTGTTCTCAGTACGGCCATTTTCCCAGTCACACAAACAGCAGGGGGCATCTTCTAGTGCTGCACACTTTAAACCTAACTTGTTCACTTTTGTTTTCAGTACTAAATCCCGACCTTGTCGGCAGCTTGGACTCAAACAACAGGACACCTCAAACGTTTCAGACTAGTGCGTGAAGTTTGGAAAATATCTGCAATTCTCATGGAAACTCAGTTCTTAGTACTTTTCCCTATGCTTTGAACAACGTCAACTCCCAACATTGTTTTTCCTTATTCCTATGACTGCATGAAGTTCAAATTAGGTCTTGAAGACAGAACCTTTCTTTAATAAAGAAAAAGTGCAAAGATACAAAATGAAAACGAAAACAAAATGTAAAGTCTTTTGCAGGAAAATGCTCCCTTGAGAGAATAGGTGTTTGGATACTGGTGGGAAAAAAGGTCCTTGTTTTCCATTGTACATCTGACACCTACTAATGACCTTGTCTTCAGCGTCCACAACACGAGTAATTATATATTAGTCATGGACCTTGCAAAAAAAAAGAAAAGTAGGAAATTCCACTAAAATATTTGTATCCATTCTACACAATCCAATGGAAATTAATGAGTGCTATCGAGAAGGTGTGTCCACACGCACGCGTCCAATATGTGCATTCTACTGAAGGCTAAAAACTTAAAATTCTACTTCCAGTGTTCATGAACAGGTTTAATATCTACATTCATAACCAGGATTCTGCATGAGTTACTTCTTACTTTAATACTTCACAAATGAGTAATACATCTTGGGAGGTTAGGGAGGTACCTGTTTGTCAGTAACTTTTACGCTCAGAATGAGCTGCGGTTGTTTTGAAACTGTAGAAAATGAACAGCCCTATAGTAATGGGACATTTCATACCAAGAGGAAAATGGGTTTGTTTTTAGCCAATCAGGACTACCCTGCAGGTCTGAAAACCGTAGATTACACCTTGAGGGAAGGAGACAAGGAGGCTCACAAATATAAAGGAATCCTGACTTTTAAATGGACAATTTTTCTAAAAGATAAAATGTATTATAGAAGCGTCATAAACAGTACTTTCTGCTTATATTAAAAAAAATAAGTGAAGCTTTGTTTGGACATTATTTCCTTGCAAGAGCAGGACATATCCTTAGTAAACTACCATATTTACAAGTTAATTTCCTTGACACTTAGGTAGGACCGAAAGCCAGAGGAAAACATGAAAGTGTGAACTTTGAAAGAATCTTTACAGCTAAGTTGCTAACAGTTAAGGTAACCAGGTAACTCCTAAAGCAGACGCATCTTGCAGAGCATCCGACTGCGCCTGGGCAGGCAGCTGACTCTGTTAAAGGCTAAGGATGTGCTCAGTTCCTCTCTGGACCCAGCCACTGCCGCGGAAACACGCGCGGCGCTTCCACGGGCAACTGGGCCCGAGCGCTGGCGCTCTTCACAAATCTATTCTCACTACTAAGGAACCGACAAAAAGTGCACATCCCATAGGTCGCAAGTCAGCAGCATCACCTTCACATATGGGCAGCACAATGAAAACGTGAGCTTCAAATAACCCAACACGGCTCACTTTCAACAAAAGGCAAAAATCCCTAATCTACGGGTCTTCAAACATGAGATGCAGGTCTGTGTTAGAGACAGTAACAAAACATTAACTAACGAATGTGTACTGGCACCTTAAGTGACGAATCTCGAAAAGAATGCCAACTCGAGACTTTCCTGTGAGTACACTCATCTGCACCAATTCCTACGCTACAAGTGGTTTATAGTCTTTCCTCCAGCTTTTTCTTTTCTTTTGAGGAGCAGACTTGTAAAAACAAGTGTAACTTGTGCTAGGTGGCGGAGGTTTTCCTTAAACCAAAGCTGCCAAATTTGCTGATCTGCATCTGCTTAAGGAGAAGACTGCGTCGAAGATCTCATCTCACGGAACCAGTTAACGTCTGCATTACTGCGCTCGTGACGAGTTTAGACTCTTCAGAGTAGTTCCCTTTATTCCTCCACCTTTCACTTCCTGCCTAAATCCAAGCGCAGATGCCCAGTTCCCACCGTGTTCAGCGCAGACTCCGCACCGTCCTTCCCATGTGTCACAGTAGCTGCCCACGAACATGAAATCCTACAGATATGTTCTGCTCTTGACGTCCACACCCTTGCCACAGCAGCCTGGTACTTTGTCTGGTGTGTTTTTACTAGGTTGGCTCACGAAAAGCAGTTTTTTTTTCATTTCTAAGCATGGTACTTTACAATTTTTAATGCATTATTACAACAGTGCATTGGAAAAGTACTGAGCCTCTACAAAATAGCTTTACATTTTTAAACAAATGAATGTGATTTTTTTCACTTACACAAGCATAGGCTTTTTTTAATATTTCCACAAGATAAATATCTCAATTAAACTATAAGCTCACTCTACAGTGTGCCACAGTGATGGGCTTAGGAGACAGTTATATACTTAGAAGATCCTAACCTTAGTGTTATTTACACTGACATGTCTAATATCACCCTGTCTGAAAGGTGAACAAATGATATTCAGCACGTAGCTGAATTTGTGCCAACTGATACCTGGGAATGGTGCAGCTTTAAGCGACCACTTCTGAAGCATGGACTGTAACTTAGGCTGAACTGGAACTTTCTTCGCCCCTCCCTCCTACGGCGTGGGAAACTTGAAAGATCAACGTGAAACAGGTAAGAGCCATTGCTAAGGCAGAACTTTGAAGAAAACAAAGGAGAAACTGACAAGTATATATGGTAAGTCATCAGTAACATCACTTACTGATAGTGAAATCAGGTTTTTACGTCCTAAAATGTTGCTTTTTAAGTACTTCCTTTTACTCTGGAACAGAAATTGGAGAAGGGACAGATTCATCTGAAAAGCAATGACTTAGATCAGGTTGCTACTTTACATTAAGCACCACTCAAAAAGTGGACATAGAGCAAGCGATTCCTGTTTGCCCATCACGATACCAGCTACCACGGCCAGGAGTCCCGACCTCAACTACACCACACTCTCTCTGTTTCCAGAAGCTAAGACTGCTCTGCGACAAATCGGACAGGTTGAATTCTCAGACAGCCAGCGATCGATGCAGTGGACATGGTACTCATGGGAACAAGGCAGTTTACGGAGCTTGTTGCCTTCTGTATATTCTGTAATGCAAACGCTACAGGTTTTTAATGCATCATTTTCACCAAAACTTCGCATCGCCAAGTTGTCAATCTGTTCTTTGGTGAGTCCTCTAGGCTGGTCATCATCATCCTCATTTAAGAGGAAAAACTGAGCCAGACTAAGGAAGGGCAAAGAGCCACTTTCATCAAACGTGACCGGGGCCCGGTGTCGGCCCTCTCGCCTGGCGCCCGAGGGGCCGGACGGCGAGCTTCCTTCGTTACCGCCTTCAAACACCTCTGAGCTCGGCTCTGAATTTTCTCCACTGGAGCTGGAACTAGGACTGGAACCGGAACCGCTACCGCCACCAGAACCCCCTCTTCCATTCCGTGACTCTGCCCTTTCCACATTTGGACTCGAGACTGACCCACTAGGCTCTGAATCACTATCACTGTACATGAAGTAGCTTAATTCACCGAAACCTGTCATTATTTGCCTCAACATGGTCTGAATCGCAACAGATGTGGTCTCGCTCAAACCGGTATTCAAGATTCTGCGAATCGGGATTCTGATGGTGCTGACGTAGGTTCTCACGCCTGCGCGTTCAGAACGCGAGAACGTACGCCTGAAACCTCCTCGCTCGCTTTCGTAAGTGACGGTGTTGTTCGGCGTCTGAGACCGCGACCGGGTTCTGCTAGCTATGCTGTCCCTCTGCCGGTACTCTCCAGGGCGGACTCTTCTCACTTGAAGGTCAAGGACTATGGTGGGAGGTCTCTGTCCCGAGCCTGCAGATTCGCCGTTACCGGCTGTGTCTGAAGAACCTGCTCCTTGTGAGGCATTTCTTGTTCCGGAAGCTGCAAAAAGACCTCTGCTCAGCAAGTCCGGTCCACTGATTTGCTGTCTCAATGTCACGTGGTGCCGGGTTCTAGAACTGCCCTCGGTCTCGTTTACCAAAGGATGCTCGAAAGTCTGAGATGAGATGCTGTGGTGAGATCTCCGCGCGGTTTCGCTCATGGGATGCAGAGGGGACCTGCTTCTTTCCGCCCTCGCTCGGGTTCTCCGATGGTCTGGGCTCCTGCTTCTGGCCCTTCTCTGACCTCTAGTTGCTGGGACTTCTCCAGGTAACGCCTCAGGCGACCCCCGTTCCGCCCTGGCCGGCCGTGCGGAGGCTGACTCCGACCGTGGGTTCTCCGCCTGCCTCTGGCTGCCGTCGTCCATGTTTTCGCCGGCGGACCGTCTCGCAGATGGCTCGTGCTCACCCTCTGGATTCGGACCCCCGTTATTACGGTTCACATTGATCTCTAAGCTGAATCGGAAGTCACCACTGCTGGGATTAGTCCGGCTCACTGCTCTCCAAGACTGGTTTCCTCTCTGCCCACTTCTCGTCGTATTTCCGGTTTGTCTGACAGAGTTAAGCCAGTCTATTATAGAGTCGCCATTAGACACGTCGTCGGAAGGGTCTCCGCCTGTTTTAAGAGAGGAGAGAGGGAGAAAAAGGAACTACCAAGATTAGGACGATCACATAACAGCGCTCTGAAACTGCAGAGTAGAAGAACAAAGGCGTCCCGCGCGTGGATTTCTGGGAGCTATCTGGCTTAGGTCTGCCAGTAAAGGCAGGGAAAGTCCGATTCTCTCTGGAAAGGGAGCGCTCATCCGAGCAGCAGCTGAGAGTGCCTCGGGGGCCGTGCGGGACTTCCAACTGCACCCGCCAAATTTTCATCGGTCTAAAACACTTCGACTAGGCTTTGAAGTGCCTCTGATAAAGCAGAGCATTTTAGAAAAGAAAAGCGCTGCAGCCGCTGCAAAAATGCAAACGAGGTTGACAGGCCTGGCAGTGTCTGAAGCCTTCGTGCCACCAAGACCTTAAACTAACATTAAAGTGGAGAGGGGGCCACGCGAACAGGGCAAACCGGCTCGGCATATTCACGCGTCGGACTGCTGCCGGCCTCTCAGCTCACAGTGGGATTAATTCTCCACTCCACACTGGGAGAGAAGTGCCCGACCGAAGGGAGGCGCGCGGTTTCTCCGCGGCGGGACCATCTGCACTCCGAGCCGGGTAACTCTTTGTTGCAGGGTCTGTGCCAGGCGTGTTAGGGTGTCAGCACGTCTGGCAGCATCCCTGGTCTCCAGCCACCAGATGCCAGTAGCAAACCCCAAGTAGTGACAACTCAGAATGTCTCCAGACACTGCCAATGTCCCCTAGGGGGCAAAATTACACCCAATTGAAAACCACCTCGTTACAGAATACAGCGTTTCTTTCTTCTGGTGAGCAACTCACATGTTTATAAGGAAGGAATAATTCAGTATGTAGAAGGACACTTCAACGGATATGGAAAATCAAGAAAAAAAAAAATCACATTTAAATAGGCCATTCCTCACTACGTTCCCATTGACGCAAACAACCCAAAGGTGAACCACCAAAAAAAAAAAAAAAAAAAAAGAACGTGTTGACATTCTCACCAAATGTCTTGAAAATGTCACTTCTTTTTACGAGCAGTTACTTAGCACCAGGTTACCTTGTGCCACTTGTGGATAATCTCTGGCTGACATGTACTGTCATGAAGTTCTGGAAGTTCTGTACCCATTCCGACCTGTACCCACCCCCTGCAAAGCAAAATGTACCTCGATTTTCATCTGAGCTCTGCGGCGGCGGGCCCTCTTTAATTTGTTGTAGTCTTCTCAGCAACTCTTCCTCAGTACTTTCACCTGCAAAGAGTTTTTAAAGGGTTGCCAAGTTACAACAGAAAAGCAACGACCCTTGCCCATCTGAGACGCACACCAGCGAGCGGGGAACCTGGGGAAAATCATTTCTTTGGGGGCAGGGTGTTGCAACTCATATTCATGCAGATTTCTTCCTAGTTTACTAAATGCTTTTGCATGCAGCATCTCACTCCTTAAAAGTGCGACTCTGGGAGGCAGACATGATCACCTGTATTTTAAAACAGAGGAACTGAGATGGAGTTAGAGGCTGATGTGCAAATAAACGGCAGGGCCAGAAGGCCACTTAAGCCTTCTGCCTCAGGCCTGGTACTGCCGGCCCCAGGTGTGCCCCCTTCCCACTGGCACCCTGCCTTTCTCACTGCAGGCACGCACGCAAAGTCTAGTAAAGCTAACTAGAAGCGAGCAGGGAGATCGGGAATTTTAACTAGTACCAAATGGGACCTAACTGAGCAAAAGAGAATAACCGAGCACAAAGTTGGAATAACTGACAATTTTATCCAAGGCCAGCTCTGGAGGATGACTGGGACATATTCGGGGAAACGGAAATGACAAAACAAAGTCTGTCCTAGGAACTAAAGTCCCCACTGGCCCTGCCACACTGACTCGTGTCTCTTAAGTAAAGCCAACTAACACAAAATTGTTCGGCTCCACTCTCTTCGATTCGGCTCACTATACATGCAGAATAGAATTGATAACTAAAGATATGAAACAGGATCATTGCAAACACGAGTGATCAGGGCCAGGTGGGTGATGAGTGCAGCAGTAAATGTCACTCTGTGCTATACTCCTTGCATTAAAGTCATACTTCATAAGGCTAAAACGACAGACTTTCAAAACAGACTATTTTTAAAAAGACCGGCAATTTACATATGGAAATTCTTAAAGTACACATCGCATACCTGGAGTGCCTAGCAAATTGTTATCCCTCATAAGCCTATAATCTTCTTCACTCAGGTTATTTACAAACTGATAGAACGCCTCTTCCCGGTCCAACCGGTCCATCTGACTTCTGCGCTGTGCTGCGGACTGATCGCCACTTCCTTTATCGTTAGAATCTGAGCTTTCCATCTTGATGAACAAGTGGAAAATGATCTAAAAGAAGAAAGGAGATCAACCTTGAAAACAGAATGTATGTATTCTCCAGAACAGGCTTAATTATGCGAAAATCCAGAATGCGGGTCAAGACGTGGCTTTTAAGGACCAGTAGGAAATGCCCAAGGGGCCCTGTTAGACTCGGAAAAGAAAAGACAAGGTTAGGGTCGAGGAACTGGCCCAAGGGCCGAATTCAGCCCTGGGGCCTATTTTTAGTCCTTGAGATCTAGGAACGCTTTTTTACACTTTTAAATATTTTTTTTTAAGGAGAGAATACACTCATCGTTTTACCGGAATGGCCACGTGCGGTCACGCACACATGGCCCACGGCCGCTTGCCCGCCGCAAAGGCACAGATGAGTCATTGTCACGGAGACTGGATGTGGCTGGCTCGCGGCTCTGCACCGGGTGACCCGTGCGCCGTGAGCCGCTGCAGTGATGTAACTATAACGACAGCATTTCAAGTGCCATGTACGTCGTCACCACACGGTGACATTTTTTAAAATTATAGGTACATACTCGTCATGTCGAATCAAGAGAAAGTGGGCTTCTAATGTCATCCTTGAAGGCATGGCGCAGCGTGGATTATTGTCATCAGAATAGGTGGTAAAGCCTGTGTTTATTATGCAATGGCGCCAAGCAAGACTGTGCTGAAGTGAGAAAATATTCATTGATATTATCGGACTAAGCACTCATCACGATATTCCCCGTACACAGGAAAGCTACGGTCTAAAAATTTAAAAATTTAAAATGAAATACCTCGTCAAAAAACAAAAAATAAGGCTTCGACCAAAGTAACATTCCAGTGGCTCATCTGTTGGCTAAGAGAGGAAAATCATTTATTGGTGATGAGTTAAATTGTGTTTGACTGCAGAAGCTAGAGAAATGTGCCCACAGGAAATAAATTTAAAGCTTTTTAGCATTTTGGTAAGTACAGTTACTCAAAAAGTTGAGGATACCGGGATGTCAGTAATCAATTGAAAAACAGGGCAACATGACTGAGTGTTTTTCTTGCCTCCTGATGAGCTGATAAATGTAACAGATACTACTCAGATGTTGATTATTCAAGGAGGCTGAACTACAGAAGCAGCAGCCTCTATGAAGCGGCATGGGACAACCCCAGGCGACAATACTTTCAAAGAAGTTGAGTAAACACCAATCCAGCACAACAGGAAGTGGGATCCGCGAACACTTACTGCAGCGAAAATGGCAGGAAGAATGCAGAAAGCAGAAAAAGACCTAACTGGACAAACTTACAAAGCTTGTGAAAATGTAAGGGTTTTAAAGCCTACGGTTATTCATTACATCATCCATCAGCACGTAGTTCGCAGAAAATATTTAAATCCATCATATTACTGAACCGGCAGTGTCAGTGGTGAACTTAACCATCATCAGTTCTGTGAATTTTTGTCAGAAATAGAAACTGAATTTCCTGACTCACTCTACCACTTGCTCATTTTGACAAGTTAGCACTGGTGAAGTTTTATTGCGATTCGTTGTACCCTGGTGCAAGAGTAAATTTTTTTCTGAATGGGATTGCTCAATTACTATTACCAAACAATGAATGGCTTGGGAAATTAGCTTCCGCTGCAGACTTCGATCTAAAATTATAAGGCAGAATAGTGCTTGGATGGGAAACTTGCGCTGCAGCACAGTCATTTCAACAATCACTCATGCTGGGATCACGACGTCCAGCTGCTTTATGCGCTTCTCATCCGATCCCAGAAACGAGGGCCACGTCCCCACACCAGTCTGCAGCAGGTAAGTATACCTCCTGAGCAGCACCTGGAGTTCTGCTCGGACCTCAATGCAAATACAAAGGAAATTCTCTCATTTCAAAATCCAGTTAGCTGTGCAACTGGGGTACTTCCACCTAACTTGCAATGGAAAGCGATAACCCTGTAGTGTGATAATATGCCCAAAGGTACAAGGTCAAGAGCAGAATTTAACAGAATCTATAGATGCCTTCTAAGGAGGGACGAATATGCTTCTTTGAAGTTATGTGCTGTGGATTAATTAGACGGCAGTACCTCTATGTGTGAAAAGGCATTTTTAAAGATCAAATATGGAAAGTGTCATTTCAAGTTACTAGCTAGCACCAGATGAACATCTCCAAATGATCCTGATAAGGAATATGGTTAGTCCCAAGTAAGCAAAATGTCATCCTCCTCCAAAGAATGCCACTCTTCCCATTTGTAGACCTGTATTACAAAACACTACTCAATTGTTACATTTTGAGTTTTATCAAGTAACTATGTAATATGTTCAGTTTTGCTTTTTGGTTAGCAAAGCAAAGAAAATCACTATCTAGCCTTTTACAGAAAAAGTTTGCCAACCCCTGCTCCCAAGAGTACACAAAACTAGCCAAAAATTCTTAATTATCATTCACTACTTAAATGGCCTTCGGAAGTGGCTATGTTGGCAGATTTCCACACTCTCTCAATTAACTGCTCTAATGGAAAACGATGGTAGTAAAGAATCTAAAATAAGGGAAGACTGCAAACAAAAAATTTCGTTCTCTAATTCTTTCCCTTCCAACTTCAGAATGATCTTATTTAAGTTCACAGGGACAAAATAAAAGTTAATTCCACGAACATATGAAAATCTGATTTGTCGAAAAGAGGTAATCTATACTAGTACTAGGATTTAATCCCACGCACAACATATGAAGTATCTGGATGTTTACAAATCAATACTAAAGAGAAAAATAAAAACAAACCCTCTTTCAGATATAAAAGCCAAAAAAGCCTCTACCTGTCTGCTGAGCCTAAATAAACTGGAGTCTAGACATGGGCACGTCTATATCCCCATTGTTTCCCTTAGATCATTATTCTCAGAACTATCATCATCGTTTAAACAAATAAAATGGACGTGTTCAGGAAGGGGCAGGGGAGGGAAACCTTAATATTTTGGAAAGAGCTTCCTAATCTCATGACTGAGAGTCCTTTATTTTGGTAAGACTAAACTGCAGAAATTTCTGAAAGATGTTTTTATACTAACCTAACACTTTCAGAAGACGGGAAATCAACAGCTTTAAAAAAACACTGAAAAAGTTAACATGGGCCAGCCAATAGAAAAAAAAATTAACAAAAAGAAACCGCATTTTTCTACACGGAGTTAACATGATTTGGTAGTGGTAATAGTAAGCAGCTAATTTAAAAACTATATGGAAAAACACAAAAGAAGAAACTTCAGCCACAATTCCTCAAACCGAAGAAAACCACAGTAACATCTGGCTAGTGTACTCAAGCAGTTAATATTTGGAACGCTAATAACAGAAAGTTAGGATGAAGTCCACTTGTGAACGATCAGTAAATATTTCTGAAGTGAACTTATAAATAGTGCAACTCAGTAGGATTGAAAGGCTTTAAAGATATAAATCTTTCAAGTAAGGCAAAAACATCGGATAAATTTTGAAATTTGAAGGGCATGAATCAAAGATAACAGAAAAACTCACATACCAAGCAGTGCTACAGGAATGGCATCAGGGAGGCTGAAGCCTATAACAGAAACTTGCAGAAATGTGGGAGAGATTTTTTAAACGGCTTTGCAAAATGGCGTCGGAATCCAGGGCTTTTGTACTGAGCGCATGGGGGAGCTGGTGTCAACAGAAGATGGAAGGCAGAGGGACTCAACTTCTATTTTGTTCAACGAGGAGGATCGCCTTCCAACTGGAGACAGTGGAGAAAACAGACTTCTCAAAGAGAGAAGGACGCGCCCGAACCGCAGAGCTGCTCAAGGCAACCTCTACCAGGGAACGGCAGAGCGCCTTGACACTGGACTTTCAAATAGGCGAATCTTCAAAGAAAGTGAAGTCTATAAACTGCAGCAGAGCGAAACGTGACGATGACCCAGCGGAACATTCTGCACCAGCCTCTCAGATACGCTGCGGGCTGGAAGGGGCGCTGGCCGCCCAACGGACAGCTCACCCGCTCTACGAGGTTCTCGAGCTCCGCAGGCAATGACGGTCACCCGGGACTGCCGCGAGGAAGCTGGAGAGCCTGCCCCCGGGGCCACTGGCCGCGACACCGGGCTGGCATGACTAGCGCGAGCAGTCGGGGTGGACCCACGGCAGTTCACCTGAAGACCCGAACTTTTTGGTAAACGAAGGCGAAATCAAAGCCCGTCGGCGCGAGACACCGCACGGCCCCGCGCTCCGCGGGCAGGACCGGGGAGCAGCTCTGCACAGACCCGGCCGGGAACTCCGGGGCGCAAGCGCCCACCGGCGGGGAGCCTGAGCACGAGACCGAAAGTCTCGATTATCCAGTGACAACGTGCGAGCGCGCGGAGCCACGGCTCGAACTGGGGCCAGCGGCTGAAGACACGTGGAGCGTGCAAGTCTTTCTTCCTGCGCGACAGCGAACGATGGAAGGGACCCCGGAGCGGAGCTGCGCCCGCCTCCCGCAACGGGAACATTCGAGCAGAGGCTGTTCAAGAGGGGGCTCGCCGGAGGCGGGGGTCTGAACAGACCGATTTCAAAAGGCCGTCTGGACGAGGATGGCACTCGGCGTGCTCAGTCCCTCGGCTTTCTATTCTGGGCCTGCGGACCACGTCGGGCTACATACTCCAGTGACACAACTGTGTCACAACACTTTCTTGAGGGGACCCCTCCACCTGTCGCCCCGTTCCTGTCCTCTAATGTGCCCCCCGCCCCCCCACTGCTCCGGTCCCGAGACGCTGGCCCTGGCTTCCTCACCTCGCCATGTTTCCACTCACCTCTGCGCACAGTTTGTGCCCCCAGAGTGGAGCTCTGTGCTTTACAGTCTTTTATGTCCTTGAAATATTCATTTTATTAATCGGTCTTGTTTCCTCAACATAACCAAATGTCGTTTCAATATGTTATCAATACAAAAACTCGTGACGTTTCACACTCTTTTTCCTAGCGAATCTCCTAAATCTGGTATTTTGTACTTACAGCACACGTCAAACTGGATGCTAAATTTGCAACGGTTAAAGTAAAACATAGTCCTATCAAAACAACAGAGCTGTTTTTAATGGAAAAATGTTCTACACTTCAGGTTTTTACTTAATTAAAATTAAAGAAAACTGTAAGTTCTGTCCCACAGGTACACTAGCGACATTTCAAGTGTCCAGGAGCCGCATGTGCTTACTGGCCACCATGCTGGACGGCACAGCTTTAAAGAATTTGTTTGTAATGTAGAGAAATTCCACACTCTAAAAGAATTTCAAAGTGTTCCCAATATATTGCTCAGGTTCTATAAACCCAGTATTCAGACTTCTCCAAAATAAAGAAAGAATACAAACACGCACGGGAGACACGGTTCTTTCCTGTGCTCGCAAATCTTCACTCTTGACCTTTTCAAGTTTCTATCATTTCCTATCTGGAAACTAGAGTCGAGACATTATACCTCTATTCAAAACCCTCTGGACGATGACTTCAGAGACAGTTCAATCCTAAACAGCTCATGTCTGGTGAGGTTTAGTTTATTCCATGCAAGAGGGATTTTTATATTTTGCTTTATTTTTTGATTTGAAATTTTAACAATAAGACACACTCACAAAGCAACATGTGAACAAATGCAAATGACTCTTCCTTCCGCGGCAGTGCGCTGCTCTGCTCCCCTGACCGTCCCATACCCGAGCCAGAGAAAATCCAGGCAAGTGTTTTCCCCACGTGACATCTCTGACACACTTATTTTTTGTTTCAAAACTGCAAGCAACCCGCCAAGGCTTCACTGAACAATACATACAATGTTTTACTAAGGTACAGGTTCCCACTGCAGAAAGTCTGCTTCTTGTCGCTCATTAGGGGATGGAGAGAAAGCCCTGACTTGCTTCCCTACCTTCGCCAAAGCCTCCACCCTCTCCGCCTCATTCCGCATTTCCCCTGGGCTGGGAGTGGGCGTCAAGGACACCTCTACCTCCAAGGGACAGGAAGAGGTGGGTTAAGGGGCAGTGACACCCGCAGGGGTTTGCAGGACAGGAGGTAATTACATTTTGAGAGAAAAGGCTGTCCCTCGAATGCCTTGTCAGACCACCTTACACACACCCAAGGAGCCTGGCCTCGCTTACGTGGCATCTAAAGGAAAACGCCATAAATCTAAACCACAGGTTCAGCTCCTGGCAGATGTGATGTCACTGATGTTTGCTGGGTAAAGATGAACATCTTAAAGGTTAAGGAAGCACCACGCCGAAGACGCAGGGCGACCACAGTCCAAATGCTCACTACAGACCACTCTCCCTCTGCGCGTGAAAATGTTAGTGAAGAATTGTGTTAATGAAACGGGTCTCCCGAGACTACTCCGTGGTCAACAAGACTGGGGTATGTTCCCAGCTTCACTAGTGAGAGGAAACAAGAATCCCCTCGTGCCCTGGGGGCGCATCTTAAGTCTACTTATTATCTCAGTTACAACAGTCACGTGCGGAAGTCAGAAATTTCGGCTTGAGCACACAGTTGGCGTTAGCCAGTTTTAAACTTAAACATCTCTGTGAAGAGCTTCCCCATCGAACAATTTAAGAAAAAAACACGGAACTGTTCTTGAATCACTGGGCTCTCCCCCCACTTGTAAGCAACACCCTCCGGCCTGTAGTCACGCAGACCCTTCACCCCCACGACAGTGCTCTGCAGCAGAAATCACCTCTATTTTAGAAAGAGACAGAAGCACAGAGAGGGGAAGTGATTTAGCAGAGGCCATGTGGCTAGTCCGTGGAAGGAGCCACGTAGTCAAATCCGGGTCTCCTGATTCCAAACCAGGCAACTTTCCACGCAATGGACAAGTGTCCCCAACACTTCCCAAGACTATACACTTTAAAATACGTTCCTTCAACCCCACACGCATGTTGAAAGTATTCGAATTCAGTATAAGCTTTTTATACTAGGTTAGCGTCTGCTATAAAAACTTTCAAAATGACATTTATAAGCAGTATAAACCCAGCGGGACTTATTTTTAAGTAAGTCAATTTTTAGTATATTTGCTTTAAATAAAGTTACCCCTTGGATAAAGAGCACTTTCTTAACTTTATCTCTCAGCATTCTGTGTGCCCATACACAAAAATCCATTCCTGGGAACAAACAGCCAGGTTAGAAATTTTGCCCAGTCATTTCAAAAACTACTCCTTTGGTCAATGAATATACGACTGTCAGGTAAATTTCATTCCGAGAAGGAAAAGTCATAAAGAAAAGCTAACCTGAGGTTTACTAACTGTGCCTCAGTAATTTAAAATAAATCGTGTTCATCTTGAGAATTTAAAGCAGGGTTAGTGGTCTCCACTTCTGCAGTCACTGTCATGTTAATAAGAATGGTGCGGACTCCTATGTTTCTGACCACTGCTGCGAGGATTTCATCTGGGCCTTCCGAGCCACGCTTCTCTTGCTCAGGCCCGCTTCCACGTCTGGAAGTGGACTTTCTCTTCCAACGAACCTTTCCTTTTCTACTGTAAAAAGAAAAAGTATTTCATCTAACTCTCCTAATCCATGTACACCAATGTTTAAAAATTTATGATGTTAGTGCAAAAAGTAACATAAAACATACTGCACAGGGACCTTAGATGGGAAAAAACCCATAGTGATCAGTACTAATGAGTCAGAAGCCTGGCGCCAAGTTTAAGCGCCAAGTTTGAGCGCACACACATTAAAGTCAATGGACACACGGCTTCACAGCACCTGATTGAGGAGACCCAAGGCACCGAAACAGACTGTTAACAGAAACCGAATTCTGAAATTCAAATGCTTGCTTGAATATCAACTGAAAACTAAGCCGCACCTATTAAGTCTGGAAGAAATGACATCTTTTTAAGAACAAAAAGGTATAGTGGGGAGGAGGAATCAAGGTAACCTAATATCAACCAACTGCTAAAGTATCTTGAGCATTTTCGCCTTTTGCATGTGTTCACACAAGCTCCTAACTCAACAGCATTCTAAAGCAGAACGTGATCTAAAAAAAGGGGTCAACATAAAAATGATGCGGAAAACACAAGGGCATTATTCTGTTTGTTTCATTAGGAACCTCATAGAGTAGATATGAGTTAATGATGTGAACCTTTCAATAAAGAAAATGGTAGCTCAATAACACCATCGCCAAAATGAAAAATACTTAATATAGTTAAAAATGAAGTCACACAGAGCTGCTGAATTTGAGGTCACAACACAAGTTACCATATATATGCAGTTACCAAAAGTGTTGGGAAGTCTACACATATACAATGTTTAACTAAGATTTTATTGCATTTGTAACAAATAGAATGTTGAAAACAACCAGACAGCTTTTTCAATTCTATGAGCAGCAAGGTGGTATTCAGCTCTGTGAAAAGGGGGGGGAACCCCCAAAACAGGAGCGACCACATTCCTGTCTCGGCTATAACACTAATTGGCTATGTAAACCTGGCCGATTCATTTAACCTCTCAGGCCTCAGGATCTCCATCAGTATGAGAGTACTGGATTCAACTACCTACAAGTTAGATGAAGACCACCTTCCAGGTCTAGGAATCTGTGACTATGAATAAGATATAATAACCGAAGCCACATTCCAGTACTAAGTGAGAAAAATAAAGCTTAAGAAACAACATGAACGACTAGGACACATGCTTAGAAGCTGTGCTTTTTCTCACTGCCTCTCACTCATGCACGTCTATCTCCCTTTTTGAAAAGAAATATAAAACACGCCTCTTTTAAAAGCAGGGCAGGATTGATGTTTCACTGACTTCACTTATTGCACAATACTCCTTGCCGCCCACACAATTTGTTGCTTATTTCTAAGACTGGCCTATCCGCGGATGCTGCGGAGGGCTCCGCCACTGCCAACACCACAGCAATATGAGATTATAAAACATCCTTGCCTATAGTCTTCCATTTTTACTACTTGAAAAGGATAACGACGACGACAGGACCTGGAAAAGTCTGACATGTGTCTAATCTCTTGACAGAAAGTCTATTGACTTGCAGCTCACAATTTTGACTACTAGGACCTTCTAAAACATTTCAATAGAAAGAACGTCAAATGAAAGGATAGAGACCAAGCAAAATGCTGCCAATTCACAAGATCAAGTCATTTAAAAAAAGAAACCATTATGATGGCATTTCAATTACCTTATGTACTTTAAACAGCGAATTTAATCTTCGATCACCCATTTCATGTTATTTTTGAGCAACGTCACTAAATTCTAATTCAAAAAAGGACTCAAACCCCAGAAAGTCCACGTGTTTATAAAAAGGTATTAATGTAAAATCACGGATTGCTGGCAATTTCACTGTTAATTGGTAAAATACTATTTTTAAGAGCATGAGGTTTCCATTACAAATTAACTTTTTAAAAAAGAGTGAAGCCACATTTTAAAATTAAAATCACTCGACAAAAAAAATATCTACACAAATGACTATAAAATTACTTAAGGAAATCAATTTTGTGTTACAGAACTAAGCATGCTAACTCAAAACTGTGCTTCCTGAACCAGTGTTTCCAAGCAGAAAGGATGACAAAGCTGACCACATATCCCCCATCTGTACAGAAATGTAGCAGTCTACATCTGTTGTCCTGGAGTACTTGATCCGGCCCTCTTTCACTCTCAAAACTGTCCCAGTCTGCAACAATAAACTTAATTAAAAAAAAAAACTCGTCCCAGTTTGGACAAATGATACAGTTACCTTAGATGTAGACACTAAAGGGAACTTTGGTCAATGAAAAATGAAAACTGTAGTTAAAAGTTAACTCCTTTCTTCCTATAGTCAAGCGGAGAAGCAACTTTTTAGTTTCATTCCGGAAAAAACTAAAAATCACTGAACACAAATACCTCCTTCCCCCACAGAAAGTTCATCATACAAACATTGTAACAGAAGCCCAAACTGTAGTTGTGAAATTACCTTGAGAGGTCCATGAATCTTTACACACGACACACACTGTAGATGTCTCAACACACATAGGTTCTATTATGTCTGATGAAATTAAAATCTTAGAACACTAAAATACAAGAAAATCTACAACAAAAATATCAAAAAAATAATATATATACATATATCATGGACAAAAGTGCAAGTTCATTAATATATTCCCAAACTGTTCAAAACTGCCAAGATTTTTAAATCTAAAAATAATTAACTGACAAAAGGGAAAATGAACTGCTTGATTTTCGGGGAAACTTCCACATTCAAGGCTGAGAAAAAATAAGACACAGAAGTACTATTGCTTTCTTACACTAATTATCAAAACTCCAGGGATTATGTAACTGGCTTTTTTTTTTTTTTTTTGAAATTAACGGGCCATACGTTTTTGGAAATCTGTTATACAGAAAAGTTAAGAATTTAAGACCTACAAGTGAAAAACATGTCCCAACCCTAGGCAGTGGCCCAAAATTCTAGCACCTCATTGGTCTGCCTTGGACTTCTCACATTGTAATCTGTTGCCCACACTATGGTAAACTAAGGGAGCAGGAGGCGGGTCAAGCTATCTCCCAGTCCACTGGGGCTATGGAAAGAGAAATATACACATGAGAATTCCACGAATGCGGATGCCCCGTGTGACATATTGTGCTATTTAAGGCCTCAGTACACGTTCGCCAACATGGAAGAATATATCCAGTTGGCCTAACTTTTCTAGATATCATTTCATTATTGAGCTATTTCATAAAAATCATTGATTTTAAATTATTATATCACAAGTAGTTATAGCTGAAATGAGCACCGTGACAGACCAAAATAAAGAGGGGAAACTGCTAAATAATTTTCACCTAATTCATAAAGTAGATTCCAAGAGTTTTTGATGCAACACAACCTATAGATTTTTTTTACCACATCTTTCTTTTCCTTTGCGCTTCTAATCTAATTAGAGAGCAATCAAGTCCAGAGGCATAAAAGTTTAGTGACTTCAGACTTCACACGACCAGGGTTAAAATGGGGGCACTACCACTTCTTAGCCATTTAATTGAGGACAAACGACTTAATAACCTCTTCTCGGAGTGTCAGTTACCTCTGTAAAACAGTTGACATCCTCACGAAGCTTTGCTGTAATGATTATAAAATCATGCATGTGATGCAGAGAACCTAGCAGATAAGTATCTAATACAAATTAGTTATGAATTTAGGCTAACTACCTATCCCAGTTTGCCCGGGACAATCGTTTGCTTGTTGTCCAAGCATAATTATATGTCCCTTCTGCTCACTCTTGAAAGCATCCTGGCTAGGGCAATAAATTATGTGGTTACCTTAATGGTGATGATTTAAAGAGTTAATACCAATCAGACTATTATTTATCGATTATATAATTTTTACACCTCGAGGGAAAAAAATAGAACATAGAAAATCGTGTAAGATTATATTCCTGAAAGACACTCTACTGATATTTTATTTTGTTATTCGATGAACATTTAAACACAAATTATACCCGCCCCATTCCAACAATGATTTAAGGTAGCAAATTCCTATTCTTTCTGTTCTATACAGGAACTGGTGAACTTCAGACATTTTAAAAGAGGAAAAATTCACAAATAAAGCAGCAGTAAGTTCCAGGTACTCAGAAACACTACGCTTTGAATTACCAGTGGAAAATACCCATTCTCTTCATGAAGTATGCCCAACACCAACTCACATATATCAGATGGGCCCATCCAATTACAGGGCTACAAAACAGTACTTTAAAACATGCAGTCTACATGTAAACCATCAGGAGACGCAACAAAAAATAAATTACCTGACTGTTATGACATAGTATTGTAATACAATAAACTGGATTTTAGTTTTCTTCGCTCTCTGCTCTAGAAAAAAAAGAATGCATTATTCTTTCTCTTTTAAAAGATAGACATTTTCTTTGAAATAGACACATCCTAAAAAAAATACACACCCTACATATTTTAGTCACACAAACACACTCACATACCCCGTTACGAAACTTAGTTCAATTATCAGTACTGATATTTGGGGAGACTGAGAAGGTCAGAGGGAACCAATAATCTTCCAAGTCAGATGTAAGATTTTCTTTAAAGGTCGAGAGCAAACCTCCCTGTTACTATAAGTTTGCTTAAAACAGGCCCACCTCATCAGACAAGTAATGATTTTCAGAGGCTTTGCTCCTCACTTTCAAGGACTTTCCTGGCACATTTCAGTTACCTCTGTAAAACAAGTCCGAGGCAGCGGTGGGAACTAAAAAGTATGAAAGACCATGACATCTTAGGCTAAAGAACGAAACAGTTTTCAGTAAAAGAGTCCCAAAATCACATTTTAAAGTGTGTAGAATGGTCTTCCTGGGCCCTTTATTTTAACGATTTAGAAAACTGGTTTTTTGGGGGGTGGGGTGCGGGGGGAGGGCTACAACTGTGCCTGCCTGCTCTCGAGTCATGCAGGACGGACACGATGTACCCGATGGGGTGACAGGACGAGTTATTTAGCCTGCAATCACGGAGAACCAAAGAAACGATTAGTAGGGGCGCGTTTACTTCTTCCTCCGTTCAATCGCCCAAAGCCCACTGCGGTGAATTCTGATTGAGGAAACGCGGGCTCCTCGTTTCCAGCCCCCCCCCCCCAAAATTACGTGGGGCCTTGCGAAGGGTGGATGACAAGCTGATCGCAACGCTTCCTCCGGCCCGCGAACGAAAGGGCGACCCGAATGAGAAGGCTGCCAGGCCGCGGGCCCCGGGCTAACCTGTGGAATGAGCGTGGGGAAACTGTCTAGGGAAGGAACGTGGCTGTCTCCTCCATCTTGAAATTAATCAGCATAAGGGAAAAGGGGACCGAGTGTTCAGGAAGCAGAAGCCCAACCGGTTGCTACCAGCCGCCGAGCCGCGGCGTACGTGGCAGGGAGCGCCCGGGGGGCCGCGACCCTCGGCCTTTTCGGGGCGGGGGGCCGGGCTGGCGCTGACCGAACGGACGGGAACTTGGGGATCGTCTGGCCCAACTCCCACCCTTCCCACGAGAGCGCGAGCGGGCGACGGCGGCCCCCTCCCTGCCGCGGCCCGCGCGGCGACGCGGGGCGAAGGGAGCGCCGGGGTCACCTGAGCGAGCGAGTCCCGCGCATCTGCCTCGGCTCCCCCGGGACGACGTCGCCGCGGCCCCCGGGGGCGCGTACGCGCTCGCGGCGGGGAGCAGCGGCGCCCAAAATGGGGCTCCGCGAAGCGCGGGGGGTCGGCGGGCCCGAGGCGCGGGCGGACGGCCGGGGGGCGGAGGTTCCCACGCCCCGGGCCGGCGCCCGCCCGCCCGCGCCGTCCGGAGGCCGCGCGGAGGAAGTCGCTCCCGGCGCCGTCCCTTTCTCCTCAGAGCCCGTCGCCCTCACGGCCAATTAAAATGGCAGCGGCGACTGCGCCACGGGGCCCCCCACGGCAGCCGGCGCCCGGGGTCCGGAGGCCGCGCGGGGCCTCCGGCGCGACGGCCGCTCGGGCCATCTTGAGGGAACGCGGCTGCCGCGGCGTCCCCTTCGCTCCCACCCGCTCCTCAGAGGGTCCCCGCAGCCTCGCTCACCCGCTCTGGTGTCGGGATCCGACTCGGTCGCGCCGGCCGCCGCCGCCGAGGGTCCTGCGCGCCTCCCCTGCCGCCGCGCGGAAGCCCGCCTCCGATGAGTCGCCGGGTGAGACCCGCCTCTAGCCCAGCGCCCGCTCCGAGACGTTGCTCAGGCAGCCATTATCTCCCCCATTGTTACCAAGCAGCGACCGGAAGCGGCTGCCCACAACAGGAAGTGATGACGCCGCGGCGCGGCGCGCGGCCCCCGACGCGCTGGCCAATCGCGGCCCGGAGCTCGGCCGCCGGGGGCGTGGCCTCGGGCCGCGCTCCGGGAACGGGAAGCCACGGCGACGCCCCCCATGTGACAGGCCCCACCTTCCTGCGCCATTTTGAGTGGTGGCGACGGGCTCGCGTTCCGAGGATTGTGGGAACCTTCGCCTTCGCGTTCCGAAAGCTGAAGGACGTCACCTCTGACAGCTGCCGGCCCTTCCCAGGCAGCTGGAGACGCGACGCGCCCGCGAGCCGAGGGAGGCGCCCCCACCGCGGCCGCCGCGCTCGCGGACTCGCACTCGTAGACGTTGCGGACTCGGCAGACATTAAAGCAGGCCGCGATGCCCGTGTCGTGGTCGTTATGTGGGAAGACGTGTCGGCGCGTGTGCGTCTGTGGCTGCGTGTTACCGTGTGTGACCGCGTGTGCACAGAGAGACACACGGAAGGAGGGAACGGGAGCAGGACGGTTGACTGGGCGGTAAATTCCATGGCGAAAAATAAAGCGGGAAAGCGGGGGGCGGGAGGGCGTGCGACGTGCCGGCTGGGGACCACACTTGCGACCTTCCGGGCCGCTCACGGGCGGCCTCTCCCACCAGGGAGGGCGGCGGCCACAGAAAAGGGGGCGACGCGGCCGCCGCGGGGGCCTCGCGTGCACGGCAGTGCCTGCGGGACACGGGCGATGTCGCACCTCCCCGCGCCCGCTGTCACGCTTGCACGACCCTGCCCAAGTTCCCACGGTGTTGCCCTGTTTCCTGTCCCGATTTCCTGTTGTCCGTGTTCTCACGGAACACCCCGACGACATTGGCTTCTTCCGACCCCACAAGCCCGGCCCGTTGTCCCCTCCACTTGACGGAGGCTGTAGAGCTGACCCTTCCCGTTTGCCCTCTCGTCACACGAGCCACTTCTCAACTGCCGCCTCCCCAGAGAGGACGTCCCTAACCTCCCCCGAGGGGCAGCTGCCCCGTGCCCTGACCCGCTTTCCTTTCTTTACGCCACTTAATCTGAAAAGATGTCATTCATTTGCTTACTCCACCCCGTAAAAGCAGTAACCCTCTTTGTCCACTGTCAGAGCCCCAGCCAGCTCAAATATTTTGCGAGGGAATGTCCCCCTCAGCGTGATGGCCTCTCGTCAGCCCGGAATATCAGGATTTCGCTCCAAGCGTTCACCCCGTACCCCTCATGCGCACGTCGCCACTCAGCTTCTCAGCACGCTGATCCTGTCGTTGTGACAGTATGTGTAGATGACTTGCTGTCGCTATTCAGTTTTTGTCTTATGTAATCATGTACTAGAACTTTTACCTGCAAAACGAATTCTTCACTGACTCGCAATGCCATTCGGCCTGTTATTGAGCTTATGCTAATTAACAGTAGCCACACCTTAACATTTTAGGGCAAACGTGGCTTAACATAAAATATAAAATCATAAAAGAAGAAAAAAAATGTAACCGAATACGTCTATAGCCTTGGAGATGTGGAAGGGCTTGCTCAACATGACACAAAAACCCATAAAAGGAAATACTGTTAAATATGACATCATCAATAAAAGTAAAGCTTCTGAATGTCAAAACGCAAGTTTGGTAAAGTTGAAAGACAAATGACAAACTGAAAAAAAATTTCAACATGTTATGTGACAGCTAAGGAGTAACAGAAGTTTATCATAAAATTCAAAGACATGACAAATTGACAAGAATCCTATATAAATGGATAAACATATATGGCTAATGCCACCAATCCAAAAAGAGCTATTATAAATTGATTTTTAATAGATAAATATCCTAATTAAAAATATGCAAAGGACGTGAGTAGGTAATTCAAATAAGGAGAAAATATTTGGCCGATAAGCATATGATAATATGTTCAACTTCATTAGTGATCAGAAATGAAAATAAAACCAGTGATTTTTCTTTTTAGTCCCTTGGAATGTCAAAGATTAAAAATTTGATAATATCAAGGGTTGATGAAGAGCCTATAAAATGGACACACTTGTACGCTACTAGTACAAGTTAATATAACATTTTTAGGCAATTTGGCACTGCATATCAAAAGTCTCAATGTATCCATATTGTTCGACCAAGGAGTCCACCTACAGAAATGTATCTTAAGGAAAAGAAGTGCACAAATTTGCAAAGATGTCTATAACGAATGTACGAAGACGTTAATCACTGAAATTCTGAAAAATCAGAAAAATAACTGACAATAATTAAATACTTTACAGTACATCTACATAATAGACTCCTACATAGCCATTAAAACTGAGTAGCTTGATCTAAATATGTTCGGGTATATTGCTAATTGAAAAAGCTATTTAGAAAATGACATGTATGATTCTATTTTTATATTAAAAGATGTATAAATGTGCATAGAAAAAAGTCAAGATGAATATATGCAAATAAAATGTGAAGACATTATTAGTTATTTTAACTTTCTTTACTCCTGCATTGTCTTGAATATGTTACATGTGCATGGATTACTTGGTGTCAGGAGGAAGGGTCGTTTTCATTTTTAAAGAAAACTGTCTGACTTTGACAAAGAGACTCTATCCATTTATTCCCTCGATGCTTCAATCAAGTAAACCCTTCCTTCCTTCTTTCCTTCCTTCCTTCTATTCTTCCTTCCTCGCTTCCTTCTTCCCTCCCTCCATCCCTTTATTTATTTCCTTTCTTTTTTTTTCTTTTATATCTTCTTTCATGCTCATTTATAATCAAGGAGCTGCTTACTTCCAATATCTAGGAAATGACGTCCCAAAACAATTTATCCCATGAAGCATTCAATGCCACCTAGAACCCAAGGAAGCAACCACTGAATAGTTCTCACTCAGTTTTCTTTCGGCCTGATTGCATTTGTCTCCCATGCACTTTTCACACCTGCGGAACATTCAAATGACTTTTATGCCTTCCTGGTTAAATGTCCTTTTACCAGGGAAAATGTCAAAGAAATTCCTAATTGTCCTTCTGTTCATTTATTCAGCAAAATGTATTGATCATCCCCTATGTGCTGGTTACTGGGAATAGATCAGTAGACCACGGATGAGAAGACCCTGCTGGTGTGGCAAGACAGATGTGGAACAAGTTCTTATAAAGGTGACACATGGGTACAATCGGACAGGTATATAAAAAGAACATTAAACCTAGAGGAGCTGCCATTTTTAGCTGAGACCTGAGCCTAAGGAAAAACGACGGCTAAGGAGGGAGGGCAGAGGCGGGAGGGGCCCTGGGAGAGGGAATGACCCGTGCGAATTCCCAGGGGTGAGAACCGGAGCTTGGGGAACTGAAAGGACAGCTCGTTTCCTCCAGGAGACCCTTCCGCTTTATTTCCTTCACAGTACTTAGCGCACTGGAATTTATCTTGTCCGTGTGTTTATGTCGCTTATTGACGGTCGTGTTTCCAGTCTGTCGCTCTTCCGCTGGCTTGCCCAGTGTGAAGTCCCGCGGGAACTGGGGCTTTGTCCCACCCCTTCACCACCGTATTTTCTGGGCCTAAAACGTGGAATAGACAGACAGTCAACATTTTCTGAATCAACGAATTAGCTTGTAGTCACATTGGCATTTTGGATCTTATCCTAAGAACCACGGGAACTTTTTGAAGCGTTTAAAAAAGACATTATTTAAAAATGACTTGATGAAAGTTTTTTTAAAAGATCTTTCTGGCCACTATGTGTCGGAGACTGCATTTTCTTCATAGCACATATACTTATACTTACTAAGACTCCAAAGTCCTTTATCTTTAAGAAATTCGATTGGCTTTGTTTCAAAAACTAACACCCATTAAAAAACTAACACCCATTAAATATCTATTTAGTTTAGATATCGCCTCTAATGTCTAAGGAGGTTTTTTAATCTTTTGAATAAGTATCATCACTGGCCAAATCAGTTTAAAGGGAAAACAAATGACTCCCTCTTAGCTCCTTCCATTTTGCCTCAGTTCACTCCTTCAGGAGTTCAGAATAACACTCGAGATACGAATAAATGAGAAATGTTTTCTTCAGTCCGCCCTGAGGAAGGGGATAGTGGGATGGGGAGAGTCAAGGGAAAGGAAGTCTTAAGTCATTCATTCAACAGCATTTACTGTGCGCTGTGGCGCTGCGTTAGGCCTCAGGGCTGCAGGTGTGAAAGATGTAGCGTTTGTCCCCAAGGAAGTTCACAGTCCAGAAAAGGAGAGGCGCCCTGGGAGGAAGCCGTTTCCAATCCGGGTGTTAGATTCGTGGAAGCCGAAGCTGACATGTCGGTTCCACTGTAGGGGCCCAGGCAACACTTTCAAGGAAATCACCCACAAATCTGTGTTCATTGAATGTCAGACATCTTAAAAATAAGTGTCAGTTTAGAGAGCGAAGCACATGAGGTGTAAGAGTAAAACCCTTCTTTTCCTCACCATCTGTAGAAGGTATTTTTACCAAAAGCTTTAAAAAAGGCATCTTGGATATTGACCGTAGGCTGGTAGAAAAGATTATAATTACTTTCATTCTTAGCAGCACAATGCCATGTTTACATTAGCATCGTTATTGAAAACGTAATTGCTCTAGGACTCAGTTAATCGCCTCTTTGAAAACGGTATATAGTGATGTGTATTGTTCATCCCACAAATGCTCTGTAAGTTAATTAAGTGGGATTGTTCTCTGGTAAATTAAACCCTAGAAATAGGAAGTATTATTGCAAATATTCAGATGTACAATATGTACTGATAAAATACGTTCTTATGCCCGGTTAATTACATTACTGATAAGGGAACTCGGTAGATCAACTCTCGTGCCTTTTTCCCGCTGTTACAGCAACAGCGAGAGAGCTTTCTCTTTCTGTTCTGTGCTTCCCAGGAATAAAAAAATGGCCAGCCTAATGAAGCCATGTCGCACACCTTACGTATCCAAACACAAAGGTTTTAGATGCTGTGGTTTAGAAAGTGCAGGGCGGTTTGCCGACTCATGCCAAAGCAACCAGAAAGCAATCTTCCCGTGACAACTTAAGTGTAATATAGTGGGGAGAGGATAGAAGGGGTGGATTTGGAGAAGAATTACCCATGCTATATCTCAAATTCGTAATTTTATTTTAACAGATTGGTAGTCATTTAATTATTTAAACTATAAAGAATCAAACATTTCAAATAGACTAGGTCGACTAGGCACTGTGTCTGGCATCAAACAAATTTATAATAAGTTTCTCTTTGGAGACAGAATGACTCTATGCCTGCTTTTTTATCTCCATCCCCAGTCGCCATAAAAGCCTCAAGCCAAACTGGTCCCACATCCACGTAAACTTTCCCCTCTGTAGGGGTCACCTATAAACCCACTTCCATCTCTACCTGCACTCGACACTTTCCACTGAGCGCTCTGCGACCGTGTACTCAGTGCTAACACACTTCCCTGCTTCCTCAGTCTTTCAGTACCAAGGTCTCTCCTCAACTTCTAAAAGACCTCCCCGACTGCAAGACTCACTGAGGAAGGAACCCCAAGTTCAGACATTTTCTTTCCTGCAAAGCATACATATCTCAAACCCAGAAGAGATGGGAGGGGCGCCCAAGTAAAGCGCAGAGTCCCAGGCCTCACGCTAGGATTTGGGTTCAGCTGTTTTAAGGTAAGAGCTCAAAAATCCTCATTTTAAATAAACTCTTCAGAAGGTATAGATGAAGGTTATCTGCAGAAAAGTGTTGGAAAGAGGGACTTCAGTTAGAACAAGGAGAGTTACCCTGTAACATGTCCGCGCTCTGTGCCAAGAACATTATGCGCATTATCTCATTTAACACTTGCCAAAAAACTTCAAATATATGAGCATTTGACACTTGAGCAAAATGAAGCTCAAAGCAGCAAAACCAAGACTTGCATGAGAGCACACAACTAGTAATTAGTGGGGAGAAGTTTGTACTCAAAGTGCGTGCTGCATCTAACAAAACCAGGGCTCAAGTAAATAATACATTAGAATAAGATTTTCTTAGGGATGACTGAAAAGACAGAAAACCTGGCTCTGGTGGAAACTGTCCTCCTTGGAAGTTCTGTGTATCTTACAGGACCACAGTACTTGAGTGGGCATGGCCTTTTCAAATATAAGTTCTCTCTCCCTCTCTTTTGCTACCTGCCTTCCTCTTTCTCTCTCTTCATTGAAGAAATCTGCTAAAGTCACTTATTTCTTGGGCGTGACAAAAGCACTTGGAAATACCTAGAAATGGATGTAGTCTCTGACTTCAGGAAAGCCTGGGCAGTGCTCACCTACTTCCAAGCACTCAACTAGGAGAAAAAGACGATCAATCTGCCATAACTCTATGTTTCAAGGAGAACTAGAATGCTGTTTAAAAATATGACTTACTACCTATATACAGAAGTAGATAATAAAAGAAATATTTATCACGCACTAAAATGTCCCAGGCTCTGTACTAATGCTAAGCAGTCCTCTTTTTTAAGGCTCACAATAAGCCTGTGACATAGGTATGATTATACTCATATGAAAGGTGAGAAAATTAAAGTTTAAATAAATTCTATCAAGCAATACAGCTAGTAACTGAGAAAAAGAACTACAAGTATGTTATTAAAGAGACACACACATGATTCGGCAGACACAGTGGAAGAGAGTATTTTTATTTTGAGATGCTTTTGTTTTCTCCGTGGAGCACTGGGCCATCAGATGTGTCCATTTCTCAAATACAAAGTTCCCACCCCCCTCAGAGTTTGAGCATTGAGCAGAGAGAAGGAAATAGCTCATTCTCCTTTTCATTCTCCGTCATGGTTTCTCAGCTGCTACCGTATTGGAAGGCGCACTTGCATGTTTGGCAGAAGGATTCCTGCCTGAATCTGCCTGATTATAGGTGCCGACAAACCCTCATTCTTGACAGAGGTAAGCTGATTTCCTGAAGTACAAAAAGTAAGAAACCTTCACTTTTCTGATTCTAGATGCCGGAGTCTTGGGTTACTGTTTCATCTTTTGGGGGAAAAAAATCTACAAAAAGATGCAGAGAAACACAAACATTATTATAGCAAGAAAGACACATTTCCTACTTTCTTCTTTGACTCAGAATTTTATTCAGCAAGAAGCCTAAAGTCACAAATAGAACATAAGATAGGCAACAGTGTAGCTGGACTGGTCGCTTTCCATTAAGGTTGAAATCTTGCAGTTTGACTGACTGTTGCATAAATGAAGTAAAAGCCAACACGAGACGCAGTGAGGAATCTAAGAGACACCAGTGTAGTTGGTATTAGCTCTGACACGGAATTCCTCCTCCAACTAGACTGCCAAGCATGTGCATCAGGAATCACACTGCCAGCATTTAGCTAACTTTAGTTATTCGTAACCCTATTTAAAAATTTTGTTATATCCACTTGCTGTAAGTGATTTTTCCCTTTAAATGGACTCATCTCTTAAAATGTAAATATATGTATTGAAAAGGATATTTGCCATCACTATTGTAAACAGAAAACCAATATTGCTTGCCATAAGTGAAGGATAATCATAAAAATCAATATGTAATTAGTAAAATACAGATCATACATCTGCATGTCACCTAAGATCATGCCGACTACACATTGTTTGCTGATTGGTCTTCCTGGCCCTGAACCCAGCGCTGTCCAGGTATGACTGCATTATGTTCTTTCCTTCCCTTCCAAATTTAGCCAGTTCTATAGTTTTTCCCCTTAGGGTTCAAGCCTCCTTGATGGCCTATTCCAAACTGATAATTAGTTCAAAGTGAATAAGCTAATTTCCAGCATAGGAGAAAGGGCTGAAAGAAATTCTCTCCAGATAATACATATATATTTCAGCTCTTGCCTTTTTGAGAGAATTGTACTCTGTTTTCTTGAAATTAGTGATCTCTAAACCTCCAAAATCACTGGTAAATCTGATTCAGTAGGACTGAAGTGGGGTCCAGACATTTGCATTTAAAAACAAAAACAAACCACCCTAAGTAATTTGAACGTGCAACCTGTTTGGGAACTTTGATATGGTTATCAAAGGTCTTTTAGGGGAGTCATAGCAGATTTCTAGGAAGGATATTTTCAGGTAGGAGTGCTTAATGGCATTTGTCAAATCATACTGTAGGCAGTTACTACAGGAAAGGTTCATTCTGTAGGCTTAAATACCTAAAGAAAAATTTAATTGGGAGCAAACAAGGTATCTTATTATTTTATGACAATTTCAAAGAAGTAGTGCTAAATACAAAAATGGATAGCTTGTGTATAGGGAGAAACAGGAAGCCCAAATCATGCACAACTATTCCAATAAAGAGGGAATATCTGATAAAAACGGCATTTCAAATCAATTGAACCATATATTACTTTTAAATCAGTGATGTTGAGACAATTAGTTAACTTTGAACAAAAAAAGTACAAAAATAATATCCATACCGATAAAAAAAACCATTTTATATGTATAAAAGTGAAGCTCCTGCAATTGGTGAAAGTGTATATTGGCCCAACCTTTTTGAAGCAAAATTAGGCATTATATCCTAAAAGCCTTAAAAATGTGCATGCCCTTTTACTTAGCAATTCTACATTTAGGAATTTATGTTGAGGAAATAAATACATAAGTGCACAAAAGAAAATATATAAGATTGGTCATTGAAACATTGTTAATAGTAATGCAAAACTAGAAACAATGCAAATATTCAGGAATATATTATTGCTTGTATAACTTATGGCACACTAGTGCAGTGAAATGTATTTCAGAAGTGAAATATGATTATGTCTGCCAATATTTATTAATATGGAAAGATATTTATGATATGTTCTAATATGAAAATGCAGGTTACCAAATGTCATATGCTCCTTTTTAAATATGTATGATAATATATACAAAAAAGTCTGGATGGATAGTCACAAAAATATTAATAGTATTTATCTCTGGATGGTGGATTAAAGCTAATTTTCATTTTCTTTTTTATAGTTTTTGACATTTTCTGAAAAAGTTTAAAAGCATGAATTGTATTTAAAATAATGAAAAGCAATAAAGATATTTTTGTTTTTGATTATATCCTTTAGCTTAACAGTACCAGTTCTAGGAATTTTCCCTAAAGAATCGGAGATGTGCACATGTACAAAAATAACATTCAAACATTGTTTATTGTGAATTGTTTATAATAGCAAAAAATTAAAATACCCTCTCTTTAACAATTAGAGTACTTCGGGTTTGTTTTTAAACGTTTTTTAAAAACCATGTAGACTATTTTTAAGTGTACAGTTCAGTAGTGTTAAGTATATTCACACCGTTGTGAATTAGAGTATCTGTTAATAAATTATGGCATACTTTATGATAGAATATGAAACCACCATTAAATGGTTTATTTTAGTGTAATGACATGGAAAATGTTTATGACATATTGTCAAGTGAGAAAAATCAGTTTATGAGATGATATGCATAACGCAGAAGGTCCTGGGGTGCAGCCCCAGGTGGAGCCACGGACCATACCGCCCGGCAGCATGTGGAGTGTGTGGGAGGGGACGCCCCACCTTCAGAGATCCAGATCTTAAGGGGAAATGGCAACATCCAAAGGTCAGGGGTGGAAATGGGGGGGATTAAAGAAGGGGGAAAAAGATGATTTTGTTTGAAAGACGTATTTTATAAGCAAAGGAAAAGCAAGTCTGTAAGGATGTATATTTAATGTTCATATATCTATTTCTGAGTACCAGCATTACAGGTGGTTTTTCTTCACAGTTTTTACAAGAGATGTGCATTACTTTTGTACTCAGAAGAAAAAGAAAGTAAATGTTGCAGAAGAAAAATAGGTTATTATCTCTAATCAATTTTTTGTTCATCTTTCTGTGCATCGCAAATTGTCCATTAGACTGGAACTATCATGTGGGCAGAGATTAGGTGTTTTTTAAATTTCCTCAGGTACTTTTTATTCAATAAACGTTGACTACCTGCATCCATGCGTGTGCATACAAATAAGCCTGTGTACCTATATGGGCATGCATATCTAAATATGCCAACCTGTTTCTCATCAGTAATGAGAAAAAAACTGACAGGGAGGTTTTTGAAAAGTTCAATATAAGTGTACTGGCCTTTCGCTGTATGTCGGGATAGGAAAGTACCTGCCAAGGCTAAGAGTACAAAGTGAGCATTAAAGATTCGGGGGTCGTACCAGTCAAGTTTGTTAATTTTAGTGCATGCAATTATTTTCTTGTACTATCTCTGTTTGGGTGATATTAGGTCTAGTTCAAATCTTCTAAGGTTGTACTAATTAGACTGCCCAGGCACTCTACTGGAAATATTTAAATAAAAAGCCACATTCCACTGAGACTGGTAAAGGACTCCTCATGAACTAAAGAGACCTAAGCTTCTCTTGCATTCATCTCTAGCACCCACATCCTCTAATCTCTGTAATTGTGACTCTTGCCACTCCTGCCATGGTTTCCTAGCTGCAACTCCCAAGTGACCTGGAGTATGAGATGCCAGTGGTCATCGGCATAAGGTTTGAAGTGGCACGATCCATACTACAGGTGCAATTATACCTGGAACCAAAGGAATGTGAAGGCAATCTTGCTGTGTGATTAGTCACTCCATCTATCACCAGGATTGAGTTCACCAAACTAGCTGACTTAGTAGGTATTTCATCTTTTAATATACCTAAACTACAACATAGCACAGCTTTGGCTGGCCGACCTTAAAAGTGCTCAGAACACTTTCATCAGCCCACAGTTGGGCCATTGTCTTAAGTTTCATCTCAAGAGTCACTGCCTTCCTCTTCTCACCTGAAGCAGAAGACACAAATGGATGCTTTTTAGACATGATGGGATACAAAAACACAAAACACAATACTGGCGCCCCAAATGCTGGCACCACGCTATGCTGTAGAGTATTAGTTGTTTGCCCTTGTGATCGTGTGGCTCGATGGTGCTGCAGCTCGATGCTGCTGCCCAGTGTCAGGAGACAGTATCATACTACATATCACGAGCTTGGGAAAAGATCGAAATCGAAATTTTGAATTTTTACTGGATACATATTGCTTTTTCACCATTGCAAAATAAAAAAATCATAAGTTGAGTCATCATAAGTCAGGGACTGTATTATATTGATTGACTTTCATATTTAAAACCAGTTTGCACTCTTGGGCTAAGTTCCTCTTGGTTGTGGTATATAATCCTTTTAATATATTGCTGGATTCAGGTTGCTAATTACTTCTTGGGCATTTTTGTATCTATGTTCACAAGAGATAGTCAGATCAGTTAATTTTGTCTGGAGTCACTTGGTTCCAGCCTGAAGAAGTGTCATATATATATATATATATATATATATATATATATATATATATATATATTTAAGACATATATATTTAAGACATATATATTTAAGACATATATATTTAAGACATATATATTTAAGACATATATATATATATATATATATAGCTTATATGGGAATGTCTTTAATTTGCCTTTATTCTAATAAGATAGCTTTGCTGGGTGTATGATTATTGGTCAACAGAGTTTTTTCTTCCAGCACTTTGAGTGTATTACCCTTCTGCTCTCCATGGTTTCTGATTAGAAGTCAACTGTTAATCTTACTGGGGTTCACTGTGTGTGATGAGTCATTTTTCTCTTGCTGCTGCTGCTTTCAAAATTTTCTCTTTGTCTTTATATATATATATATGTGTGTATATATATATATATATATATATATATAAAGACATGCATATGTGTGTGTGTGTGTGTGTGCGTATTTTTTTTTACAATAGAAAAGAAAAGCTTAGCAGGGAAAGTCCACTTCCGGATGTGGAAGCGGGCCTGAGCAAGAGAAGCGTGGCTCAGAAAACCTTTCTTTGTCTTTCAATATTTTTACTACGATGTGTCTTGGGTGGATCTTTGCATTTATCCTACCCGCTGTTCTTTGAGTTTCTTATATTTGTAGATTAAAGTTTTCCATCAAATCTCAGAAATATTCAGCCATGATTTATTTCCATATTTTTTCTGCTTCTTTCTCCCTCCTCTGCTTCCAGTTCTCCCTTTACGCATATGTTGGTACACTTAATATTGTTCACAGTTCTTCATCTTTTTCTCTTTATTCTTAAGGATGTATAATCTCTATTGATCTATCTTCAAATTCACTAGTTCTTTCTCCTGTCAGTTCAAATATATTCTTTCAAATCTACTAGAGCAACTCTAGTGAATTTTTCATTTTTATTATTATACATTTCAGCTCCAGCATTTTAGCTTTTAAACAAATAATTTACATCTTTTTATTCATGTTCTTTTAATTGAGACGTTGTCATCGTACCTTCCTTTAATTCATTAAGCAAGGCCTTCTCGCTGGCGGTTTTAGTTTCTGCTGTTTTTCCTGTATGTGTCACATTTCCCTGTTTTTTTTTTAATTATTATATTCACATATATATACATATATATGTTAGATATATATGTATATATATGTGTGTGTTAGATAATATATCGTAGCACCCCTAGACACTGATCCTCCCTCTGAGTTTATTATTGTTGTTTGCTTGCTTATTTGTTTAGTGATATAGATGGACTATTTTAGTGAAGTCTATTTCCCCTGCAATGTGTTGACCCTAATGTCTTGCCTTAGAAGGCACAGCTTTGGCATGCATGTAGTCACTCTGAGATGACAATGGTTTTATCAGAGTTCTTTTTGTGTCTTTCCCTGATCTCTTTGTTAAGCTGTCTTCCTCTCTTGGTAACACACAGAGCTATTTAGGCACCACTAATTTCTGGCTAATTGCCCTACTGTTTTCAACAGTGCCCTGTGGCATAAATTTCGACTTAGTCTGATCCAATTAAACTTGGTCCTCTTTGCAGAGGCAATTTTTGAAGCCATTCTTTGAATTTTGTTCCGATTCCAGGAGGGCTTTTATTGGCTGTCTCTTCCCCTCAACCTTTCTAGTAAATTGGCTTGTAGTTAGTTTAGCTTGTTGTTCTCAGAAAGCTACCAGCCTCTTTTTAATTGTTTACCACCAAATCTGCAGCGTTTGAAGAGCACCCTTTGGCTTGAATTTCTCTCTGTTTAATATTCTAGAAAACTGTAAGACTATTTTTTCAGAGTGGTCATATCATTTTACATTCCCATCATCAGTGCAGGAGAGATGCCAAGGCGATGCATCCTCACCAGCATTTGACATTATTAGTATTTTTTATTTTAGTCATTCTAGTAGGTGTGTACTGGTTTTATTTGCATTTCCCTGATAACTAATGATAATGAAAATTTTTGTATGTGCTTTTTTCTTATTTGTATAATTTTTGTGATCTTAATTTGCATTTTAATAATAGCTATGCGATGTTGAACATTTTTTAGGTGTTCATTTGCCAATTGTATGTCTTCCTTGGTGAAACACCTATTCAAGTCTTGCTCATTTAAAAAAAATGGGATGTTTTCTTACTATTGAGTTTACAAAGTTCTTTGTATATTCTATTTTGGATATGTTATTTGCAAATATTTTCTCTCAATTGATTTTTGGCAAAAGTACGCAGGCAATTCAACAGAGAACTGATAGTGTTTTCAATAAGTAGTACTGGAACAATTCTGGGGAAAAAAGCAAATCATGACCTCTACCTCACACCATACACATACAAAGATAAAATGTGCAGCAATATAAGTTAGTTATATTCTCCTCCCAGTTTATTCCTTTTTATCGCTATATATTATTCCATTGGCTGGATATACCACAGTGTACTTATTTCACGGTATGTAAATAATACTCTCATAAAGTTTTTTAAAAAGGCATAAATACTGATACATGTAACAACCTGGATGAATCTCAAAAGCTTTATGCTGAGTTAAAGAAGCCACACATAAAACATTGTATACTGTAGGATTCCACTTCCCGAAATTCTAGAAAAGATAAAACTAACCAACAGTGGAAAAAAAACAGATCAGTGGCTTCCTGGAGCTGGGATTCAGGGAAGAAGATTGACTACCATGGGGTGTGAAGCAATGTTCTGAGTAATAGGAATATCATATATCTTGATTGGGGTGGCACTTACATGGGTGTATATATTTCTCAATGCCCATTGAACCGTAGACATAAAATTAAAAATTTAAGTTTATTTTAAAAGTAGGCTGGAGGTCCTATGTCACAGGCCCCCATGAAAACCAGAGAGCCCATCTTGCCTTCAATGCTGAGAACTAGGGCTGCTTCATCTCTACTTGGTAAAAGACAAAAGCTCAGTTGCAGATTTTTAAGGCCATCCCAGATACTCTGTCTTCTAAAGGTGCAATATAGGCTAACTCATTCGTTACCCATGATAACATGGTCCCCCAAATTTAGATTGAGCATTGTTTATTCTGATAACAGCTAAAGTTGCAGTTTGCCCCATGCATAGAAAAAAAAACAATAATAAACACAATTTTGTACTCCTGGATGTCAAAGTTTTTTTTTTTTTTAATATGACCCAGTCTTGCTCTGTTATGGGAAGATGTTATTATTTCTGTTTTACACCCTTACATTATTAGGGCCCTATACCTTACCAGTATCTGGGATAGTTCATCAAACTTTTAAGGATCATGTTTTGTTTTAAAAGCATACAGGATGATTAAAAATAACTTTCCTAACCCAGCCACCTGTAGAAAGGGCAATCAAGACCGAATGATACTGAGATAGAATCCAATAACTAGCTTTGTTTTTTAGAGAGTGTTTACTCTTTGAGTAGCAACTGATTGTTTTAGAAGGAATAAAAAGCAATTTAGGGATATGATGAGCTAAAAATGTGAATTAAACATGCAAATAGTATATTATTTACCATTTATTATGATGGACATCATTCTTCATAATAAAATTTCAATATCAGTCATTCTCCCCTGAGGGTTATAATTTTGATTTCTAAGACCACACTGTAAAGGGGTATCTTTCTCTGTCCTTTGTCTCCAATCCCTTAAATTTATGGAGTTTTCTTTCTTTCTTCTCTTTCTTTTGAGCTTTTCTTGATTATCAAAGTGGTAAGTACACGTTAGAAAAAACTTGAGAAGTACAGAAAAGTATATATAAAGAAAAAAAATCGCCCTTCAGCAAGGGGCCACAAGGAACAGTAGACATGGTTAGAAAAGGCAACAGTATTTAGACATTTGTCGTAGTAGTCCCGCTAGTCCCTTAATCCTTACCGAGGTCCTCCTCTTCCCCTTCATTGTCCATCCCACATATTGAAAATATTTTAATTTTCATTTCTCTTTTACTCTTGTTTTCTAGCCAATCTAATCTACTCCTTCTTATGGGAAGGCGCCTCGCATTTATAACAGGTAGCTCTTCAAGCGAAGTTCCTGGCCTACCAGTCCTCGGGTCTCAATCTCCTGCTCATCTATTACGTCTGTGTCCCCAGCAAGACTCCAAAGGTTTGGTTCTGTGCCACAGTGGCTGTTGTTAGGACTATAAAAGCTGCCTTTTATAGGTTTATCCCTTGTTCTCACACATGGCTTAACGAGGAAAGCACCCTCAACAAATCCCCGAACCGAAGCTGTCATTGATGCTTCCGAAGGCTGTGTTACTCAGTGAGTAACATTATGCCTTCTTTCCCAAAGCCTTGCCTTCCCTTGGGCTTTTAATTTCTAGGTCTTGTGTAACCTGTCATACAACATTCTTTCAGCTGTCTTCCTCCCCCTATGCCCTGCAATCGTGGCGTAGCCCTTGAGTTCCATTTCCTTCTGTTTCCCCCCACCCCCATTTATTTCTTAAGGTTCTATGTCTTCTCTACCACGTCTAAGGCTAACACTATTTGCTAAATAATGGTGTCTTTTTAAAATTCCTTTTCCTCTTCATTTTGTGGTCTTGACATTTGTTTTCCTAACATACTTGTTCAGGTTTTGCCTTATGGGATCCCTCCCATAGTGAGAGCTAGACAGAAAAGAAGTTTGGGCTGTACAGAAAACACTCACTGTTAAATAAAACCTCCTTACCAATCTTCACACACCTGCATAGGGGAATTTCTTCCTGGAGCTATCTTTCCATCATTATTTAACCCAGACCAGACCCGTATATATTAAAATCCTACAGTACTGATTTTATCTTTTCTCCCCTTCCCTTAGAGACCTAACTGCCTAAGTGCCATGGGTACTTCCCCAATGACAAGCACTGTGCCAACTGAAATTCACTAAATAATGCCTGAAGTACCCTACACTCTGTGTGCAGTTTTCAGAGGGCACCTCAATAGTTTTCTGAATCTGAGCTACCTTGCGGGATGAAATTGGGTAATGGGAGGTCATTTCAATTTACTCTCATAAGTTTTCATTTTCTGTTCAATCTCTGATCTGAGTTATCTTCCTTAATCTAATAAGAGAAAATATACCCTCTTCTTTCTTAGACCATATCAAAAAGCTTTTAAGCATGGGGACATCTTTGGGGGTACATACTTCTTTTCTTTTTCATGCAGGCCAAATTTGACCTCTAAGATTTAAGCCTTCTCGACTTTCATTTCCTGACAATCCCCTGGTTTGCCTTCTGGCATTTCTAAAACTAAAATGGTCTCCTGGGCTGTGTTTCTCTGTTCATTTAAAACACGCTGTAGTTGCTCTGCTTGCTGCCAAGGTCCTTAAGCTGTTGCTGTGCCAACCGGATTCTCAAGGCCAAGGCATTAATGCCACAGTCTTTTTTTAGCATGTTGTTTTTTTGTTCTGTTTTTTTTTTTCCTCTGGATTTGTGGTCATTTATTTCATTGGGGTTTTTTTTCCATGCCAACTCAGTCCTGGAAGCTGCCATATTCTTCATGTAATTAGGGCACAAACAGTTCTTGATCTGGTTTTGAATAAAGTCTATCACCCTTTGGGTCTTTGAAATCCACAACCAGGGATAATCAGAAGAACTTGTGGTAGGGGAAAGTGGACCTTAGAAACATGGCACACAAGCCACACACATCTCTAGGTGAGTTACATTACCTTACCCTATTACAATGAATGTAATTCAGAATAAGGTAAGAAGCAACATAATATGGGCAGCTAATACCACTTATTAACATTTAAAGCCCTAATTCTCACCCACCAAAGCTCAGTCTGTAGCCATGACAGAGGAACAGAATGGAAAAAATGGGAAACAAACGTTGGTATCCCAAATCATGCCATTGTTTTAGAGAGAAGGGCTGTGTATACAAAAAGACATAGAAGATTTGTTCATAATAGTCAAACACTGGAAACAACCCAGATGTTCATCAACAGAGAAGCGGATAAACACTGTGTGGTGTTTTGTTTGTTTGTTTGTTTGTTTGTTTTTTACATAAGATACTGTTCAACAACAAAAATTAGTTTAAGCATTTCTGGCAAGAATATTTCAAAGGTGCTGTTGTATACTTTATGTTGCTTCACATCAGGAGGCACATTATAATATCAGCTTTCCTAATAATAGTAGTAAGAAGTTGGAACACTTAGTTAAGATGTCTCCATTGATAAAAAAATATAGTCTCCCTTTGTAACTGGTAAGTTGTCAGCAGGATGATACCTTGAGACTTTATGTATATCTTTTTCTCTAAAATTTCATCCAATGATTTTAGCAACCATTGACGATTCTTATCTAAATCAATTATTACATTGGGGTTACAAAATAATGATTTTCTGATTGTATCATGCTTCTGCATTTATTAGCTGACATTCTTCTGTAAAGAAAAACTTTTCCTTAATTTTTTTTTCTGGATGGAATATGTTAATGATATTACTCTTAAGGACTTAGAAATGTATAATGGTGACACCATGCTATTCATAGTGTTCCAAACCATTTAAAAATAAATATGTTTTTATGGAGATCTTTCTGTATAAGTACTGTCTGATTATTTTTAATGGCTATGTAGTGCTCTACAGTATGACCATATGAAAATTTATTGTTTCCAATCTTTTGCCATTGTTAACAGTGACGACATAAATATCTGATACATATCTCTTGTGAACACATTGGAATTGATCTTTAGGACAGGTTCCAGGATATTTCACTTAAAATTTTGTTAGATATTAACAAACTGAACACCATAAAGATTATGCTTTTGATGGCAATACACAAGTGTGCCGATTTCTCTATACTCAGACAATAGTTTTTCGTTATTTTTTAAAATCTCTGCAAATCTAAAAGGAAAAAAATCTGCTTGATAGTTTTTAATTATATTTATTATGAAAACCATTCATATATAGTTTACTCTGAGTGCTAGCTCATGTGTTTTCTATTAAAAATTTTGCTCATTTCCCTAACTAAATACATATTACAAAAATTAGTTCTTTGTTGTATGCGTTACAAACTTTCCCCATGTCTCATTTGCCTTTTGATTTTATTTATAGTATTTTCCCATGTAGAGAAAACATGATTTTATATAGTAGAATTCATCAATATTTTCTCTTTTCTTTTATAGCTTCATTATTTTGCATATTTTATAAGTTTTTGTTGAAATGTATAGAAAGGTGCACATTATCACATACATTATAAGTGTGATTCACTGGAGGACTTCTGGTCAAGATGATGGAGTAGGTAAATTCTGTACTCACTTCCTCCCACAATCACATCAGAATAACAGCTAAATTATAGAACAACTATCATTAAGAACCACCCAGACAGAAGTCCTATGACTAAGGACACCAGCTGAGGCTGGTAGGAGGGGTGGAGACGTGAAACAAGCACCCCCCCACCTGCGTGTGCCCACGAGCATCAGGAGGGCTATTTTGGCTGTGTAGGTGGCCACCCCCAAGAGCAAGGGGTCCCCGGCCTGGGGCATCTGAGCCGGAAAGCGCAGCCCCTGCATCTGGCTGTTACAACCAGCCCTTACTCTGACCCTCGGTGGAGACGGAGGGTGGCAGAAACTCGAGGGGCCACTTAAAGGGCCCGTGCACACCTCACACAAGGGGCGCACCTGCAGCACCCAGCTCAGGTAACCAGGGAGACTGGGCCACTGGGCCCCATATGACACCTACCACATAAGGCCACCCTGCCAAGACTACCTAGCAGATCTACTTCATACATAAAAACAAACACAAATAGGCAGCCAAAATGGGGAGACAAAGAAATATATAGTCAATAATATTGTAATAACTGTATGGTTCCAGGTTGGTACTAGACTAATTGGGGGTGGGGTCACTTCTTAAGTTATATAAATGCCTAACCACTATACTGTACACCTGAAACTAATATAAGATTGAATGTCAACTCTAATTGAAAATTTAAAGTCTAATTATATGCATTATATCATTTTATTCTCCCCCAGATCCTGTGATATAGGCACCGTAATTATTCCCACTTTATTGATGGAGAAATTGAGGTAAGTCTCATTGTTAGCAAGAGGTGAAGCTTGGATTCAATCCCAGGCAGTCTACTTCATACTCCATGCTCTTAAATGCTAAGCTATCTAGCCCAACTGCCTCATTTTCCAGATGGTAAAATTGAAGCCCAGAAGGGAAAACTTATCCAAACTCTTCCAATCAATTTAGTGGCAAAGCCAGGAATAGAACCCAGGCATCTTAATTAATAATTTGTAACTTTTAACTATCTCACTCTGCCACTGATAGTTCATTAACTCTAATAATAGAACTGTTATTATTATATGCAACTGACTCTTTAAATTTTATCTTTAAAATGGTGTTTTTCTCCAAACAAATATCAAAGTCTCTTTGATCCAGGAGTTTCCTACTTTTCTTAGTTTTGTAGCCTAATAAAAAGACAAATACTTTGGGATAGGGAGCTGGAGTGAGTTCTAAGCAGTCAGAATAAAGACTAGTAGGAAAACACTTGCACACATCTGTTAAACAACAGCAAGTGGCAAGTGTTACCTGACTACCCGCTTGGTGCCAAGACTTCACAAGCGTCACTTTCAGTCCATAAGTCAGTGGGAGTGATAGTCTTGTTACACTTTTAGGGGGGCGGCAGGGACTCCGGGATACAGAGATAATAATTTGTCCCAAATCACACAGCTAGTAAGTGGTGGATCTAGGCTCACTATCATCTGATTCCAAAACGGGGAATGGTGGAAGGAGAGGTATTGGTTACTGAAGGTGCATTTTGTGACATTAGTTCCTCCATGACAATGGATCCCTCTATCCATTTTTTCTTCTCAGGTGCCTAAGGACTGGCAAATCATTAGTTACTTTCCAAGTGATTATTCAATTTAAACCAACCAGTGGGTATTTTTTCTATTTAAATTATTAAATTGTACCTTTCTGCTTCATCTGTGGGCTCCAACATCTAGTTTACTACTTGACAGAATCAAATAGCCATTTGAAGACTCTTAGTTGTGTGATTCTGAGGAAATTTACTTCACTTCAGTGTGTCCCAATTTTCTTAAACGTAAAATAGGGAATATGCCTCCCTTGGAGGGTTGTTGTGAGAAATGATAATGCATGTAATGTCCTAGCACATAATAGACAATAAATAAATACTTATTATCTTGGGTCAGTAGAAAGGAGATCGACTAAGAATCTCCACTGTGATGTGGGGAAGATGTTTTGAAGAATTCATGCCCTTAATATAGAAGTTCCTAATTTGGGGAATCCTCCGAAATTCGATGAAAATTTCTGAGTATGTTCACTTTTTTCTGGGGTGAAGGCCCATTGATTTTATTAGATTCTTAAACTGGTATGTGGGCTGAGAAGTTTAATAACCACAACTTTAATTACTTCAGATAGAATACTGTATTAAAAGTGTCATAATCACTCCCCCACCTAGACTAACACTCTCAAAAGCTCAACTCCAAGACACATCAAATGTCTCTAGATAAAGGACCTGCCATCTTCCCCCTAAGTGCTGATACTATCCCAACTTTGACCAAGGGAGAAAAAAAAATGGATGTGAAACCACTGGGAAAAGAATGAGACTACTCACTCACTCAAAACCTACCATTAATTTAGTTTATGAATCTTTCTTTAAAGCCATATTCACCAGAATATACCTCTGAATCCTGCACAGGGAAAAGACTATACATTTATAATCTCCATCACATAGTAAACTCATAGAAATTGGATACATAAAGCTTCAGAACATTAGAGGAGTCCAATCCTGGGGCGGGGGGGGGGGGTTCCTTTAACTGCTCTGCCGCTCAGTCTCTTCACCCCTGAAACTGAAAACTTTTACTCTAACATAATGGGTTGAGAGCTTATTTTCAGTTCATGGTGAAGAGAAAAAGACAATGTCGTGCATCTTTAATAAAGGATTGTCTGATTATCTTTTGGTGTTAAAATAATCTTCTGTGAATTGATAACAGTTTTATTTTTAAATGTCTTTACTTAGCAAAATAAAAAGTTGGCGACTCTACAGAGACTCTCCTCTCCATTTCTTTTCCCCTATTTAAAAATTTTCAGGTGTGACATCCAAGTCTGGAAATCACTGAATTAGGACAATGTTGCAAGAGTCCAGGTGAAGAAGTAGCATGAAAACTTCAGCTAAAGCAGTGCCAATGGAGATGGATAAACAGTAGAATTGAGAGTGGCCAACTGGATGTGAAGATGGAAGAGAAAATAGTTGCTAGTAAATATTGCTCTCTGACATGGATAAATGGCGGCACCATTCACAGAGCTAGAGCACACTGAGAAGGTAAAAAGATTATGAATTGATAATAAATAAATAAGTTTAAGGAACTTGCAGAATGTCTAAGCAGAGATAGGCAGCTTATAACTGAAAATATAGGCTAGGAACTCAGGAGAGATTTGTAGGAATACAGGTGGTAGTTGAAGTGGTGGAAGTAAATTAGATCATCCAGTGAGAACAGGGGGCCACTCTCTCATACACACCTTTACATTTGAGTGATAATATTTGAAAGTAAGGAAATGGTTATTAGCTTTGTATGCATCATAATGACCTTCCTGTGGTCTGGATACTTGGAAGCAAAGTTGACTTTTTCTAGACATAGCCAATGTTAAAATACTGAACACAGTGGAAATAGTTTGGTAAACTCCTGATTAAAGGAAACAGTCCATGGATAAGTAAAATGACATAAGAACAGTGGGGAATTATGAAAAATCTGACATTTTTGGGGGGTACCAGGCAAATTACCATTTATTACTTTCAATAAATAGCTTTAATACTGTGAGAGGACCGCATCTCTGAAGAATCTACCTGGACCACAAGACAAGGATATCTTTTGTTCAAAGATCTTTGAAAACTGGACATACTAGAAAATGATGCCTCAGTTAGAGGGGCAGAAAAATCCCCTACACAAAACTCTAGCCCAGTGCTTCTCAAACTTTATCAGCACATACATCGACTAGGAATCTTGTTAAAATTCAGATTCTGATTTAGGAGAAATGGTTTAAGGCCCAGAGGTCATCATTCCTAACAAGCTCCCAGATGATGATAATGCTACTAGTCCATGGCAACTTGACATTGATCAGTGGACTTTTCAAAAAGGGTACCAAATTTTTGTAATTCTTTTCTTTTTTCCTATGTTATACTTGTGTTAACATGTAATTTTACATTTTAAATTGAATACGTTAGGGCTCTTATTTTGCATATCTTTTTTCCTTTACACTTAATTCATTTTTATTGTGTTTTATGATAGTATCAGTCTGTGGCGGATTCGAGAAAAAAATGGTTCCTCACCACAGATGGTTTGAGAAACACTGCTCTAGACAACAAAGAGCTCTTTATTTGGGACATATAATTTAATTAGAAATGGTTTGATTTCTGTTACACATGATTCTAAAGCAGTATTTTAAACTTTTCTTTTTATTTATTCCATAAACAATAACAAAACTCAGCTAGGTAACATTATGACAGGTTCACCATACACTCAGTCACAAATATTTAAAACTTTTGCAACAAGAACAACAAAACCAGAGGTGTTACAAGAATAATTTACAAGAAAATCTATAAAACAGCAAGAAGCTCACAAATGTTCATTTTCTTTTGCACAAGATCACTACACTCTTTCACAACATGTTTTGTGTTACAAAATTCCCAACAAAAGTGTATTTTTTTCTTTGTATTGTGGTTTCTAAAACCAGAAACTTTGAAGTAAATATCCTTTTATTAGCACCTAGTGGTGCAGAAAAGGAAAACTCTCACATACAGACACTTCACAGCACTTTTCTAAGAAAAATATACACTTACAAAATATGTTACAAATTGGCACACTTAAAAATATACAAGATTTTGTAGGCGTCTTAAGAGTGATCCTTAAGCTTTATACTTCAATTGACTCTACAGATTATTTATAAAACTTAACTCTAAAAGAAAAAAGGCAAATAATTTCCTAACATTTTAAAGTTGGAGTGTCATATATGAAACAGAAACTTAGGTTACATTCATAAAAAGGGCCTCTAATGCTTTTATTTTAAATTTTCTTAAATATTTAAGGGGCTTAGGAGAGGAGAAAATGGGAATAATAATTTTCTTTAGCACCATAAGTCAGCAATTTACTAAAGAGGTGCATTCAGTTTTACGGAAATTAAATTAAGGACTAGTACATTCAAAACTCTGCAGGCAGCAAACTCTTGTCAGTGCTACAGGTACCCCCGTAGAGCATCTTAAGCTTTCTACCCTCCTCACTGGGAGTTAAAAACAAAAGGCCTCTTCTGGTTTTCATTCTAAGTCTTGTCTTTTGTGCTGTAAAACTAGGCATCTCTCAAAGAGGCAAATTAAAGTCTCCTTTCTCCTTTTTGAAGGGAATGTCTTTCTAAGACTCAGAAACCAGTGAGCCTGTTAGATGGACATATATCCTTCCTACCTCAGGTTGAGGAGTGTTTCTTTAGTATCTACTCACCGAATACTGATTTTAAAGGTTTCATTTATACCTTCAACTTTGTACTAAGCCTCTCTCTTTTACATTGTCCCTCTCTAATGTTTTACCTCTTAGTTATGATTCTGAAACCAAGAGTATATCTCAAGTATCATGTAGTTAGCTGTAATGGGAGCTCTGAGTAAAAAATGTGCCTTAAAGGATAGCCTGAGTACTGCCATCGAAATAATGCCATACTGGCTGAGGACCCTCGAGCAGATGACAGACAGTGTTTCTCAAGTTTAAACAGCCCAGCTAATTTTTCTTCTCTTTTATTCAGGAACTTGAGAAACCTTCACAAAATCCCTGGCCTACATTGTGTTGACAAGATCTCTTTGTGTTACTAAAATGTTTGATTTTGGTACTAAATCTAAACATAATGATTTGCTTAGTGAATTTTGTGATTAGAAAACAAATCTCATATTAGTTTTACTTCATAAAAAAAGACATATTCCTAAAGTGATGGGCAGTCATTTTTAAAAATCCTACATGAAAACAAAACTCCTTAAGTTAGATAATTTTTCAAAAATACAGGAGAAAACAAACCTTCCTAGTTCTAGCACTAGTTGGAACTAGCGACTGCTCTGTTCTCTTCAGCGTAGAAACTTAGCTCTCTGTCTGAGCACTCTTGGAAGTTTCGTGAGAGCATCTGTAAATTGAAGATGTGGCAGATTTGCATCAGACTGGTTCAGCTTGGTAAGAGCAAGCTTGGTTAAGAGGTCCTTGGATATGGTTTTTCTCCTTTAGGCAGTAAATGCTGATTACAACCCACTAAAATGGAAATTCACTAAAACCGTGGAACCTCACACAACAGAATATAGGACGCCAGCCAGAGTCGTTTACACCTTGTGACGCATCCTTTACGCTTCTCTGTTACACACAGATTTACCCCCTCCCCCTGCCACACACACAGATGCAAGCCAGCAAGGAAAAAGTTCAGAGAAGACGAAGGCTGTCACGAAAGCCCACCTAGCACCAAGGACTCAGGGACATGGCTAAAGAAGTAAGGGTCAGTGTAGTGCAGGAGGTATGGAAACATTTCGGGAAAGGTAAGGCCTTGACACGTAGTTGCACAGAATGACAAGAAGGCAGGAGAGAAAGCAGATTGGAAGCGGCACACGTGAGGGAGCCGTGGTCAAGGTCACTGTTTCAACACTCCGCTCCACATAGCGCGGGGGAGAACAGAGGTCAGATCTAGTCGCACAGACTTTCAAGGCAAAGGAGTTTCCGACTTTCCTCAGTCACGTGATCTACTTCTGTGTGCGCGCACGTTTGAAAGTGGATTCGAAAGTGGCCACGGCGATTGAAGCCGATTTAGAGTGAGAACATTCCTCTCTGAACTTCCACAAGAAAACAGCTAAGGGCCTTATATTCTGGCACTGTGGGGAGGTGGAATGTGAGATCATAAAAGAAGAAAATGTGAAGAGCAAGCACTGAGATGAAGTGAGAAGAACAAGGGAGACTACCATTTCCAGGAAAGGAAAGATTAAATGAAATTCTTCTAGGGAGGCGTTAATAGGAAGCAGCTGCTCAGAGAGCAGAGGTTTGTAGGTAGTGGGAATCAGGAATTTTAGACCAAGGGAAATGTCACATATCTGACTACAGATATCAGTGTTAGGGCGAAACGCTATTTTTGTATCATTGGTCCTCACTCCACTAAGGCAGCTGGTTGAATGAGGGATCTCCCCAAAGTCAGGCCTACTATGCTGTGACACAAAGAAAAAGAATTGTGAGAACAGAGACAGGACCAACAAAGCCTGAAAACTGAAGAGCTCAGAACATCACGTACTGAGGGGGATGTTAAGTATGATGAAGAGAATAAGCATCTTCTGCCTTATCCTATTGCTCATCTCTCAAACTCCGTTTCTCTTTATATTTTAATACAAAATGATTGCTCATTTATATGTTAAAAACACGTAACGTACTGTAGGCCAATGAAAAGGGTGCTTTAAAATGGCAATTCTCTTTGGAAAAAGGGGTGAACCATTCCCTAGAATTGGCCCCAAATGAGCTCCACGGAGGAACTAAAAGAGTATCTGTTCCAAAAGATTAATGACAGCAAGCTCTGACAAGGAAATTGTTTCCAACAGTTCCAGGCTGCCCTTCTACTCTACCCCACCCCCTTCTCCAAAGCTGAAGTGATACTGACAAAGACTGGGACAACCGATCCCGTATCTACTTTTTATAAAACACTTCATATTCATGGAAAATTTCCTTTGTTTCTTCTTTAATTACCAGCAGGTGACATTGAAGTCTGGAGTCTTGGGGATCCCAGTATAGGCAGAGTTGGTGATTCCAAACCAAAATTCAGCTGCAAATCATAACAAACAAAAAAACAGAGACCAGTTCCTAGGAGCCAGCCGCAGAATTTAGTACAAACAGCTAGCTAGCAGAGTGGAGAAAAAGAAGAGAGCGTTCCAGTTTGATTATTTTCCCTTTTGGGTGGCAGCTGTAGAGCAGGAGACGTGTATCACCTGGTGCCTTTCCAGTGATTTTCCAGGACTCATCACACAGGGAGCATCAAAGCCTAGGAACAGGTCTGAAGCAGCTTCCCAAAGTGCTCCTCACATGCGCACAGTCACACCGTCAAGAACACAGGCTTGTTCTTTTTACTACCTAGCTGTAAGTAGCGGAGCAGGCTGGCTACCTTCCGTTTCTCTCTGACTACTCTCAAATGTTGCTTGTCTGTTTGTGAATATATTTAGGTGGCAATAACTAGGTAGGTTCATATTTTGCTTAAATTTTTCCTTTTGAAACATCTTCCCTTTTTTAAAACCCACTTTCCCCACCCACTTATTCTCCACCCTCCCTCCCACAGCCTATATATTCACAAGTTAATAGGTTAGTAACAATATTAGTAAGAATAGTAAGATTAACAACAACAACAACCAACAACATTAATAATATTAATCCCCTATATCTGTATAGCACTTTACGATCTACAAAGCGCTTTCGCATCCATTATCTCATCTGTGCCATAATGCATCAGTCAGCAGACACATAGGCCTTCAACTGTGCAAGGAAAATAGACCAAATGGTAGAAGTCAAGTGGTAAACAAAGAGGAAGAAAAAGCTAGTAGTGAGGGATGTCGGAGCTGTGAAATTTAAAAGAGGGGGGTGGGACTGAATAAAAGTATGACTTCAGAAATTTACATAAAAATCGAAATATAAATTTAGTGTGTGGCATCGAGTACTAGTCATCCTCAGACTAAGTATAAATGGCCCGAATTAGTTGTTACCACAAATTGTTCAGCTTATCTGATACATGTACATAACTCACAGGAGTCGAACTGAGATGCCTTAACATTTTCTTGAAATTACATTAGCATTGCAAGATTCGACACGTGAAGAACACTAAAGGCGTGATATGAATGCACTTGACAAAACCGGAACAAAACATTTAGGAAACTACTTAAATAAAAGCAATCTTTGTACTTCATCTATCAGTAGTGTTGATTTTATAGCTATTTTATAATTTATCCCAGACTATTATAAAATATATAAAACTGAGATATAAAGTATCAGCAATATAACTTTGCACTTTAAATAATTCTCAGCTACAGATTTTGCTTTTAGAAAACAAACTTTAAAGCAGCTGTTTTGTCTCTTTGTAAAAGGTTCTGTAAATGTATATACTTGGGTCCTTGATGGACTAAGCTGTTGTGACTTCCAGACTTTTCCAACACGTTAACCTTTAGACAATGGAACAAACAAACCTTTATTGTGCGATGTTTAATTCTTCATGTTTCCACACAGGACAGTAGAGTTTAAAATTTTAAATTATGTATGCACACACACACACACGCGCGCACACACACACGTATATATATATGTTTAGAAAATCATTAAAGAGCTTTAAACTGGGGTGAATCTGTGAGATGAAGTAAGGAAATTTGGCACGTCTCAAACCGTATCCTTTAAGTTTTGGTAAATTGTGTAGCACAACATGTTTTTCCACTGTGATCTATAGGTGCTATCCACATAAGTGGGGTTGTCAATAGCGAGAATCACTGGAATGTTTCTAGTAAATCAACAGGGACAAGCTCCCCAAATACTCACAACCAAATGTTGATATAGAAGTAAAAATATATACAATAGAGTCACTTGTTTGTAGTTTGGCACAATGTTTTCCTTTTTTTCCCCCTTGGGTAAATACCGCATAAACTACGTGTGCAACTGTGTGACTTTTAAAGTCTTTTACATAGAACATCAGATTAAAGTTTGCTTCCAAAGACTTATTCCCACACTTTAAAATTCATTTCTTTAAGCACTTACATGTCAACATACATACCACAAGGCATAGTTTGAAAGATATAAAATACAAACATCAAATGTCTTTCTGGAAAATGCGAGCCTCTTCTTCAAACACAGGTAAAACCCCAAATGCTGTTTCTGCTTTTAGGTGATTGTAGTCGGAACCCCTGCAGAAAAACCAAACAATTTACGCCATCTTAGTTAGCTTTAGTGCATGTCCCACAAAGGGATCATACGATTGAAACGTGTTTACATCATACTAGATGCCATATGATGCAGAGAGAGATACAAATAAGCAGGGGCACTAGAAAGCACTCCTAATTGCTGCGCAATGAGATCCTGTTGCCCAAATTATGCTCTTTTTCATTAAATGATCTTGGCTTTTTGTCTGTATAACTTTTTAATTCCATTGAACATTTGTCTTTTTTGCAAAGCCCTTCCCTTCCCAAAATCATTCAAGAGCATGTTTTATTTAGTTCTGTTTTCTCAGTCAGTAAAAACCAATGCCGAATAGCAGAAAAAGTAGCCTCGTTGCAGCTTATCCCTAGTCAAGCCACAACCAAAGTGCCCAATCTTTTGGGTGGCTTAAAGATACAGGGATTTTCATGCACGTTTATCTTTTCTTTGTAATTCGAGAGAGGGAATGGGAAAGTTCATTTCATGCAAACTCTTGCTTTCGAGAGGGAACACGTGGTGGACTGCGGGCTCAGCAGGTAGCAGGAAAGCCATTTTGGTGCAGTATTACCTCAGTTTTTCAAAAGAAGCCGGCCCAGCCTCGTCCTTGTGGACCTGTTCTCGCTCCGCACGCTTTCCCTTACACTTCTCATCTCTCAGGGCCTTGGAGCTGGATTTGTGACGATATAACTTTTTGTGCGGCGGGCCGTTATTGCCTAAAGTGCTCAGATTGTTATACTTTTTATCAAAGAAGGTGGAGCGAGAGTCCTCATTATGAGCAGGCGCGTTTACATGACTGGATTCGCCTACTGCTGCTTTGCCATTGCTTTTACTCACGCCCTTGATGGACCTGTGGTTCTTAGTGGCTCCTGGCGACCCGCTGGTGACCTTCTTCTTACATTCCTGTGGTGTCCCTGCCAATATTTTGAGGGTTTTTAACTTGAGGCTATTGGACTCGGGGGAATAGAAAACATTGGGATCCCTGTGGTGCTCCACGGGTTCCCAAAGGGGCTCTATGGAGGCCATCATGAATCTCTGCACGTCTGCCATACCGGAGGCGATGTTGGACAGGATATAGGAAGGCTCCTGAAATTCCCGCTGGTCATCATCCAGGAGGCTGTTGGTGTTGGTGCCCATGCTCATGTCACTCCAGCCGGGGCTGCGCTCCTTCCCCAAAGCCCAATCTCCAGGAAGTCCCTTCTGACTTGGCATCTTCGTAGAGGCTCCAGTGCCGCCATGCTGGGGACATTCGGCCAACGTCTTCCCTGTGGAGGATATGCTGTTGACCTGACCTCCCCCACGGCCAACGCCGATTTGCATTTTCTCTCCATTGATTGCAGCCACATATTTCCCTTTCTTTGTTGACTTAGAGACCTGGCGGGAGGTTTTACCAGATGGCTTTTCAATCCCTTTGTTGGTGGCTTTGGGGGATTTTTTCCTAGTGTTTTTCTGAGAACTCTGGTTCACAGTCCCACTCTTGCTGGGTGAACTTTTCTTTCTTGATTTTGACACTTTGTTGTTGGTATTCATTTGACCAGATGGATCATTAAACGTTGATAAGCAAGGGCTTTTTTGGAGCAGACTGACAGAATCCTCATCATTGAACATATGAAACTGAAACTGATGGTTATTTAAAGCGAATCCATCCTCCACTTGGACTTGTCGTGAAAGGGTACTGCAGTCCCACTTGACCTTGTCCATATTGCCCAGTGGTCCTGGGACACCCTCTTGGAACTCCTTCAGTGTTCCCAGTGTCTTGATACTCTCACATCTGGTAATTTGAGGGGAGAGACTGGGGGTGTCAGGTGGGGACATCTCTGAGAGGGAGGAGTGGCGGAATTTGTCAGGAGTGAAGTTGGAAATATCTAACAGGTCACTGGATTCCTTTAGCGGCGCTATTTCATCAACGCTCTGCTGGATCACCAGCTTGGGGCTGCAATGGGCCAAGAAGTCATCAGTGATATCCTCGTCACCATCCTTTTCACAGGACTTTAAGCTTAAGGAGCAATAATTGTTTGAGTTGACAGAAAGTGGGGCCATGGAATCAAAGCTAAAGAGTCGGCCATCATCCACATTGACTAGGCCCTGCTGAAAAGGGAAGCAGACCCCTCCATTATTAAAGTGGCATAACTGATAAGAGTCATCGGGCGGGACTTGGGTATCTTGCACAGAGGCGTACAGGGCCTTGTTGCAACCACCGCCACCACTATTCGGGCAGATCGGATTGTATGTTGTAGCCGTGGCATTACTTTCCATGGACTCTACTTGGGAGACTCCAAATTCACTGGATTGGGTTGGAGCTGTTTCTCTTGAGACTTCAGCCATGAATTCCCGGGGACCGGAAGTAGGCTTGTTGGGCCACACACTTCCATAGCTGCTTGATTCTATTTTGAAGTTTTCGGGTGACCGCTGCAGCTCAGATTCAGAGGGTGAGGAATCCACACAGTCCTGGGCAGGCTGGAGAGGTACAAACGACTTTTCTGTTTGAGTGAGGCTGCCTGCACTTTGCTCTGGAGACTGGTGAGTGAAGTATGAGATACCAGCATTATTTGACAAGTCGGAAGCATCTAGCAACGTCTGCAGATATCCTCCAGGAATAACAGGTATATTGGTAGCGACATTAGCAGATGATAGAGGTATTTCAGAAGAGCAGGTTGTTGGTAGGAAAGTAGAATTCTTAGCAACTTTAGCTTCATGAAATTCAGATGGATGGGAACTGTTGGAGGTCTCAGGAATAGCTTCATTCTTTAGATCAGCCTTGGAGGATCTGTCTTCCAAAAGGGGGCTCATCTGAACAACTGGCTTGCTTTCTTGCCCAGCTCTGATTTTCTTAGATTTTAATCTGGCTTCACTTCTGAATTTGATTTTATTGAGCACCTTCCTCTCTGGCCCCTTAAATTCTGCATCTTGGCCTTTGACTTTCACTAAGTCAGGGCCTGCAATGCCATTTGAAGGTGATCCACTTGCACAGCTGGGGGCGGCCAGGGGCGCCGATTTCAGCATACTTTTCAGACTCCCATCTTCTTTGCGACTGCTAGCTTGCTTCTGATCGCTGCAGAATGAAACCTGCTTCCCACTTGCCGGAGTTTCCACGGATGAAATTCTTTGAATCCTGTGCCTGTTGCCAAGTTTCGATTTTCGTTTGCGAGCAGGTGGTAGGAAGGACACCTCAAAGCTACCTGGTTCAAAGTTCTGCTTTGGGCATAAGTGTGCCTTGCTGGCGTCTGCGCTGCTGTTTCTCTGCTTCTTCGTCTGCCAGAAGCCCTTCAAGGGGGCCAGCTTGGAATACTTGTCCAGCTGATTCTCACTCAGATTCACTGTGGTCTCACTGGCATCTACTCTGCCCAGCTTCACCAGCATGTTCTTCTCACCTTTGAAGCGATTGATGATGATATACTTGATAATGACAGGGGGCTCTTTGCGGGTTACTTTTCTTCTTTTTTTGGGATGCCATTCGTCATCATCTTCCTCTTTAGAACCACCTGGCAGCCATTCCTTCCTCTCATTTACTTTTTCACCCTCCAGTGAGTCAACATCATATAGATAATCTTCACTGTATCTGACTTTTCTCTTGGCTCGTAGCCCATAGTTCTGCTGGGAGGAGGAGCTGCCAGAATTAGTGTCCCGAGCCATATAGCGGCCACAGTCTTTGATCTCCCCCATGGCATCATAAGAAACCTCAATGAAGGAGCTGTCTTCACCGAAATTTCCTAATGCCTCTAAGGAATTGGCAAGATGGTCCTGCTTTGGATTCTTAAATTGCCCTCCCTCAGTCCCACTGCATGGTTTATTTAAGGCAGATTTTTCTCCATTATCCTTTTCATCTTTTTTCTCTACACCTTTGTCTTCCTGTCCTTCCTCTTTGCCTTTCTTCTTGTCCAGGTGTTTATCTTCCTCCCCCCAGATGATGCTCACATCAGGGACCTTGAATTGTGAAAGGTCACTGTTCTGCCTCAGGGCCCCACTCTTAGACTCCCGCTTTGGGCAGGTAGTAAAGACACTGGGGAAAAAGTTGAATTGGGCATCCTCCTGCATCAGAAGGGTGGTCTTGTCTCGAACGTTGTCCTGGAAGGACTCATATCGGATTTTCAGGGAGCAGACGTCACTGCCCAGTGTTGACTCATCATCATCGAACATGTAGTTATCCACATCTTCCTCAGAGAAGAGGTTGACAGACAGCTCGTTCTTGGAACAGAGATCAAGCAGTTCAATCTTACTCTCACTAATGAAAGTCTCAAAGTAACCCCAATCCTGATTGGAGTTCGCCAGCAAAGCCTCCTCTGTATTGCACTTATCTAACAGTAACGCCTCGTAATAACTTTTCTGAGCTGGATCCTCCAAGTCAATGTCAGCTTTCTCGACCTCTCGTCTATCTCCTGCCCTTGATTTTTGTAGGGGGAAGCCGAGGAGCTGGTCTGAGAGCAGCTGCTCTCCATATTTCATGTTTTCTCCAGCATTAATACACTGAATCCCTATGTCAGAGACCGCACAGGTTTCATAATCCCTGTGTAGATCGCCGACTTTGAGACTGATGCCTGGCTCAGGATCTACTGCATCCTTGGATTCCATGAAGCAGCCCAAGCAAGTCCGGCTTGGCTGCATGAGGCAGTCCCCATTCAGAGCTGACATGCCTGCAGGCTCCATTATGGCAAACGGAGCTTTCTCACACTCGTTGGGTAGCGACCATGTGTTTAGGCCTTTTGCAACGCCAGATGTGAGGGAGATGGCGTTCACAGAAGCGCTGTTAGCAGCATGTTCAGGTGCTTCGATCAGGCCCAAAGGAGAGGAGGGGCTCTGCATACAAGGCTTCTTGGAGGGGAGAGGCAGGAGACCCCTGGGATACATCACAGTCTCTTTTTGAGCCACTGGGACTGGCTGGATTGGTGCCGCAGCCTCTAGTGCTGTAAATGATTTCATTGCCATTTCCTGGTCCTCCGAGTCTAAACAATAGGAAACAATGACAGGAGTAAAGTTAAAGATCTTAGACCTAACTTATTAACTCTCTTTCCCTTGATCACTTTCTGGTACTTGATTTTATTATATAAGTGAAGCTTCAGGTTCTCTAGCTTTAGAATTTGAAATTACAAAGTTCAAGAACAACCCTGATTTTATATAGAACATTCATGTGAGTGAAAAATATTATTTCTTCAGCTTCAGTTTTTTCTTCAGACACAGATTTTCCTCAGAAATGAGGAAGGAACTGGACTGCTTGATCAATTGGAAAGTGAAGGCTTTCAGGGTAAGAAAATGCTCAGATGACATACATATTCACAGTTCTGAGCTATGAGGCTCAGCCTTACCCTTCACACCTCTGCTCAACTGACAGAGATGATTTGAGGGAGCAAAGGGGTCGGGCTACATACATCTTAGAGACCCTGCTGGCCCAGTTAGAGAGATTTGCTGGAATCAAGTTTAGGATTAACATCAATTTTAGAGGCATCCTAGACTTTACATGTTCGAACTCAGTAGCTACTAAAATTCTTTAATAACAAAGGACTATTTTTATTTACTGTAATTAAATTCACTTACCATTTTCTTTGACCCCATTAAGCAGAGTGTTTTCTCCGTTGGCTGAGGCAACAACAGCCTTATCTTGTTGGTTATCCATGAATGTAACCTCTTATTGTTTCATTCCAAGTCCAAATGCTGTCCAACCTGCACATTTCAAATATATAACATTGGTCATTAAAGCTGTTTTTTTCCTCTCTGTTTTAAGGCTATATTTGCCTGTTTCCAGACTGGTTTCATTTCTGTTATTGGTTTTGTTTCATGGTTCGTCCCTACCATGTAACTTAATTTGGAATCTGACACTCCATTCATACATCCTAGATGCTTCTATCCCCTCCAGAGGGTAACACATTTAACTAAATCATGGCCATCCAATTAGGAAGGATGCAAAGTGGCGTCCAGTGTAACCTGGGGTTAAGGGGTGTGTGCTTCTGGAGATTAATTTTATTTCTCTTCACCTCATTTCTACTTCAGATGATCTGAAGCTTCACAGACACTCACATATACATCACACTTAGATATTCTCTCTGTGTGCCTTAAAATTTTACTGCTAAGGTTGAAAGAACTAGAGAATTCATCCCTTGGTTTCTCGACTTTCATGATCTTAACTCTGGTATTGACAAGTATTACTCCAAGCCCACAGCAGGATTTTAAAATGACTAGAAAGAATATCTGGAATGTATGAAAAAGTCTGAGCATCATCTGTTATTTTTAGGGCATAGAACACATACCTATAGCCTCTCATCTCCTGATTACCTACCTGGGTGGTAGGTTTATGCAAAATGATAGGTGACAAGGCCACTCTAGACCTTCTCCTCAGCCAAGTACCCATTTCTTTATTAAGAAGCATAGACTACTGGTAGCCAAGCAGCTATTACAAGAATCTCAACTGCATACTCACTTATCCAAATACGTGCATATACTATAAAAGGTAGGTCCAAGCACTGAGGAAACAAGAAACACTAAGAAGATACAGTTTTACATTCAACCTATGTGATATTTTACCTAATTAGGCTTATTTCCTTATCTGTAAAATAAGAAGTCTATATTAGGCAATCATCCAGTTTAAAAAATGTTAAATGATCCCGGGTATCCTCTAGCATTTATATATGAGAATTGCCAAATTTTCTTCTCATTTTATAGGAGGCCCGACTTGAGAGTAGCCAATAAACCACAGGTGCCGGGGAAAAAAGAGATGCTTGTTGTATTTACACAGAAAGAAGGGCTGGCGATTTCTAAAAGGCAGAAAGGACTGCCAGCAATGTCAAAGTTCCCTTCCCTTGGAGACATCATTTGTGGTGAAACTGAGTGAGCAGATCAGATGGCTGAGCCTCTGCTTCAGAGAGGACCCTATGGGTCAGGTGGGATCATACTACCATCATGGATTGCTCTGTGCATCTTTCTTTTTAAGGAACTCAACAGAACTTTGGGTAGGATTTTACCCCTCTTTAACTCCTCCACTAATTCCATCTTGGCAAGGACTTGCTAAGGGATAAATTATTTGTAGATTTCAATAGTTTAGTGTCTTCTTGTCGCTTATGACTAAAGCTAGCTACAAGGAAGTCCATTTTAATCACCAGGAAGATCAAGTCACAAAAAATAAATAAATAAATAAAATAAGGTCACAAAATAACATAATGACAGATCTATAAAAGGAACTCAAGTCTTCTGACCAAGAAACTAGGTGTTTTTTTTTTCTAAAAACACAAAATACTTTATAATTCCTTCCATTTCCAACCTCTGGCCCCCAAAATCCTGTGGAAATACAAATTTCTACATGTTATTGATTTATACTTCCACCCCTTTTCGAGTAATGAAATAAAGAACAGCTGCCTCAGACAAGTATTGATTATTAGTAAAAATTAACATACCATAAAATATATATGAGCAATACACTTAAGCATCAAGAATTATCCAATCTTGTCAGACAGGACAGGAACACTATGTCAGGGGATATGTTAGTGCCATTGTTACTTTACGTTATTTCCCTAAGAACATAAATTTCCTCTAATAGGAAAATCTGATCAAGCACCCAGGATTTATGGCTCTGAAGTTAAGGGAATCTTACAGGGTAGAGAATAGAGGAAATACCCTTTGGCAAGAGAAGAGCTGGAGGGGGCATGAGAGCTTGATTTGGGAAGGGGAGAAAGGGAATGAATATGCCCACTAGATGGTAGGCTGTATACGTTCACGGAAACTATCTGATTTTGTACTTAAAATCACCCCGTAGGCTTGGCTTTACTGGGTTCCTTTTTTTCCCCAAAAGGGAAAACCGAGTATCATAGATATTAACTTGGTGCTAATCAATTATTTGGGTCTCTGTTCTGCAGAATTAGAAGGCTAAACTATAAGCAGACAATCCTTTAGTTCTTTCCTATGACTTTTCAATTTTCAGTTCTAAACGAGACAACTGAAAGGTATATGTTTTCCCACATTTTTATTTATTTATGACTTGGCTGCTTATAAAAATGATTTGGGACAGGGATTATAATTTTTTATTGCTACAGTACAAACAGCTCTGAGCTTGCTTTAGCTTTTTGCCACCGATTGCATTTCAGGACAAATTCTGTGGAGTTTTTAAAATCTATCTTGAGCTAAAGATGATTAGCACTTTTTGAATAATGCACAACAAATTGCTTCGCTGATCAAGGTAAATCATGCAGTGTAATGGAAATGAAATAACATTAGCATGGAGACAGGTATTTTGAAGCCAGGAAATTCTCAGTTAAACCAGAACAGGAACACATCCTGCCTGTCGTTCTCCTTGGTTGGGCCTGAGAAGAGCTCATAGATCTTGTCCCTGTAGGCTGCTATGCTCTTTCCAAAAGGCTTCAAGCCTCAGGTTTCAGAGTCTAGATGGCCCACACCAAAATTTGTGCTGGGGGCCGCCCTTGGCCTTTTCCAATTGGGAAAAAAAGCAAGGCATGAAAGTAAATTGTATTTCTGCCTTTGGGCCTGGGACGACATAGCCTTTGGGGTTTGAGTAATACTGATCTCTGGGTCACCAGTTTAAATCAATTCGACAATTGACCAGGTACCACTTGTGGTTACGATTGTTTACCAGATCCATGTTCTCAAGGTGCTCAGAGTCTATTGGGGAAAGCAAGCCATGGACAAATTCTAATAAATGTAAAATACAGTGAAAGAGAGGCAAAACCTATCTGTGGGAGTTCCAAATGAAGAGAAATCATCCCATTTCTAGAGAAGAGAAAAATCAGGGAAGGCTTCATGAGCAGTAGCAAAATTTGAGATGGACCTTGAAGGATGGTCTTTCAGGAGAGAGAGGCACTTCATGAGATGCCATGAGTCTCTCCCTGCTCCAGTCTGTCCTCTAAACAGCTGCTACAGAACCATCGGCCTGACTACTTGCCTTTAACATTTCTGTTCTGCTTTGGATGTAACACCTTTCTCAATCACTCCTCAACTGCTCCAGTTCCATTCATTCTGTCCACCTACCCTTTACTCCCAAATATTCTAACTTTCTTTGTTCCCTTAATATGCTAAATCATTTTTAACTTTCAGGCGTCTTGAACTTGATATTCTCTCTGCCTGGAATGCCTCCCCCAACCTTCTCCCTTACCTCTATTCCTTCTTGTTCCCTCTTTCCAGCCTCCCTTTCACTTCCCTCTCCTGTGCCCTTGATTCTCTCCACCTCAGACAAAAGCAGCCTCTTCCCTTCTCTGTGTTCCCAAAGGACTTTGATCTCCTCTGTTTATCACCTTATGTAAACATTACTTCTTTATAGCTGATACCCTCAGAATACTAGCCACCCTCCACCTCCAAACGGCCTAGCTCACAGAGTGCATAGAACATGGTATGTATTCTGTAAAAGTTGATTAGACGATGATGTTGAATGGTAGGAAAACATGGGGGAGAATTCAGGGAATGGTAAGCACATGGCTAAAATATCAAGTACACACGAGAAGATATGGGTGAGAAAAACAAGAGCTGCACTGTGGAGGCCGCCCAGACCTTAATTCAGAAAGACACTGAAGAATTTCGAGCAGAGGAATGCTATGATTAGAACATTAGGACCGTTGAGAGTAAAAGAATCAGAGGTAGGGAAATGGCTTAAGAGACAATGCTCGGGTGTGGGAGGTCAAGATTAGATTTAGGGAGGAGAAAACAGGAATGGAAAGGAGAAGTTAGATTTGAGTAAAAGTGCAGAGATGTACTGCATAGACTTGGAAAATGATTTAGATGTAGCAAGTGAGAGAGCAGGAGTCAGCATATAGAGAGAAGAGAGAAGTCATGCAGTTAATAGATGATTGTAAAAGGGGCTTTGGGGGAGGTTAGATTCCAGGCCAGACTAGCCTCAGAAATACGGGTACCAGAATTTTCATGAGATTAAAGCAAGGTGAATAACAAGCTCAATCATCAGGTCCAACATGTATAATGAAGCTGACAAGGATCTTAAGCTGTCATATTGGAAAGAGGTAACTTACCAGCAAGCTGTTACAGATGGGGATGCTACAGGTTTGGTTAGAGGCTGACATGGGGTAAGCAGATGGACTGTTGTAGCAAACAGGTCCACGAAAGATTCCCAGGCTAACCTAGCCAAGCTCTGTCTAGTCTGGTTCTTCCCAGTTCAACTCCAGTAGGTATGACAGATGACAGAATCAGAAGTAGTAAGAGAGCACATTCTTATCTATAATACTGCTTGGCTAATTCTGTTTTCTAATACCTACCAGGATTTCAAGATACCAGGTTAGAAATGTGGAGATGTGATGCTTTTAAGTACATGTTCTCAAGGTACACTGAGTCTATTGTACAGAACACATGCTTATGTGAGGAGCCATATAAGTTTAAAAATATTAAGGGTGAGAGAAGCATCAAAAAGAGATGATTAGAGTTAAACTAAAGGATTCTATCTATCTCAAAAGTACAGTATGAATCCATTTCATCTCTCATGATAAAGATTCCAAAATTCAAAAGATATGTATAAAAACTCACATAGAAGAGGTGATATCATAGACCACCAACTAGTTGTGTGTTCTCAGGCAAGTTCTTTCCCCTCTCTGGTCCTAAGTTTTATTTGCTATATAAGAAGGGAGTTGAACTAGATTATATCTAAGGGCTTTTCTAGTTTCGAGCTATCTGTCACTCTCCGGGGCAGCAGCTATAATGGCTGCATTTTCGTCTAGCTCAGCGGCTCTACATGTGGGTATCCCTTCTTCTTCCGCACTGTTCCTATCTGCACCACCCTTTGTGACACCACCCTAAAGAGATTTCCAAAAAGAGCAAGTACAGAAGACCATAAGTAAATGAAAAATATGTCAAAAATGCAATGTCTATGCTAAAGCACTAGACAAATGCCAGAAAACCTACTATTCAATAAGACCTGAATTAGGAGTAGAAAGAAATAAGCAGAGGCACTCAGGGGCTCAAGTCTGGAATAGACGGCCTTGCTATTAATCTTCATTTCTAAACTTTTAGACCATAGGCAGCACAACTTCACTGGCACATCTCGGAGGCCCTTCATCTCTACAAAAAGAATTTTCTTTTCAGGACTTCTCCAGCCTGCTTTCTCTTTCAAGTCCAAGGAACAAATAAATGGTAGAGAAGTTCAATCACTGTTTGCCAGGTAAAGAATGGGGTACTTCTTTACAAAAAGAGTCCCTCTTTTCTTGTCACCAGACCATTACATGGCCAGTATAGTGGAACATTAAGCATGGAGAGAACGACCTGGAGCACTCACTGATGTGCCGAGGATGGTGAGTCCTAGGAAAGACCATGCCGCTGTGGCCTGGCACCTGGTAAGGATGAATTTCTAATCTCTTTTATTACTACTAATCTGTCCTTTCAATTGCACTTTAAAAGTGTTATTAAATTATTTTCAGAAATATAATCACTGAACCAAAGGGCTAGAAGGATCTTAGAAGATAGTCTACTGCCAAATCCCCCATTTTACAACTGCGTAACCAAGTCCAAGAAAGGGAAACTACTTGCCAAATATCACACAGTGAGTTGGTAATGCATGCACATCCTTGGAAATATCCCCATGGCATCAAGTTACATATCAAAAATAACCACTAACCAGAGGGCTACTGACTATTTGTTTGTCTTTACTGGAGCAAAGAGTGTCACAAATAAGAAAAATGTCCTTGCTTATCCCAATAGGGGAAGTGGAAAGAAGTGAAGAAAAAGCAAAACCCTGAATCCATGTGGGAAGGAGACACTGCTGTTCCAGCCTCTAGACTCTAGAGTCTCCGAAAGAGCTCCCTGGGGTATCTTCTCTAATACCCAGCTCAAGCCAATCTTGGCAGATTCCTAAAGCCATACAGATGGCATTCTGGGGCCCTGAGCTCATTAAAGTCTATGCAGGAAACACCCATTGCATGTTCAGTTCCAAAGCCCACATTTCTTGAACGGCAGCAGTTGGCTCTGCAAAACCCTTCCCAATTCCAGCAGCCAAGTCCATAATAAGGAAGAATTTCTCAGGCCAGACTTCTGGCGATTCACCTGCTGATGGGCAAAACAAGTCCTGGAGAAGGCAAGGAGAGTGCTGTTCTTTCCTAGTGATCCTGGTTTTCTTAGGCTCCTTTGCTATCTTCTCATCAACTGGTAGGTCCAAGTGTTTCTTAAGAGTATTGCCTGCAGCTACAGCATCTATTTACCTTTTCTGTGCCAATATCTGTGTTCTCATGCAACTTCTAACCTGCACTGCCTAATACAGGAGCCACCAGGCACGTGATGCTATTTAAATTTAAATATAAATTAATTAAAATTAAATAAAATTAAGAATTGCAGTCAAGGTAGCAGAGTGGGTAAACACTGTGCTTGCATCCTCTCACAACCACACAAAATTACAGCTACACTACAGAACACCTGTCACTGGGAGTTGCCTGAGTTCTGGCTGAACAGAAGCTCTATAACTAAAGACATTCCGAAGAGGTCACCTTGAGACTGGTAGGAGGCACAGAGACACAGAATGGGCTGGTCACCATACCCATGTGGGGCAGTTAAAAATCAGGAGGGATATCTAGGCTGCAGAAGCACCCCCAAGATGAGTGAGGGGTCCCAGCCCCACATTGGGTTCCAACAACTCCTGGCTGTGAAAACAAGTGGAGGTTGTGGCTCAATGAGACAGAAGGCAGCAGGAGTCCCAGGTATTCCTTTTAAAGGGCCCACGCAGGGACTTACTCACTGATGGACTCGCTCTGATCTTCAGCACTGGGGCAGCATCTTGAAAGGCACCAGGGACAGACAGAGAGGAACTGAGTTGTCTGCCTTCAGGGTGAGGACTGGAGGGGCAGCTTTCTCCCAGATAAAAATGCTGACAGAAGCCATTGTTGCATGGTTCCTTTATTGAGCCTTACTCTACCCAGCATACAGATGCAGGTGGCCACCATATATGACTCTCCATCAACTTGGCTAACACCATTTGTCCCACCCTGGTGATTCCCTGAGACCCTGCCCCTCCCAACATGTGGACTCACCCGAGCCACTTCCAGTGGCTTTTCCACACAAATGGCCTGTCTTGGATCATGCTGCAGACTTTCCTAAAATCTCTCAAAGGCTCACAAACCCCAAACAAGCAGCATATAGCCTCAACATATTGTGTACCTCTTGCTAAATAGCTCCAAGCCAGGCACTAGCAGCAGCTGGCCTTGGTCTGTGGCTTGGCCTCTCGAGGCACCTCTAAGCCTAGTGTAGGTGGCCATCTGCAGATTGCTTGGTCTATCATGCCAGCTGGCCCTGGGAAGGGCACGGGCTGTAGCTGAACTTGACCTGTGGTGGGGGCTCTCCCAAAACAACCCAGGTCTGGCACACCTGGTAGCTGGCTTCAGATGAAGTTGGAGCATCACTTGGGGCCACATCCAAGTATGATTCACCCAGAGGGCAGATTCAGCAGGCACCAGAGCCCTGCTAAAGCAAATCCTGCCCTGTGGGGTCAGCCCCTGCACAACAGCTCCTCTACTGTAGTCACAGCCAGAACTCACAGCCAGTCAGCCCAAGGGTCAATCTCTCACATTGACACGCAAACAGCAACCAAGGCCCAACTACAACAGGGGACGCACCTGCAGCACCTGGCTCAGGTGACCAGAGAGACTGCCACTGGGCCCCATAGAACATCTACTACATAAGGCCACACTACCCAGCCCAGGAGACATAGCAGCTCTGCCTAATAAACAGAAACAAATACAAGTAGGCAGCCAAAATGGGAAGACAAAGAAACGTGTCCTGCAAGAAAAAAAAAAAAAACAGAACAAAATGGAGGCAAGCAATCTACCAGATGCAGAGTTCAAAACACTAGTTATAAAGATGCTCAATGAACGTAGGGGATGAGTAGATGAATTCAGTGAGAACTTCAACAAAGAGATAGAAAACATAAAATAGAAATGGAAACATAAAAAAGAACCAGTCAGAAATAAAGACTACAATAACTGAAATGAAGAATACCTTAGGAGGAATCAGTAGTAGATTAGATGGAGAGGATCAAATCAGCAATTTAGAAGATAAGGTAGCAAAAAAAAGAAAGAAAGAAAGAAAAAGAAGAAAAAAAACAACAACACCCAATCAGAACAGCAACAAGAAAAAAGAATCAAAAAAAAAAAACAAAAACGAGGATAGTTTAAGGAGCCTCTTCTGGGAAAACAGCAAGCATACCAACATTCTCATCATAGGGATACTGGAGGGAGAAGAGATAGAGCAAGAAATTGAAAACCTGTTTCAAGAAACAATGATGGAAAATTACCATAACCTGCCAAAGGAAATAGACCTACAGTCCTAGAAAGCACAGAGAGTCCCAAACAAATGAATCCAAGACCCACACCAAGACCCATCATAATTAAAAATGCTAAAAGTTGAAGACAAAGAGAGATTCTTATAGCAGCAAGAGAAAAGCAGTTAGTTACCTACAAGGAGCTCCCATAAAACAGTCAGCTGATTTCTCAACAGAAACTTTGCAGGCTAGAAGGGACTAGCACAAAATGTTCAAAGTGATGGAAAGCAACGATCTGTAACTAGGACTGCTGTGCCCAGCAAAGCTATCATTTAGAATCAAAGGACAGATAGAGATTACCAGACAAGAAAAAGCTAAAGGAGTTCATCAATACCAAGCTAGTATTACAAGAAATGTTAGAGAGACTTCTTTAAAAAAAAGAAAAAATAAGAAAAATTTACTCAAAATGGATTAAGGACCTGAATATAAAACCTGAAACAATAAAATACATAGAAGAAAACATAGGAACTAAACTCAAGGACCTTGGACTTAAAGAGGATTTTATGAATTTGACCTCAAAGGCAAGGAAAGTAAAAGCTAAAATAAATGAATGGGACTATATCAAACTAAAAAGCTTCTGCTCAGCAAAAGTAATCATCAACAAGGTAAAGAGACAACCAGCCAAATGGAAAAATATATTTGCAGGCAACTCCTCCGATAAGGGCCTAATACCCAAAATATACAAAGAACTCATACAACTCCATAACGACTAAAAGCAAATGATCCAATCAAAAAATGGGCAGAGGACCTGAACAGACACTTCTCCCTAGAGGACATACAAATGGCCAACAAATATTTGAAAAGATGCTCAACATCACTAGCTATCAGGGAAATATATATAAAAACCACAATGAGATACCATCTCACACCTGTTAGAATAGCTATAATCAACAGGACAAGTAATAACAAATGCTGGAGAGGATGCGGAGAAAAAGGAACCCTCATACGCTTCCGGTGGGACTGCGAATTGGTACAGCCACTATGGAAAACAGCATGGAGGTTCCTCAAAAAACTAAGACTTGATCTACCATATGATCCAGCAATCCCTCTACTGGGTATTTACTCCAAAGACTTGAAAACCCATATCTGAAAAGACATTTGCACACCTATTCTCTTTATGACAGACACCCAGGATGCCTGGCCTAGCACTTCATAGAACTCTTGGAAGAAGTTCCTGGCTTCACGGAAAATCTTCAAAGAAAATCATAAACAAAAGTACTTATAATTTGAGTATATGACTTTGCTTTTAATTGTGAGTATCCGCAATATAGACTCTTGTCCAATCCTTCAATAGTCTAACTTACTGGTATTACTGTTTGCCTGTTATTGGTCATTGTTCATGTTTAGGTTGGCTCTGGTCTTGTATGAGGTTTCTTCACTATTTTTAATTTCAAATAATGGTTTTTCCATCGGTCTGTGGCTCTAATTACCTGGACTCAGATTATTAGCTTGTAAAAGTCCCTTATCTCTTCTGTGTATTTCTGACTCTTCTTATAGCTCCTTTTCTTTGTCTTGCTGTCACTCAAGATTCAGTTCAATGGGTAGTTTCCTGGTTAAAGTTTCACTGAGCAGTGATCGTCAGGAACCTAATGGAGACCAGGTTGCTGCACAGACAGCCAGAGATGTCCAGGGCCTTAATGGGAGGTTTCACGTTCTCTGTTAGCTTGACACACCGGGCAAATAACCTTTTAATCCGGCGCAGCAGACTTCATTTATTATAGTGTTATCTGGTTTGAAGATGTTATGAAAAACATCCCTAGAGAGATTTAAGATTTCAAAAACATCCTGAGTTTGAACTTAATTCAATGACTCCAGAAGGCAAAAACAATGGAAGATGACCTTTTAGGCACTTCACATGCTAGGCCACGTTAGGCCAGATAATGTCACGCCAAGTTAGAATGTTGGTGTTCTGGGGAGGGAAGAGGGTTCATGGGAAGGAGAGGTCGAAGGTATGTGTTTTAATTAAAATCATCTGTCAATGCTAATGACGTAACATTGAAAAAATAATCTACAGAGATACAACGAAGGAATTTAATGGGGGGGGACACTAGATATCATTAAGGTGGCAGAAAGTGAACAAATATATGTTCTAATCAACTTTGATAAGGATATATACAATTTGGAAAAAGTCCAGGAAAAGCTGATGTTAAACTCAGAAATGCTTTGTCTTTCTTTAAATGCCCTAAGAGCTAGCACACATACACACCAAAAAAAAAGTGAAACTAAGACTGTTTAGTCAGATCACAATGGAAAGTAACTTGAGGGCAGAAGATGGCAGCTCAACATATGGACCAACAGGGATCTCCGAAGATGAAACAGGTGCTGGGGAGAGGGGCACAGAGAGAAAAAACAGCTCCCTGTCGCTAGCGCTGTTCAAGCAGAGGCTGGGCAACAGCTCAGCAATATTAAAGAACAGATTTAAGCACTGGATGGAGAAGCCGGAGTAGGTGACTCTAACTCATGCTTTATAATTAAAGGCGATAGTAAGATAATCAGTTGTATAAATCTGAAATGAATTACAGGAGCTTTTGAAAAGGCATAAAAGAAAATACAGCAAAGTTAATAAAATTGGGTCCCACTCAAGCTACCCAGACATGTGTGTGAGAAAGACAATAATAGAAGACATTTCCACACTCAGACATCAAGCACCACCTTGGACGTGGGCCCACAGCAACAAGGAGCATGGCCTACCCATGGACTCAAGCCATACTGAGGCACGTTTTTACAAAGGACAGAGAGATTCTTTCGAGAACAAGGGGCTTTAGGCACTGGAGGAATGCTGTATTTCAAAAAAAAATATCTGAAGAACCATTCTACAGTTTTTTTTTCTCAGCCAAAGACATGACAGTTTTTCCAAAGCAACTAAGATAGCATTAATTGACCCAAGTAGATAAGGGATCTTGCTTTTAGAACCTTGACACTACTCCCCCCAATGTAAACAATAACAACAACAACAACAACCAAAGAAACAAAAAGCGAGTTTTCTACAGGACTCTGCCCAGAGTCTGAAAGCCTTATGACATGACACTCCACTTGGCTGCATTTTATTGCCTGCTGTACTTTTCAATTTTCCTTGTAGCCCAGACTTGATTATAATCAAGGTTGGCAGAAGGCAAACAACATGCAGTAAAACTGCCACCGTACCAATTAAGTGCAAACATACCCTGAAAATTAAAATGAAAATCAAATGCCAGCACTGTGAAAAGAAACTAGCAGCTTCCTCAGAAACGAAGAAACAAAGGCAGAGAGAAAAACGCAGCCCCGGTCCTATCATGTAATATTCCATGAGCTCCCGCGTCCGCATACTGTGTATCAAATTGTTTATGCTCGCACGCATCTGTAATAAAAACATCTTAATGTTGATCTCATAAATGTTATTTAGTGGCTCATGGCTACTTTGGGTTTGCAAGACAAGTGTACTTTGCCCCAGCCACCCAGTAAGTCATGACTGTTTACAATCTTCAGGTGTCACCTGTGTGCCGACAGGACACGAGACGCTTTGTGGCTTAGGGAATGGCTCCGGCCCGATAGTGGTGGTGGTTGTAGCATTAGAATTGGTTCATCTGAAATCTTTGATTTCACGTATCAGATTTATTTCAAAATATCTGGGTTATAGAATCAAAGATCTCAAATCGACCTTAGGGATACAGTCCAAAAGCTGCCTGCTATGGTTACCTGTCGCCTCATTGCCCAGTGCAGGGCTTAGTAAATATCAGTTTCATTTCTTTTTCTCCCTTTTTCTCTCCACACCTGCTTCAGTTCAAGAGGCAAGTGGTACGTGACATCATAATAACAGTGACAGTGCTAACAGCTAATACTTAAACAGTGCTATCTTCCTTTGGAGGTAAGTAGAAGTAGGGGCGGGGAAACATAAATTAATCAGTTTCGAAGAAAGTCCGCAGACTAGCTTCTAGGCCCAGCTCTGATACTAAGTAGCTATGTGATACCAGGAACATCAGTTAAACTCTCTGAGCTCCAGTTTCCTCATCTGTCAAACAAAAGAAATAGTTACCTCATAGGGTTACTATGAGAGTTAACTGGTATGTGTGTATGTATATATGTGTGTGTGTATGCATGTGTGTATATATAAATATGTAAATATGTAAATATATAAATATATAAACATAAATACCTGGCTCATAGTGGATCCTCAAAAGTGGTAGTTCTCATGTTCTCCCTCCTCGCCCCAGGGCACCATTTAAAAAATTCTTGACATAATACTCTAAAATTAGAGGTGGAATCCTCAGGATCTTGGGACAGTTCAAGGCAGGGATCATAGAAACAAGCATTCAAAGCAATTCAACAGTTTGGGAGAGAACTACCTGAATGGGCTAGTCTGGTCCCTCCTTCGTCCTTCCTGCTGATCTCCATGGTATTTTGAGGTATCAACGTGATGGTAATACTAAAGTTCTTACAATGTATTTGGTGCCAAGCTCACCTGGTTACCTTTTACTGCTGAGTGGAATGGGTGATTTGGTGGCTGCAGAATATGACAGGACAGGGTTTAAAATACATTGAAAAACTTTGCCTTCTGCCATGTAGCCAAGTTCCCCTCGGCTGCAGACGGGATGGCTTTACATGGCCCTCGTCTAACCCCATCTTTTATTCCTCCACCTTCTAGCCCCTCTTCATTAAAGCTATCTTGGTGAGCTTGTCCTTTTCCCACATCCAGACAACTTTATGCTGTCAAATCTCAAAACATCCCAAGGTAAAATCCAGCATCCATTTGGGATTTTAGATACAGAGGGAGAAGAGAGGGGAAAGATGCCAGTGGTGTCTGTCCCCACAAAGTTGATGACAAAAGCCTCTGCTGCCTTTCCCTTCCTGCTCCTCCTTGGGGGAAGAGAAAACCCCTGTATTTCCACTACCTGCTCTGTTTGGCCTCTTTTACTATAAGTTTCCATATTGATGGTTGCTTTGCCCAGCTATTGCAACAAGGAGGAAGCAAGCTTTGATGGAATATCTAGAGTCATCTGTCCCCTGCAGACATAAAGGAGACAGGACTTTCTGAGAAAAAATCATTAAAGTTTTCAAAGTACTCAATTCCTTGGTTCTTCAGGTATGCACTGTCCTCACGCTTTCCAAATGCTTATCCAGATTCTTATTCAGATTTTAAAAAGGCAGGTAGTTCTTGGGAGGATGGCTGGGATGTTTGTGGTGGGTGATTGGGGGGAAGGGGGAGGAATCAAGCTACAATCACGCTTTTTAGCCAGAAAAATATAAATCACATGGTGATGAAATCTCAGGAGAAAACATAGATTACAGTCTGCACTTCCTAAATCTGTAAGTCAACTAAATATAGCTGTAAAAGATGATGTCTGTGCTGTGCATGTGTATCTATAATAATGCTGGGGTTCGTATTCAGATATGAGGCTGGCAACCCTCCCTATTCCTAAGATATGTCGTCAGAAGGGCTCCCTCCAGGAGTACGGTACACTGCTCCATCCACAAGGTCACCTAGTTGTCCTTGATGTCCAGAGTATGGGGAAGGAAGGAGACTAACATTTATTGATATCCTACTACGTGTTTTAAATATATTTATTACTTTAATTCAAATAATAATCTTATGAAGTATGCATTATTTTCTCCTCTAATAGATAAGGAAATTGAGACTCAGAAAGAATTAAGTAACCGTTTCGGGCCCACCTATGTAGCAGAAGGGGAATCAGTAGTACTGAATTACTCCAAAGCTCATGGTCCATACAAGTAGACTGACTCACTACGAGACTAATACGGCATCTTCTATTGAGCAACATATTACTCTAAATAATCAAGCTGAACTCTTTACATAGAAAACATCCCTTGAAAGAAAAGAAGGAAAAGAGAGAAGAGGTTGTAGTAGGTTCCTGAGGAACATCTGAAATCAAGAGTTAGCATGTATTTGATGTATTCTCACTTCAAACTTACTAAAACATTCTTAGTGAAGAAATAAGACAATAGCTCACCTGAAAATATGCTCCATAGCTTTTGGATACTTTAGATACTTTTCTTGAATTAGTTAAGAATAATATGAATGTGATGCAATTGCTGACTCTTTTCTTATCTGGCCACCTCTTTACCTAACCCAACTTTCCTCTGAACTTTAAGTATCACCATTAAGGAAAAGGAAGGAGCCTCATTTAAAGGCCAAGATACAAGCATGAAGGCATTCACATTTTGATTTTTTCCCAGTGTCAGAGATAGCTTAATTAGTTCACATCATATATCTAGATAAAAATTGTATTATATACTTAGATCAAATGGATCCACTATTAGGTCCGAAGCATGGGCAAGCAGCATCATCTTGGGGGAGAAAGGAGATTCTTCTTAACCTATGATTTTTTTTATTCTCTTCTTCCTGCCCCCCCTTTTAATTCTTGCTAACTATTTTTCCCGTTTTCTCATCTCAAGGCGTTTCGTGCTATTATTCATTTCTTCTGCCCACAAAATGTTGCAATATATTTACAATAGGTCTGAAATAATTGTAGCATATTTTGATTGGGCACACCCACCCCACCCCACCCCACGATTTATTTGAATTATAGTTTTGCCGGGATGCCAGGCCTTGAAAAAGTGAAAGCCAGTATTATAAAGACAGCCTCCCAAATGTGACCAAGTAATTAACAATTCAGAACCCCTACTGAGACCTATTAAAAGGCACCTTGCCATTTGCAAACACATCACAGAAACAGTTTAGAGCCTGTCATGTTGCTAATGCCTTGCTCATTACTGAGCTCACTCAGCTAGAGAGGGATTCTTGGGTACGTGGACTATGAAGAAACTAGACTAAGGATCTGGAGTTTTCCCATCAATGAGTAGAGAGAGTTGAAAATTTTTAGCGGGGGGTGGCGTTAACTTGACAAAGTCTATTGCTATTTCTTTCTTCTGCCTCTGCCTTGAATGTACTAGGACTCAATCCTGTCATCTCAGGGTGGTAACTCTAGCTGTTGACACTATGTAAAATCTCTGCGGTCACCCAGTTTTCACCAAGAAGCTTGGAGTAATAAGGCAATATTGCGATTTGAATCCATTTCAATGAAGTGGCCACAATACACTTAGCATTATATTATCTGCTAAATTACTGTCAAGAATTATGTGGTACCTTAGAGCCAGTAATTTCTAAACATTTAATTGTAGCTAAGTGATTTCTTTGGTATTTTCTGTAAGAGCCATTTATCTAAAAACACATTTTAATTAATTAATCCATAAAAGTGATCCAGGGCAAGGGATCAAAATATACAAAGCACTTTATCTGGAAAAGGCCTGGTGGCCTTTGTACTCCCTTAGGGAAATTCCTGGTTTTGTTGAATGCGGAAGGGCTATTTCTTCAAACGTATGCAGGTAAACAGAGAGTGTTCTTGTGTCTGGTATGCATGGGTGGGTGGCACAGACGAAGCGTGCAGCCGAACGGTAATAAACAGCTCTCACCGTCAACATCCTCATACAGCATCTTTCATTCTCTTGCATTCTGCTAAGCGAAGCTGCACTATAGAGTAGGATTACCTTGCATTACAATAAATAAGTCAACTTTTTAAATTTAAAATATAGTGTTTCCCCAGGACAAGTTATACATTTGAGTTACTAGCTGTTGACCTCTTCCACTAACATAACTCCAATGCAGTTGTAAGCAGTTATGTTACCTGAGACCCGGGCTTCTATTTAAGCATCTGCTGATGAGACTGGGTGAAATTCTACACGTTAGCAATAACCTACACAGTAATCTGGGGAAAACTTTTGCTGCCTTTCCATGAATTCGAGCAAGCCCTACCACTAAGCTGACCTATCACTCCATGACGTCCAATAATAACGGTATTAACATTTCATATCTGTTACTTTATTTGATCTCTGCAGTAAAACTATGAAGCAGGTATTACTTCTCTTTTATGTAAGGTGAAACAAATCCTATCAAGATTTTGCCACCGAGGATTTTGTAGCTTAATAAATGGGATATACATATAATTAGAATAAAAATAGGAAGAGTAGTTAAATAGGAAGATTAGTTAAGTACGAAGAGTAGTTAAATAGCAAGAGAGAATCACAGAAAGTTCCTCGAAAGGTCAGAAGATGTTAAAATTAAATTTCCCTTTGTAGAAAATAGCATTTGAACTTGGCTTTGAAGTATGAACAAAAATATTCCAAGGATCAAATAATGTAAAGTATTAGAAAAGTATAAAACGCCATACACATTCAAGGACTAGTATTTTAACTGGGGTGAGGGGTAGGAAGAGCTGGTCTAAGAAACGAGATAGTGGGGCAAGAAGTGTCAAATACTTTATTTCTGAAGAAGTGATGGACTCCCTTGATGGCAGGGCCAGCTCGCCTGTGAAATGGGGCTCAGAAAGAGCTTTGGAAAATGCTTAGTAAGTTAGGCAGCAGAGGGCCGATTTGAAGAGAACCACTGACGTAGCTCACGTACCTCTAAAGTAAAGGTTAAAGAGAATATACCAGCAAGGCATGTGAGCAAGTTTTAGCTTATGTGAACGATAGGGGCAACTGCATGAGGTCCCACTCCTGGGTGGTGGCGGGGAGGGGGCTACAGCAGCTACGCAAGTATGAAGCAGAGGAAGATGCTGACGGCAGCTAAAACACTCTCACCACGCACCTTCGTCGCCAAAGTTACCTCAGGGGACTTGTCCGTCTATAAAGCACACCCTCCTCTAAGCTCTCCTCCAGTCTACTGGCTGCCTCAGTTAGATACTACCGACCAGCCACTTATAAATGCTTCCAGCGGTATTAGGTACGAGCATGGGTGCCTCCTTAGGACAACTCTCCTTGTTCCGCACACAAGGAAAGCATCCTCGTGCACGATGTCAAGCTTCCTTTCCATAATCTTTCTCCTCACCCTTAGAGGACAATTTTTTTTTTAAAGATCAGGATTTGGCTGAGCATCTAGCCCAGTATTGAGTTCAAGATGATATTCCAACAGTATTCAAGTTCAAATAAGTTCATTTTAATTCAATTCAGTATCTTTAATCTACCCATAAGAAAGTACATTGTTAGACTGGAGAGACACAGAATGGTTCTAGTGACAAAATTCTCTGTGTCACAGAGAAACAAAATCCTCTGTGGGATTTTTTCACAGCTCCCATTCACTGCTCTGAGGAGTTTCCTTACAAATTTCTATTCTTAGTGCAGTCAGTCACACCCTAGAATATCTCCAGCCCTCATTAATCATTTGTAATCATAATAACCCTTCATATTTAAAGTACTGCTTAGCATATGTATGATATAGCATATGATCTTTGTGATATATATATATACACACATTTAAGAAAAATGTAATACATTTAATGTACTGCTTTATCACATATAGATACATATGTATATGTATATATTCATATATATGCTATGTATATATCTGTGTTTATATACATACACATATATATATGATGAAGCAGTACATTAAATTCACAATAATTTAATACTTATATGTGTGCAGAAAAGAGTTAACCCAGCAGGCCTGAGTTGCTCAAATCTTGTCCATTCTCAGGAGGGCCTGTTTATATGGCTTGCCTTTGACCAGCTCCTGGAAACTGAGGTCTTACGATGTTCCCTATGCTAGTAACCGATAAGGGCACTGGATATGCTTGAAACCTTGAATCACACTGTACCAGTTTGTCAAGATACTCTGTGTAAAAAATGTGATTTATGGTGAACACTTGCTTTCTTTCTGTGGGGTCTGGAGTTTCCGTAACTGTACTTTTAGGCTCAAGTTCACTTCTTTTTGCAGGCCATTGCTGGGGAATTAAGCTGGCATGGGGTATCCTTCAGCCTCTGCTTCATGTGCCTTTTCCCTTTATTGGTCCTGTTTTTTATCCTTTTGTTGAAATAAACTACACCCTGATTATGACTTCTAACTCCCATTTTACATATAAGGTAACTGAGTTTCAGGGAGATCAATGGCTCCTTCTGTAAATACTGTTGAATTTGGAGGGGTAGATAAAATGGTATCAGAGGTCTCTTTCAGCTCTGACAGTCCATATCTGTATGTCCTGAAACCCCATAAAAATAATAAAAGGAGGAAGTATAATTAAAAATTGCAATGTTTATTCAGGTCACCTCTCCCTATTTCCCCCTTTTATCCTTGGTTGTCCAAGGCTCTACTGGCAGTTTAAAGAATAACTGGTTGTATTATGTATTATGCTTTCCCCCAGGTATTCTGCCTAGACCTTGACAAATAAAACTGTGCACATGAATTTGACAAAGATCCTGGTTGGGTTTGTTCAACGTCAATATCAGGGTAAGAATGGAAGGGAAAGTTTTAGCCTGGCTCTAAACTTCCAAAGGACTGGCTTTGTCACTTAATGCCACTCATAGTCTGTCTCACTAACTAAGCTATGTGCTCAGCAAATGGTGGTGGAGGAGATTGTGTCTAGGTAGGATAATAGATAAAACTTATGAAATCAATTGTATATGTTTTAAATATAACACTAAAGCAAATGAATGAATTAGACTGCAGCCTTGGTTTTATCCCCAGTATTCAAATATCATTGGGTTAGTTTTGAGGCTTTGGACTGAGATTTTCCTTGCTGTGCTAGGCAACATTTTCCAGTGAGCATAAAGGATGCTTTTACTGTGAGTTTGGCATCAGCAAGTCCAGTTTCACTACAATGTGTGAGGGTTTTCACACATTTCTTTCAGCCAGAAAAGAAGCTTGCGTGTCTGTGCAGAGAATGCTGGGTTGGTTGTACAACACGGGGGCATAGAATTTAGCTTGTCCAGAGATAGAAAAAAACTCTGAGAAAGTGCTGAAGGACAGCTAAACATATGATTTTTTTAAAAAATCATACACAGAAGGGTGTGTTGGGGAAAAAGAAGAAGAGAAAGTTCAATTACTAAAGATATTTTCAGGCACAGACTAGCACACAGCCTCTAATATTTGTTAATAAAACAGCTCTACAAGACAAAAAATAGACCATTTACTTTTATTAAAAACCTCCGGTTTTGAGAAACGATTGCTATCCTGAACTCAGCACCCGCCTACATACACAACCATAATAAACACCTAGCCAGATGAGCACACAACAGTCTTAAACTAAGGAGAGACTTTAATTTTGTATTCATTTCTAAACAACCAAAACCCACAAATTTACTCAGTAGTTCTGACAGGAGCCTACTTTGGCTCTGGTTAGATTCAGGAATAACATGACCAGTAATAAAGTGATAGCTATCTAGAAAATTGGAGCTTTTATTTTTAGGTCTGGGTCTCAGTTTCCCCAATTGTAAAATGAAAAGACAGAACTGGACCTCCCAAGTTAGCTAATATCCTACTATGGTTGCTTGACTATTACAAACAGTTGCACACGCCACAAGACAGATTTTAAAGATGCTTTCAAGCCTTATTTCTTATATGCAGACCCACACATATATGTGAAGCTATTCTTTTCAGCTCAGAAAGACAGGTAAGCCCAGAGAGTCAGGGCTTTCTCAAATTCAGGTCACTGACCTGAGATAACGATGAGTAGGTGTTCTTCCTCCAGTTTGTCTTTTTAGGGAAAAAGGGATACTGAGCAACAATGGCAAGGTCTAAAAGAATCTGACCACATTTATGCTGACAGTGTTTTGATGACTATTTGTTTCTTTACTGCTGTGAAGAGAAAGAGTACACTACTCCTCCTTAGAAGCTAAATCTTTCTTTGTGCTGTGAGTGCAAGAATCTACAAATGATTTCTAGGGTAAGGCGAAGCTGGGGTATGCTGGGCCCTGGTACATACCAAAGGTAAGGGAGTAAGCTGGGCCCAGAGCACAAAATCAATCAAAAATCACACTGGAACCCAAAATACTAACATCTACTGAATACACCAGTGTTTACTTGGTAAACTGAAATAATGTGGACTTTGTGAGGGCAAGGAATTACCCTATAAAATCAGCTTCATCTGAAATCAAGCTGTTGTATTTTGTACAACTGCTAGAACCAAAAGAAAAAGTTACCCACCCACTAAGTTCTCAGAGAAACACTGGGTCATTTTAAGAATTAAACAGCTACTTTTCCTGATGAGAAAACAAATTGTATCTTCAAGACTGATGTTTAAATGCATGATACCACCTAACATGTATAGCATTTTATATTCTGTCAGATTTGATCATTAATAATTAATGACTCACATTTACATAACGTTAAATTTATAAAGCACTTTACTATATTCCATACTATTTATCTAATTTCGATCCCTGCCCTGTGAGTGTGCGCAGAGAGGTGTTATTATCCCTATTCAACAGAGGTTGAGAATTAGACAGCTTGCATTGGAATCCAGGCATCAAGGTTCCAAGCCTGTATTTCGCAGTGAGGTCAGCAAGGGACACAAACATGACATGATGTTGCATACTCCAGTCCAGGTTAAAGCTTGTTATCTAACCCAAAGTTTATCATTAGACAACTTTATCTGTTGGAATGTTTGCCAACACGAAACCTAAGGCTAACTTCCTGGATCAGCAGGGAGGTAAATGCTAGCAGCCAGAAATCTTGTATTCTATTTCCTGACAGTGGCGCAAATATCCCTTTGCTAAGAAAAGAGAAGAGGGGACAGTGATAAAATTTTAAGTCTCCCAGAATCTTTCAAAGATTTCCAACCGCCTGGGTGCCAGCAAATACCCCCTGCATCTAGTGGTCATTTTCAGAAATTTCATCTTCCTGGTACCCTTGTGAGGAAACATCCTGTGGATGTTCCATTTTCCATCCATATGGAATATTCCAATTGAGCTCAGCGGCAGATGCCCTACGGCACCATACACACGTCCTCAGACCAGACTTCTTGGAAAGGGATTATGTTAAGTTACTAATTTAAACACAGATGCACCATACAATCCTGCTAGGTCACTTCTATGCATACACCCAAGTGAGCTGAAAGCTTATGTCCACACAAAAACCTGAATGTAGGTGTTTATAGCACCTTTATTTATAACTTTCAAAAGCTATAAACAATCAACATGTCCTTCAGCAGGAGAATGGGTAAACATCTTTACAATGGAATATTATTCAGTGATAAAAAAGGAACTTTGAAAGAGCTACTGATTCACACAATATCATGAATAAGTCTTACGTACATTTTGCTAAGAGACAGAAGCCATACACAAAAGGCTACATATTGTATGATTCTATTCATAAGACACCCTGGAAAAAAAAGCCCAGGGATAGACTACCCGTCACTAATTTCCAGGTGTTGGGGGAAAGGAGCTGGTTAATAACAAAGGGAATACACAGGAATTTTGAGGGTGATAAAACTCTTCTGTACTGTACCTACCAGAGAGGCGACCACATATTATGCATTTTTCAAGACCTACAGAGCTATAATTCACAGAGAACGAGTCTCAATGTATGCACATTAAAAAATCAACCAGGATATCGAGGGGTCCAGGATGGAGTGCAGACTATGATAAATGGATCTAACTGGATTTAAAAACTGCACTGGATGTGGGTACAGAGTCGACTTAACTTTAAAAATTTGTGTTTTGTCTGGAAAGTACTGCAATGTGAACAATTCCAAAACTACTTTGCATGTGCGCTGGTGTGAACAAATAAATAAATGGGCAGTAGATAGTAAAAGCCAGGTTGCTCCCTGTTAGAGAGAAACGTTACAGATAAACAAGAAAGGGAGGCTAGACTGAAGCCTGTAATACTGGATTAGAATTGGAGACACAAGTATTCACTCATGTTTAGGTTAATACACATACAAATGGATAGAGAGAGGATACAGAAACAGTTATAGATATAAATGTTCACATGGATTAGTATACAAACATATTACTTAATTGTGTCCATTAAGAAAGCCCAGAAGCAACGACAGGTCATTAACAATGACCACTTCCAGATTTTGCTTTCTAAATATAATTCTCCAATAAAAGGAGCCAGGGTTCCTTGGAAAAAACGGCAGATTCTAGGACTGGGGAAATACCAGGTGAATCTACAGTATCTTGTACTAACAGAAAATAAGGACTAAAAAAACTAGAAGGAAGAGAGCATTTCAAAGGGATGCAAGGGCCAAGCTGAAACAACGTGAGCAACGAAATTAACGAGGTAGATCACAACTTACGGTATAAAAGAAAGTCACGTGCCGCCGAGTGACGGGGACACATTGTCAGACGCGCGCTGGGAGGCAGCGTCGTCCCTGCGTGGCCAGCGCAGCGCGCGCTCACGCACACCTGGCCGGCGGAGGCCGCTCCACGCCGAGGCGGGAAGGGGCAGCGCGGGGCTGGGTCCGGGGCCGGCGGCCTGGCCGGCGCGTGACCGCGCTGCGCGCCGCGGGCCGTGTCCGCGCCCCCAGCGCGTGCCCACGTGCAGCAGGTGCCAGCAGGTGCGGTGCGGCGAGGACCCCGCGGCAAAGGCGCAGACGGCGGCCGGGTGCGGGGCCCGGGCGTGCGGGGCGGAAGCTGCTCCGCGGGGGGCGCGTGACGAGGGCCCAGGACAGCGCTGCGCCCCGACGCTGGGCTCCGCGCGGTTCACGCAACACCACGAGATGAAATCGACACGGGCAGAAACCAGTGACGGTCATTGCCTGTCGCGTGCCGTGCGCCGCGCATAACTGCGTGCCATACTTTTGTACGACTGGTAGCGCAGTAGGTTACACTAGCAGCACTACAGACTTAGTAACTCAGCTGCAATAGGACGTCATGACACATACGACATCACCGGACAGTAGGAATACGTGGTCCCTCATGGACTGGAACATCTCTACGCAGCGCTTGACTGTACATGTGAGTCCGTACACATATAAATGACCGACTAAACAAAGCAACAGATATTTTTCCTACAATAATTCCAAATAACATATGTAGATACTGCCCCTTCCAAGGGGACAAGTTAGTGACTTACTTCCAAAAACAGAAAATGGAAAGGCAAAAAATAGTGACTTTATAATGGATAAACATGGCAAACATTACATTGAGCAAGTGATCAAAATTAAGTAGTAATAGTTACTAAGTGATAAGTCTTGTTGATACTATTTATCTATTGATATAATGTGATGAAAATAGCACTTTGCCTCTGTGGTATTCTTCTCCGAAACCAATAACCCAAGCGTAATCATGAGAAAAACATCAGACTAACAAAAATTAAGAGACATTCTGTAAAAAATCTGACTAGCACTCTACAAAAATGGAAAAACCCGTGACATCTGAATAAAATTTGGAGTTTTGTTAATAATAATATACTGATGTTGTTTTCTTAGTTTTGATAAATGTACCATAGTAACATCAGGGAAAACTGGGTGAAGAGTGTATGAGAACTCTATGTACTATTTTTGTAACTTTTATATAAATAAAAAAATTAATCCAAATAAAGTTTTTTCTTTAAAAAAGTTAAACCATGTGGAATATGGGAAAATGCTGACAAACACATGCACACACAATTAGTTTGAACAGATATGTCTGTTGGATTCCTCCTTAAAATAAAACTAGGGAAGAAGAACAGTCTTCTGAAGGCAGAGGTCCACCATTATCTCACTGTGTAACCTTGAGCAAGTTCCTTTTTTCAACTCTGGGCTCGAATTTTCCATCTGTACTATGAAAGGTTGAACCAGATGGTCTCCAAAGGCCCTTTCAGATCTACCCAGCCTGGGTTCCTTTTTAGCTATGTGGGAGGCAGGAAGAGAGCCCAAAAGTTTCTCTTAGGTTTGCTTAACAATACCAGCTGCTTTACCAACAAAAGCTCAAAGCAGAATGTTCCATGTGAATTCTAATCGCCAGTAATCCCAGAGAGATGGGCTCAGTATGAAGCAGGGTGGAACTGTGCATGTTATAAGCTATCTTTCCGGGAAGAGTTCCATGTCCTTCAAGAAATGAGGTCAATGTGAAAGTCGTTCTTACGTGGAGTTTAACCAAAAAAACTTGTATTTTTCTGGTTAAGATACATGTTGCTTCTTGCTGAGCCATGGCTGCTCAAACACACTGGCTAAGCAAAGACACACTGGCAGCAAGCCACAGTGCCTTCAGTATAACGCTCTTTCTGTTCACCACATATGGGAAGGTACTACTTGAGAGCAAGTTATGCCTAACTCCCAGAGGAGAGTTAGGGCCACTCAGGACAATCACATTATTATTACTCCCTACTCTTGAAGGTCATTTATCAGGCCAAATCCTTCGGGGGAATGACCCTTAACTCCTTAGAACCAGAATGTGCTAGCTTCAGACCTTGACATTACTTCAATGGCTTTATAAGGCAGAGATGGCTGAGAAAGATGTGCACCCTCACTTTCGAAGATAGTGACTGTGTGTGATAAATGTATATATACTCACACACAGTACACCAACCTCAAAACTAAAGGGCTAGATCACCATCTTGTAAAAAGTTTAAACTGCCAAAAGTCTTCATAGCCCATTCCAGCCTGCCTAAAGCCTACGGGAAGCATAAAATAATAGTGGTAGGAAATAAACATGAAATTCACTGAAGATTTCCAAATCTTCTCAACTTGCTAGAGAATTAAGGAGTGCCTCATTCAGCAAGGAACATAAGGCTATTACTGCCACCATCATGTTTAGCTACATTTAGATTTCATTATTCCCTCGATCAGGACTTTGAATAGCCCCAACTGTCAATGTGACAGACAACTTGAGAAACTCTGGTTGTTTATGGCTTTGAAGCCAAAGGACTTTTCTACAGAAAGTATTTCTTAGGGAAGAGAATTACTTCCATCTTTGTATTTAGATAATTTTCATAAAGAGAAAAGGTGGATATTTGGGCCCAAGTCCTTGAAAAATAAATTTTAACCTTTTTTTCCCAGTATGTTTGCTGTCAACACAGAAGCTCCAGTTAGATGGTGATAGAGTATAGGTTTTTTATCTTAATCTGTATACATTTTTCCCACGAGGGAACAAAATTCTGGTTATTCCTTCTATTAATATCCCTATTGATGCTAACTTAAAATATTTAGTCTCATGGTCAGTGTGCAATATTGCAACAGTCACAGGGTAAATGGAATAACAGAGAAAAGGAGACATCAGGGAGGAAGATGCATGGGAGAGAAGAGCAAAGAAAAGGGGAAGTGGAGAAGGAAAAAAGATGGAAAGAAAAGAGGAAATATAAAGCTGCTGGAGAAAAACAGAGGGAGAAAAACAGGTAAAGGAAAAGAGATGTACTAAAATAAGAAAGCAATGAAGAAAAGCCTCAAGTGGTCACTGCTTTTTAATTTTGAGTAGTGATACTGTAGCCCTAAGAATATTTGTTGCTGAGTGTAGAATAGATTGGATTCCAACTGCTACCTGTGTGTAGAGGGAGATTTTCACAAAGGCCTCAATGAAGGCCTGCTTCTCTTTCCCAATGAGTCTACTGACTCATTCTCAACCCAGTATAGGACCTTATCAGAATAGGGAGTTAATAATCCAGATTTGTGCTGATTTCAGAGCTGACAGCAAAAAAAAATGCTCTGACCTCCCATGGAATAAAATATCAAGTAACCCCTTTTCCCCTCGCTATGTACCCCACAGGCTAGTAGCACATATGCGAGTGTGTGCATACACACACACACACACACACACACACACACACACACTTCCTCAAATCAGAGGATTTAGCTGACCTAAAACAATAGCAAACTCTCAAAACCCAGTAAAAAAGTTACATAATAACAAAAGAGTTGATTCGCCAAGAAGACGTAACAATTATAAACACATACACACCTAGGAGCTCCAAAATACATGAAGCAAAAACCGACAGGTTGAAGGGAAAAACGGACCGTTCTATAATAATAGCTGGAGACTTCAATATCCCACTTTCAATAATGGATAAAACAACTAAACAGAAGATCAATTTTAACAACAAGACCTAACACAAATATAGAGAACACTAGACCCAACAACAGCAGAACATACATTCTTCTCAAATGCATATGGAACATTCTGCAGGATAGATCATATATTAGGCCATAAAAGAAATCTCAATAAACTCAAAAAGCTCAAATTCATACAAAGTATCTTTTCTAAACTATAAATCAAAACTTGAAAACTAGAATCTCCCAGCCATGTGGAAAATAAATAACACACTCTTAAACAATCACTGAGTCAAAGAAGAAATCACAAGGGAAATTAGAAAATACTTGGAGATGAAAACAATAACAACGATGGAGAGAATCAACGAAATTATAACTTGGTTCTTCAAAAACATCAACAACATTTACAAACCATTGGCTAGACTAATTAGGAAAAAAGAAGACTCAAATTATTAAAATCAGAAATGAAAGTGAAGACATAACTACTGATCTTACAGAAATAAAAAGGATTTTAAGAGAATATTATAAACAACTGTATGTCAACAAAGTAGATGAACAAAATAAAATGGACAAATTCCTAGAAATACAAGCTACCAAAATTGACTTAAGCAGAAGCAGAAAATCTGAATGTACCTATAACAAGAGATTGAATCAGTAATCAAAACCTTCCTAACAAAGAAAAGTCCAGGACCAGATAGCTTCACTGGTAAATTCTATCAAACATTTAAAGAAGAATTAACACCAATTATCCTCAAATTCTTCCAAAAATATTTTGTAATTTTATTCTATGAGGTCAGCATTACCCTGATACCAAAGCCAGACAAAGACATCACAAGAAAAGAAAATTATAGAACAATATCTTTTATGAATGTAGATGTAAAAATTTTCAACAAAACACCAGCGAACAGAAACCAGCAGTATATTATAAAGAACTATACTCCTTGACCAAGTGGGATTTATCCAAGAAATGAAAAGGTTGTTCAACATACTAAAATCTATCAGTGTAATATGCCACATTAATAGAATGAAGGACAATTGATGTTAAAATATCATTTGGCAAAATCCAACGTTTTATAATAAAATACTCAACAAAATAGGATTAGAAGAGAATTTCTTCGACATGATAAAGGGCATTTATGAAAAACCCACAGCTAACATCAAACTCAATGGTGAGAGAGTGAAAGCTTTCCCCCTACGATCACGGGGAAAAAAGGATGCCCAATTTCACAACTTCTATTCAACAATGTTCTGAAAGTTATAGCCAGAGAAATTAAGCAAGAAATAGAAAGAAAAGGCATCTAAATTGGTAAGAAAAAAGTAAAACTATCCCTACTGACAGATGGCATGACCCTTTGTATAGAAAATCCTTAAAAATCCTTAAAACCACTATTAGAGCTAGTAATTATCAAACATTTAAAGAAGAATTAACACCAATTATCCTCAAATTCTTCCAAAAGCAGGATACAAAATCAACATACCAAAATCAGTTGTATTCCTATACACTGGCAATGAGCAATCTTAAAAGGAAATTAAGAAAGAATTTCATGTGTAATTTTATTTGTTGAATGGATACATGCATTTTTAAATTGTTATTTTAGTGTACCTAAAAATTTTCACTCATGGATATCTCAAGAGCTTTCTCTCTTGTTATTATGTAGAAAAAATAATTCTGTCCATAACAGAACGATCAACTTGTTTTCAATTTTTAAAATGAAGAGTGCTGTGATAATAAAAAGAAACATTTTCATTTATAATAACCTTAAAAAGAATAAAATATTTATGGATAAATTTAACTGAGGAGGTGCAAGACTTATACACTGAAAATGACAAAACATTGTTGAAATGAAATACGACGTAAGTAAATAAAAAGATATCCTGTGTTCCTGCAGAAGAAGATTTAATATTAAGATGGCAATCCTCCCAAAGTGATCTACAGATTCAACTCAATCCCTATTGAAATCCCAGTAGCCTTTTCTAATCCAAAAATTCATATGGAACTGAAAGGGACTCAAAATAGCCCAAACAATCTTGAAAAAGAAATTTGGAAGACTCACAATTCCCAAGTTCTAAACTTACCGCAACGCTACTGTAAACAAAATAGTGTGATACTGGAATGGGGATAAAAATATAGATCAACAGAATTGAGACTCTAGAAATAAACCCATATATCTATGGTTATTTGAGTTCTAAAGGGGTGCTGAGGACATTCGATGGGGTGAGAACAGTCTCTTCAACAAATGAAGCTGAGACAACTGGATAGCCACATGCAAAAGAGTGATATAGAAAATTCTACTGGAAATGGACTAAAAACTTACCTGTAAAAGCTAAAACTATAAAACTCTTAGATCAAAACCATGGGGGTGAGTCTAATGACCTTGGATTTGATAATAACTTCTTAGATATGACACTGAAAGTAGAAGGAAGAAATAGAAACCAACAAATAAGAAAAATAAATTGGATTTTATCAAAATAAAAAACTTTTGTGAAACCACAATCCGCAAAATGTGAGGAAATATCCGCAAGTCGTATATCGGGTCTGGTATCCAGAATCCATAAAGAACTCTAAAAGCTAAACAATGAAAAGACAAATAACCTTAGGCAAAGGGCTTAATACACTTTTCTCCAAAGAAGACATGCAAACGTCAAGAAGCACACAAAAGGATGCTCCATGTCATGAGTCATCAGGGAAACGCAAATCAAAACCACAATGAGATATTACTTCACACCTACCAGGATGGTTATAATTTAAAAAAAAGAAAAATAATAAGTGTCAGTGAGTATGCAGAAAAACTGGAATACTGACGCACTGCTTGTGGGAATGTAAAATGCAGCCACTGTAGAAAACAGTTTGGTGGTTCCTCAATAAGTAAAACATGGAAGTAACATATGATCCCACAATTCTACTCCTAGGCATATACCCCCAAAGAATCAAAAGCCAGTGTTCAAACAAAACTTGCACACAAATATCCATATCAGTACTCTTCACAGTAGCCAAAAGGTAGAAATATCCTGATGCACCCAACCAAGAAATTGGGGCCAACACTGGATCGAAGAACGCTAAGCAGAAAATTAGTTCAGTAGCCTCATTTAGAAGATAAGGAAACTGACTCGTATGACATACTAAAGCTTGAACCCAGGTTTGCTGATGCCAAATCTACTGTTCTTTCTATAACACACGGCTATTGCTGTGCCGACCCCGGCCCCCGCGCCGCCGCAGACGTCCATACCCGCAGTGCTAGGTTTCAAGACTTTCTACTATGAATCATATTTACATCTCATACAGTGTGCGGCACACAGTAGGTACTCATTATTTGGTTGAATGATGAAGGTGTTTGGTTTACTGCATGTGAAAGAGCAGAAATAAAAGAGCTGAGTAATAAATACTAGAATCAGGAAATTCAAAGTTAGTTATTGGTGAAATTAGCTTTTAAACAGGATTATAAAATAATTCCATGAGAGTAAGGTCTATCAAAAGGAAGAAAGAAAATATATCAACATTGCTTTGAAATTTTTGAAAAGGAAATTTCAATGTGTTTTCTTCTCTAGACAGAGTAAGATAATAATTACAAGTTATAAAGTGAATCATTCTTGTACTACTTGAAAGCTGCATTTCCTTGTAATTAGGATTTGTTTTAAAGAAAATTACAACCATAGAAAGCTTGTCTCAAGGATAAGAGGCCTTTTTGTTTATTTTAATTTTTAATAAATGCTAGACTTCAAGGATAAAATGGGGAGAGATGTAGGGGTAGGTACTTCATAGTGGGTTTACCATAAATAACATACATTAGTATGTAAATTACCATTCTTGCTTCATCTTGTGCTATTCATATAGCTCCGACTTTAAAAGGTACCCAATATGGTCTACTGTAGCCTTGGCAGAAATAAAGCATAAGTAACCTAAACTTCAGTTTGGGAGAATATGGTGCAATGAAAATAACATTGACTTGAGCATTAGGAGCCCTGGGTTCTAGTCCCGGCTCTGACATTATTATGCTACCTCAGGCAATCCATTGCTCCACCAGGTCTCAGTTTTCTGATGTGTAAAATGATCTTAAGGACTTTGAAGGGTCACTGTGAATCTCAAGTAAAGTAACACAGATTAACTATCAACTGCTCTACAAATTGGAAGTGACATAATAGCTAAACTTCAATTAATAGCGCTACGATTTTTTATCTACAATATTCCAGGCACTGAACATTATGTACATTATCTCACTTAATAGTTACAACATTTAGTATTAACAACTATGCAAGAGAAATTACTATTATATATTCTACAAAGGAGAAAAATGAGGCACATGAAAGCAGCAGCAATACAGCCAAGGTCTCGTTATAAATATCAGGAATAGGAATTCAATCCAGGTTTGTTTCGACCTAAGGCTACACTCTTCTGCCCCTTTATAGTCAAGATCACAACAAGACTTGCTCTAACTGTGTATATAAAGAATCAATTTTAGATCCCTCGGCCTGACATTCAGGGATTTCCCAGAATAGGTATACATTTGTTTACCTTTCCAATATCGCATCCCAGTATGATTTCCACTTTCATTTCCCCTTTCCTTCCATGTACCATCTGTGGGCCATGTGCCACGGGAATGGCTCCATCCCATAAGAGGTGCATACGAAGCTGTCTCCATTTTACTGTCTCATTGTTTAAAGCATTCCCTTATGTCAGGTATTAAAACCTGCAATTCACATGGTATATAACCTTATTGACATTCAAACCCTTCGCTAACTTCAGGTATTCACTTACTGGCTCATTTCTTAGCCAGTAGCAGCTGTCACACGGCCTAGATTGAGGAGCCTAACAGTCTGGGGTAAGACTGAGTTCACATGCTGTCAGCAAAGTCATCCGTAAGCAAGGTGATGTTACCTAGCCATCTCTCTAAGCCTGTAGCCTGTGAGATTCTTTGAACCCGCCTCCAACCCCCAAACTTAGGGAGGAGAACAGCAGCATCATACATCCGGCTTCTCACTTTCATGGCTTCCGCACGGCCCAGTGATAGGGTTCCCTTATCCCTCACAGGATATGAGGGCACTAAACTCCGCAGTGATGCAAGAAGAAAGCCTCTGCGCTCCTTGCCCTTGCCTCCCAGGCATCAAGAAAAATCTGTACGCAAGAGGAAGGGGTGAACGTGATAAGTTCCCATCTGAAAATAAGAGGAGGATAAATCTAGCTTCAAAGAGAACATTTATGTGGTTCAATGAATCCCTCTCCTTCCAACAAGATATCTAAGTCATAATTTGTTGAAAAATATGCTGGTAAGATTTAGTGAAGTTTAGATAGAAGGCAGAATTGAACTCTGGGAGTAATTAGGAGGTATCAATATTTGCTATCGGTATTTGTAGCATTCAGCCTCAATAAACAATAATTAACACAACTCAGAAGCTATTCTATTCCCTACTAATTATTTACAATAACTCATTTGGTACATACACTTTATACATCAGGTCCGAACGACATCTAAACTTAATTAAAATTAAACACACATACATGCATCCTCCTACATCAAATTAATATATAGTTTCCTTAGCTCAATAGCCTCTTTTAAAAATGTATTTAAATACATTTCTTTGTTAGATCCTTAAAACAAAATAGATCTTTACCAAGTTATTTAGGATCTTCGATCTTCATTGTGTTTAATATTTCATATTTTTTACGAGTAATGAATTAAGATATTATATCCTTTGTAAAGATGTCAAATCAGGCTCTCTTCATTCAAGGATGATGCAAGAAACAGATCAGCTAAATATGACTTAGAACAATATGGTACCAAGAGAAGGAGTGGCAGGCTGAAAGAGATTGGAGTCAGGGCTACGAGAGACACTGCAAATCTCAGGAGGACAAGAAATTAGGAGAAAGACAAGCCAAGAGTAAAAGAAAATCAGAGGAATGGAGATGAGATAAGGGAGAGAGATTTAAAGAGGAGAGTTTCAAAAAAAAGCTTATCATTTATCTCTTTTTACAGAAACCTGGAGAGCTTAATTGCTTGTCTAAGGTCATAAAACTGGCAGAATTAGGACCAGAGGCAAAGTCTTTTGATGCTAAGTTCAGTGCAACTGCAGCTTTCTCTCTTTTTCTCAGCTTTTTCTTACTGGGAAAACTTGCAGTACAGTAGAGTAGAAAGCAGAAGTCTAAGAGTGACGCTTACTGCTTTTTAATCCTGGAGAATATTGGCCTAGCTATTTACTTTCTTCATACCTTAGTTCCTCCTGCCGTCAAACAGCAATCATAATAACAGGCCCAAAATTCCCAGGGAGAATGTAAGGCTAAAGAGGAGCAATGAGAAAACACTTAGAAAATGATTATTTCATTCAACTGAGATTCTTTAAGGAGATGCAATAATTAGATGGCATGGCCTTAAGTAAACAAAAACTCAGAAAGCAAACAATTCAGAGGCTCCACATCACTACGCATGAAATTCAAAATTTAAACAAAATAAAAAGCAAGATAACATGTTGAAAAAAAACACACACTGTAAATAATTGTTCCCAAGTCTCTCCTTGAGGCAAGGAGCTTTACCAAGTGCTACCCACAGGTTCCACCAGAGACCAGTGCAATTCTGTGAATTCTAAAGGAAAGTTTTTTAAAATTTGACAATAGGAGGAATTAAATGAGTATTCCATTCAAGGCAATGGTTCATTTGAGAAAATAAACGTCTTCTGAAAGCATCTAGGTAAGAACACTTGCAAACATCAATATCAACTAGTAAGCTAGTAGCTACATCACAACTAGATGTCAGGATTCTTTTCAGAGTTCAGCCCTCCAGAATGTGAGCTCCATGAGAGCAGAAATTTCCATCTGTAGCATGTGTATTTCATCATCGGTACTCGGTGGTTTTATTGAGCACGTGTATTCATTTGGCATGTATTATGGGCTCAATAAAGAAATTAATGCTTTTAATGCATTCATTTCCATTGTGAGGGTCAAATGAGATAAGAGTTATAAAACATTTTGTTTACTGTAAATGCCAAAACACATGAAAAGGGATCATGAAAATTATAATCACAGTATTTCAGAGTTTAACAGTATCTTAGTATTAGTCATGGATACTGCTACTCAGAACCAGATTTTGTGACTAGATTTGTCAGAAAGAGAGGTTTATGGTTATCCCTGCGGCGCATCTCAACAAAATGGACTATACCAGTACCAAGGAACTGGTACTGCCATGGTATTGACATGTGATTATATTTAATCATCACAACCAATTGCCACAGTACAAATTATTTTCCTATTTTGCAGGTAAGGAAACTCTGAGGTTGGTGAGTTTAACTAGGAGACCCAAGTAAAAGCCAAGAATAGGCCATTGATTAAGTAGTTCTTCTCGTTTTACAGGTAAGTATATATTTCTACTTTCTAGTTTGTATCCTGAATGCTTGTATACGAACGGTATCTCTGAGAACAACTCTAATAGGAATATAAAGTTATCTTGCTTGTGTACATCCGCATTTACAGTACTGTTGTGGAATCAGAAGTGCTGTAAAGGTTCACAAAAGTACTAGTGGTCCAGACTCAAATATTTGTAAATACCTCAATACAGCCATGTGCCAGGTCTCATGCTATTCGCAGGGGGTGGTGGTGGGGGACAAAAAAGAATCATAGTCCCTGTCCTAAGGGAGCTTCCAGTTTACTGAGTAATGCCATGTCTGGTGTACAGTGAAGTGAACAATGCGACAGTATTATAAGGAAGAACGTATCATTGACACAAACCTATCAGCCATCAATACATGACTGAGTATATAACTGACACGGGGCAATTACAGAAAATGTGAGACCGAATATATAATTGACTTCCTGCTTTTTAAGTGCATGTTGGTTCATAATTGACATGCATACATTCTTGGGTTGTCATTAAGCCTCCCAGGCCTTTCTACTGGCTTTAATTTTTAGACAAAGTGGGCTGATCTCTGGGACTGCCTGGCAATGTTCCAGTCCCTACTGTCAGTGAGCTGCCCTGCCCTTCCAGAGAGACCCCCAAGGGCACAGAATCCTTGAATTAACAGAATAAATCATGTTAATTTAAATCACTAATCAGGAAGAGTCAATTTAATCAATATTTTTATAAAGAATGCATACCTGTTTGATTTAACCTTAATACATAGTCTTTACAACTCAGACAGATGCAGGATTTATTTTTAGAAGGTATGTAGGTATACAATTAAAGTAGTATTTACATTTTACATTTTTAAGATTAATTTCAACTTCATCATGAAACTGAATAACAAATTTTTTACTTTATATATCAAAACTAACTGAAATAAAACCTTTCAGGATCACTGGTGTGAACCCTGAGAAGACACCTACCAAGAAGGGCTTCTGGTGGTCAACTGGGCTCAAATTTGAAAGCAGAGCTTAGCAGCCGTTTCTACGCAGGCGCCTCTCACACAAACCTCACTTCAGGGAGAAGCCTGCACCGGACCCGCGGCCTGCACTATGTTCCTGCCTGCTGAGCCAGCCCTTACAAAGGTGTTACTGGAATAGTATTTCAACCAATGGGACTGAGGCTTTCCCTGTCCAATCGGAGGTGTGCAACTATATCACCATCAGCATCTTCACTAACCAATCAGAGCAGCTCCATTATGACCTTTTGGACCAATCAAACTTCAAGGATTTGGAGTCCTCATTTGCATGAGGAGGGACCAATCAGGGGCCTGGGTGCGGACTTCTGTCTATATAAGTCAGCTCCCCTCTGGCTTAGGGAGTGCATTTCCCTTTTCCACTAAAGATTGAAGGTTGTATTTTCCATGGCTGGAGTTGAAACACCAAAGGTATCTCACCAAGGGGACCGTATAGGAACAGGTATAGCAGAGCAGAATGGGGTAGCTAGGGAAGGAATCTGCCATGGGGCCACCTGACCCCAGGGCCTACTCACAGCCAGGCATAGCCATGCTGCTTAAAAATTGAACCGTTTGCACTGATTAAAGTTTCCTTCTCTGCACCCCAAATTGAGGATTCCTGTTGCTGTTGAAGTGGCATCAATGACCATGAGTCACACTGGGAAATGTATAGAATTAAGTCCAGTACTCAAAATGGTCAAAGGTACAATCACTTCAAGGTTTCAGATCTGAGACTGGAAGCCATTCCTGTTCTGTAAACCTACCACTCACCAAATCTCATCTGTATTAGATCTTTTTGCAACGTTAAAAGTACCTACCCTATGTTGTGCCCTCACTGTCTCATGACTGGGTTCAAACAAGAGCTATGCTGCTAGCAAAACGCTCTCTTGAAAAATATCCCTTTGCACATGTCCTCATCTCCCTAACCTCAGAAGCCATCGGTGGTTCCTCACTGCTCAAAGTGGATCCTTACCCTGGTGTTAAGCACTTTATTATCCGAATCTAATGAATTTCAACATCAACTACCACTACTTAATAAGAATTCTTGCCCCCTAATTGAACGAACTGTTGCACTTACTGCCCACCCCCATAGCCAGGATTTCCATTTCTGTCTCCGTGCCTTAACACCATTCATTAACCACATAGGGAATTCCATTCTTTTCCTTAAATTCTACTTTTACTTCACAATCCTGTTCAACCCTACATATTTGAAAAAGTTTTCAACTACCCTAGTTCCCGATGACCTCTCTCTTCCTTTTTAAATTTATTTAAATTTTTTCCTAGCTTTGAGGTGTAATTGACATATAATATCGTGTAAGTTTAGGGCATATAAAGGTGTTGATCTGATGCACTCATATGCTGCAAAATGATTACCACAGTAGTGTTAGCTAATACTTACATCGCCTCACATTAACTACCATTTCTTTTTCTGTGGTAAGAACATGTAAGATCTACTTTCTTAACAACTCAAGTATATACAGTATTAACTATAATCACCATATTGTACATTACATCCCCAGAACTTATTCACCTGATAACTGGAAGTTTGTGCCCTTTGATCAACATCACCCCATACCCCAACACCCCAGTCCAGTCTCTGGCAACCACCATTGTTACCCTCCATTTCTATGACTTTGGCTTTTTTAGATTCCACATATAAGTGACATAAGTGACATGCAGTATTTGTCTTTGACTTATTTCACTTAGCAAAATGCCCTCAAGGTCCACCCATATTGTGGCAAATGGTAGTATTTCCTTCTTTCTAATGACTGAAATATAAATATAAATATATATATATGTGTGTGTATATATATATATCACAACTTCTTTATCCATTCATTTGTTGAAACTTAGTTTGTTTCCACATCTTGGATGTTATGAATACTGCTGCAATGAAGATGGGAATGCAGATATCTCTTCAAGACACTGATTTCATTTCCTTTGTATATTTACCCAGAGTGGGATTGCTGGATCATAGGGTAGTTCTATTTTTAATTTTTGAGGAACCTCCATACTGTTTTCCATAGTGGCTGTGCCAATTCGCAGTCCCACCAGCAGTGTATGAGGGTTTCCTTTTCTCCGCATCCTCTCCAGCACTTGTTATCATTGGTCTTTTTGATGTGAGCCATCCTAACAGGTGTGAGGTGATATCTCATTGTGGTTTTGATTTCCATTTCCTTGATTATTAGTGATGTTGAATACCTTTTCACGTACCTATTGGCCATTTGTATGTCTTTGGAAAAATGTCTACTCAGTTCATCCATCCATTTTTAATTGGATTATTTTTGCCATTGAATTGTGTGTGTTCCTTATATAATTTGGATCTTAACCCCTTTTCAGAAATATGATATGCAAATATTTTCTACCATTCTGTAGGTTACCTTTTAATATTGATTGTTTCCCAATAAAAACAATGAACATCTGTGCTATTTTTATTTAGAGAAAAATTATCTATGTGTCAAATGAACATATGTTTGAATCTTATGAATCTAAGGTAAGTTTTTTTAAAAGAAATTCAAGCCCAGTAAATATAAAAAGAAACTAAAATATTGGATTTCGTAGCTAATTTATTCAACCACTTCCTTTTTAATTCTCAAATGTTTTATCCTATTTAGCATGAATAGATAATGAATAAGCAAACAACCTCTTTACACTTAGAGAAAAAATAATAGCTTTTAAAAGCTAGATTAGCATTTTAATGATTTTTATAATCCTCCTTCTTAAGTGCATCACCCTTTACTTGGTAAGACTTTCCTTAAAACCTCATCAGTAAACACAGATTCCTAAATGAGTTATCCTTAACACTGAAATTTCTTACTTTTATATGAAGGATGACAACAAAATATCCATATCATAAGTAACTCCTTTTCTCCAATAGTAGAAGACTTGGCGAGAAAATGGGTCTGAAGTAGTATAGCATCTCCTGTGACTTATTAAACTCTTTGAGGTGGAAAGGGGGAAAAATAAACTCTTTGAAAAGCATAAATGATAATATAATGAAATCTATAAGTATTAACATATTAAAACATATTTTATACAGATTTCTTACACAATGCATTTTAATATACTTTAAGATCCAATTTGAAATCTGATGTCATCATTTAAATTATCAATTCTTATTCACCCTATTCTATTTCCATTTGTACCATTAAAATATGAAAGTGAACTTCATTCACTGGTGTGAAATAAAAGAACTTCAAAAATTCAGAGATGTTTTATTTAGTCAGGCTTCTAATCTAGGCAAAAGCCCTCCACGAAACATATAGTATTGGGAATAGAAGGCTAAATGGAAATTCAATGCATGAACTTGCTGTTTCTATTCTTGCTCTTTAGCCATTACAAATAGAATCACAAGAATGGAAGGTTACTATAACATTAATGCTGTGGCCCGTCTTAAAATGTCAGTTCCTACTAAAGAACCCCCCCACTGCACAGTTCATATGACATCATGGTACTCCTTCCAGAAGATTAAAGCAAGACAACAAAAGCTTTCCATACCATCTTTTAGGAATAGTGAAAGAAAATACATAAGAATTCGTTAACAGTCCATGTACCACAAGGTCAGGAAAACCTTACAAGTCACCTAAACTAAAGCTCCATGATGCTGAAGTCCTTCCAGTGAAGAATACACTCACTACCTTTTGGAAATATTATGTTGAGACAAACTTTCATTCTCTGTAGCTTCTGCCATATAATAGAAGTCTAATTCCTTTTATGTCTTTAAGACATATAACAGAAATCACCCTACCTCTTTCCCAGTTTTCTCTTTTTTAGAGTAAACAACCCTACTTCTTTCATTTCTTCTACAACTCCATTTTCCTAATAATGGCCTTAATATCTTTACTCCTAGGTGATCTTACACAGTAGATATATTAATCTTCAATTTCCATGCTTCGATAGAAAACAACCATTTGTTTCTTTTAAGAAGGACCCTCTTCTGCCTTCTCTTTCTGTACCTCTTCCATTCCTTTCCCAACATCTTCTGTCTTTCCTCTCCTTTTCTTCTTCTCTACATTTTAACTGGCCATGATATAAAAGTGAACATTTAAATTGTGATATTTACTTCGACTTCTATTCTAACGGATTATAATCAGTTGAGTTTGTCTGTGTGTGTTATCAGGCACTTATAGGTAGAATCTAAAAAAGCCCAACTCATAGAAACAGAGTAGAATGGTGGTTGCCAGGGCTGGGGCTGGAGGAAGGGGTAAATTGAAATATGTTGGTCAAAGTTACAAACAGTATTATAGGGTGAATAAGTTCTAGGGGATCTAATGTACAGCATGGGGATTATAGTTAACGATATTGTATTATACATTTGAAAGTTGCTAAGAGGATGTATCTTAAATGTTCCCACCACAAAAAAAGAAATGTTAATTACATAAGGTGAGGGATGTTACTTTAACCTTATTATAGCAATCATTTTGCAATAGATGTATAAAATCATGTCGTGCACCAAAATACACAATGTTATATGTCAATTATACCTCGATATATCTAGAAAAAAAGCTATAAGTAAAATAGGTTGCTTTTTTACTTCTATATGATCTCTGAATTTTGGGTCAGTTATTTCCTGAAAAGGGAAAAGTACTTTGCCTCTGCCATGGGATATTTCTTTAGCACTACCTAGTTTTCCAATGCTCCTAGAGACAACCAACTCTCAATATCCTAAGACACCAGGGTACGGAGAGAAAATTAATGATGAAAACTATATCAAAACCTCATTTTACTCACTAGTTTTCAATCTTCTTCCTTTCTCCCTATTACCAAAGTAGCAAGATTGATTGATTGATTTTAACCCTTTTCCTTCGGCCTCACTCCTTCCTTTGTGGAGGTGTTAAAAGGACTGGAAATTGGTCGCAAGTCATCTTTGTGCCTGATTATGTATCATCTTGTAGGCTTAAAATGTTTAACCTCTTTAAATTCTAGCTGCTTCTTTCTAAAGGTACCTTATAAAAGATAGATATCCTTACTATCAGAACATAAGAAAATGCCTGAGAGAAAAGGAAACTGAAAGACTCAGGGCAAGGAGGGGTTCAGAAATCAATAAAATTTATTTTTAACATAGAATGGGTATATCTTTATTGGCATGTGGGCCAGATGCCATAAATTTACCTGTGTCATCAACGGCTCCCATTTGAATGTTTATTACAAGTCAAATACTGAACATTATTTCATTTATTCCTCATCAAATCTGTATGAGGTCCATGCGGTAATTAGTCTCTCTCACTGGTCAGAAGACTGAGTCTTAGTGAGGTTAAGTAATTTAGCTCTTATCTCACAATTGCAAACTGCAGAGCTAAAATTTGAACTCAGATAACCAGATCCCATACGTCTCATTCTTTATGCTATATTACCCAATGATATATCCAGGACTCCAGAGAGTTGGTATGATCATCATGACTCTTCCAAAGCAATTCGACATGATCAAACAGTGGTTGTCTAAACCTTATTTATGCAGCTATATTTCTACTGTTCTGACCTTTAAATATTGCTTACCTCAGGTAAAATTCCAAGGAACCTGTTTTAGAAACACTTACACTATCAAAATTAATATCACTAGCAATAAGACAAATCTGTATTATGAATCTTGTGATGTCTATGAAACACTGAGAAGGACACAATCTCACTGATGTGGTATTCTTGGCAAAAATACAGAATCTGTATCTCAACTAGAAAACATGGGACAAACCCAAACTGAGAAACATTAAAAAAAAATAATCGGTCTGAGTATCTTTTACAAAGATAGACACAAAAATCTTCAACAAACTAATGAGGATACTAGCAAATGGATGTCAGCCAGACCACGTGGCATTTATCCTACAAATGCAAGGTTAGTTTAACCCCCAGAAACAAACCAATGTAGTATACCATACCAACAGGAGAAAGTTCAAAACCAAATGATCTTCTCAACAGATTCATAAAAAGTACCTGAGAAAATCTAACACCCATTTGCCATTAAAGCATTCAACAAATTAGGAATAGGAAGGAACTTCTTCAACTTGACAAAGGGCACCTACAAAAATTTCATACTTAATGTCACAATGATGAAAGACTGAATAAGAAAACAATGTCCAGAGGATGTCAGAAGCATGGCAACATGAAGGATCTCCCTGGATCTCTCCCCTTGAAATAACAACAATGTGAACATCTACAATTCAAGAAATAACACCCAACCTGTGTGCAAGCACATCTGCGACATCTGTGCATTGGAGCATCGAAAGGAGGGCAAATTGTACCAAGTCTGGGAGGCAGATCAGGACACAGAAACAACAGAGCTGCAACATGCAGCTGGAGCTTCCTGCAGGAGGAGGGGGAGGGCAGATTTCAGGGCAGAGTCTTGGCCCTTGGAAGCCCTGAGCAGTGGTGCCTGAGTGATCAGCATATTCCATGCAGCAGAGCCCAAGGATCAAGGCAGAAATGAGGGCAGAGACTGAGTGTGGAGTGACAACAGCTGTGCCGTAGCAACTGCCATTCTGCAGTGGTAGGCTGAGTCACAGAGCCTGGCAACATCCTCGCACCACCAGCCCACAGGATGCCCTACCCCCACCACAAGCCCCAGGAGAATTTGTGCAACCAGTGCTGAAGCAAAACAGCTGAAACCTGGGAGACAGCACTCTGGGAAGGGACATGGCCACACACCGTGGGCCTTTCCTAATCAACTCCATCCCTACCCAGTCGGGCTGATTCAGAAAGAAACAGTGGAACATTGCATCTGACTGTTGGGGCAGTAATAGGACTTCTGGGCCTCTTCAGAGACTTGAACCCTCATTGTCCATTGCATCCTCCCATGGGGATAGAGCCCTGGGATGGTGGTAGAGGATGCACACAGCCCACCAGAGAGGAAAGGGAATTTTTAGCCTCAGAGCAGAGACTCAAGAGTCTTGGACGCCACCTACTGGAAATAAAAAAAGAAAAATCCCCTTATCAATCTGCTAAAGAGAGATCACTATACGATAAATTTTCTATTGAAAAAAAAAGCAGAGTACACTCCCATTAATGCGTAGGTGACGAAATAGTCCATCAAACACCATGAACAATCAAAGGGACAAAGCAGCTCGGAAAGAGGGAAAAATCTCTGGAAAATAAAATTAAAGACATAGAAATATGCGATTTAAATGACAGTGAATTCAAGATCACACTTCTGAAAAAACTCAATGAGATGCAAGAAAATTCTGACTGATGGCTCAAAGAGACCATAAACAAAATGAATGAACAACAGGAATAATTCATCATGGAGATTGAAACCTTAAAAGAGAGCCAAATTGAACTTCTGGAGATGAAGAGCACATTAAAACAGATGAAGAATAAAATAGCAAGCTTAGGAAATAGAGCTGACCAGATGGAGGAAAAAATTAGTGATGTCAAAGACAAGAAATTTGGAAATGATACAGAAGGAAGAGAGACCTGAGAATGAAAAAAGAAAAGTGAAACTCTACAAGAACTATCTGACACCATCAGAAAAAGCAAGATGAGTATAATGAATATACTAGAAGGAGAAGAGAGACAGAGGGGAACGGAGAACATATTCAAATAGTTGAGAATTTCCCAAACCTATGGAAAGAAGCAAATAGAAATCCCCAATTACATCAACCCAAAAAGCCCTTCTTCAAGACACATTATATTACAATTGTCAAAAACTAATGATTAAGAAAGAATTCTCAAGGCGGTCAGAGAAAAGAAAACAATAACTTATAAAGGGAACCCCATTGGACTATTATTGGAGTTTTCAGCACAAATCTTATAAGCAAGGAAGTATTAGAATCAAATATTTAAATGATTGAAAGAAATTACCAGCCAAGAATAATGCATCCAGCAAAGCTCCCCTTTAGATATGAAGGATAAATAAAGACCTTTCCAAACATACAAAAGCTGAAAAATTTTCCACCACAATGCCTGCATTACAGGAGATACTGAAGGGAGTCATTCTACCAAAAACGAAAGGACAAATACATAACTATGAGTTAGATGACTAACAGGCAGACAGAAGTAGGAAAGTGAACCCTTATTAAGAACAGGTTATTATAAACTTAAATATTACATAATGGGTAAAGGCAAAAAAACACTCTAGAAAGAGAAGATGACAACAGTGACTGAAACCTAGAAATAAATGAACATACAGCATAAATAGGACTAATTTGAGACAGCAAAAACAGAAAATAGAAGGGAGTAAAGATCCAAATCCACAAAGGAAAATAAAAATAAGAATAAAGCTACCATTCAACTCAGCAATCCTTCTTCTGGGTATCTACTCCCAAATTTGAAAACATTTATTCCTAAAGATACACGTCCCCTCGTGTTCATTGTAGTATTACTCACAGTGACCAAAACATGGAAACAACCTAAGTGTATTTTGATGGATAAAGAAGCTGTGGTACATACATACGACAGAATATTACTCAGCCATAAGAATGAAATACTGCCATTTGCGACAACATGGATGCATCTTGAGAGTATCATGCTAAGCAAAATAAGTCAAATGGAAAAGGACAAAGGCTGTATGATTACACTCATATGTGATATAAAACAAAAATCAACAAATCAACAAAGGAGCAAACACATCAAACAAACTCGATACAGACAACAATATCGTGGTTATGAGAGGAGAAGGGTTTGGGGGAGGTGGAAGAGGGAAAAGGGGGTCAAATATATGATGATGGAAGGAGACTAGACTTTGGGTGGTGAGCACACAATGCAACATACAGATGATGTATTATAGAACAGTGTACTTGAAACTTACATAGCCTTATTAACAAATGTCACCACAATAAATTTAATAAAATAAGACAGAAGCATAAATAAGTTTGGATAGGCATGTCAACTTCCTGGGTGTTGTCCTTCTGTATAAATCTTACACTTTATATTAAAATTGTATTCTGGATTCCTACCATAAGCAAAAAATTCCTTAACAGCAGCTCAGAAACGACCTTAATGTCTTGGTGAAACACTTATTTACCTCCTGATGGTCACTCAATGCTTCCATCTCTAGTGTATCTGTTGTCTCAGCTCTGCTAATCTTCACAGGCATGGTATCCACTCAACTCCCCAAATGCCACTGCTGTGAAGAGGAGACATCACAGATTGCTATAGCAACATAGCCTTTGTGACTCAGTGAATCAAGTATTCTCAGGCACTGTCCAGCTGACACCTGGCACAGCTGCCTATTTTTCCCAAAGGTCCATTGATGTGACCCTTTTGTCCCATGATATTTCATGAGTCATGGTGGGTCTGATAAGCCAGTTTTTGATATATCCAGAAAAAGGAAATTAGTTAAAACCAATTCACGCTCTTCGTTATAAATCCAGACCTGACTTGGGTCACTATAGTTACACGCCTTAAGCACTACTAGCTCTCCCTTCTGACTTGGCCACCAGACACTTGTTGGTCCGGAAATAATAGATCCTAACATGTTGAAGGACTTTGGGGACATTTTGGCCCTCTATTGATAAAAATGGTTTGCTAGGGTTTGATATTGGGCTCATATGTGCATTTCTGGGTAAATATTATCCAAATACCATTTAAATAACTTACAACCCAACTTCTTCCTCAATTCAACATGCTCACTGATATTTCCATAGCTTCTTGTTCTCAGATCAGGTCTTAAGGAAAAATACTGCTTTTTATATTCATCCAGCCAAACAGGTACCAGCCTCAAGGAATTGTTTGGCAAGGTGTCCTGGCCTTTAGGAGAACTATGTGATGACCTTTTTCAGAAAATGTGTCTGACTCTGGAGCAAGGGATGCCCATCCAAATGCAAAATGCTATTTCTAAATTTTCTCCTCCCCAGATATCCATGCCACTTGTCATACTGCTCCACTTCATTGAAGTAGTTTCTATCCATGGCAAAAAAATTCTCCAGCCACTGTAGGTGACTTGATCTGATGCAGTAGCTCCTTCTAGTCCTCTGAGCTCAAGAAGGGTACAAGATCCCATTTGAGGTGCAGCCCCCAGTTGAACCCTCCTCTCATCACAGGGGATCAGCTGTAGGTGAGCGTGCCTGCACTGATGACGCTGACCACCTGGCACACTACCGTCTGCTGCTCTTCCCAGGTGACAGCCAGGAAGGGCTGCAGCCACGCTACGTTCACTTCACCGTGGCTGTCCAGGAACACCAGGACTTCTATTGTGTGAGCTGCTCTGATCATTCTTCCTCGAATTAATCCCTCATGCTTTCTATTTCTTATTACTTTAATTTTCTCAGGAAGGTATTTTTGGACACACTCATCTAGTTCTCCTTTCAAATCATCGAAGTCACTGTCATTGTACACGAGGATGACTTCATGAAGAGTCTAGGCTGGTGTGTTATCTAGGACAATGTGCACGGTCTGGAGCAAAGCAGACAAGACTTCATTGCAGAAAGAAATAATGACACTAGGGGCTGGCAGGCCTGTTGGACAAGACTTGTGTTTTATATGCCGCATCCCTTGTATCTGGCACATCTCTATGGCAGCCCAAGTGCTTATTAATAAGTGTATGGAAGACAAGCTTCTGATACCCCAAGTCTCTCAACTCCTGATCACATTCATTAAGAATCATACTCAATTCAGAAAAGAAGAGAATTTTATGTTGCCTCCATCATCATCAGTTTTATTTGCTTTGAACTGTAATTCTAATACTTGAATTGAACCTTGAGTTCAGGTTGCAGATATAAAAAGTCATCTGTAAGAGAAATATTAAACTGTGACACTTCCCATTAGAGACCTGACATAGCAGCCAAAGGGCCATTTTCAACTTCAGGGAGCAAAAGCAGCTGGAGCCATAAACTGGTGCTGGAGGCTGCAGCGAAAATGAAGACCCTAGAAGGAACCCCCTGGTGACCACCAATGTGGACAACACAAGATCCTGGCCTAGGACTGAACTCAGACTGGTGCATCTTCTGTCCTGCCGTAGCCCAGGTCTTGGCTGCATCAGCCATAGAGCTGCCCAGAAACTGATCTAGACTAGATGAATTTCTAAAGGTTCCTGTCAGTTTTGAAATGTTGTGTGTCCAATATTAAAAGTATTGCTGTGGGGGATCTATTCCTAATAAGATACCCTTAACAAGTGCCTCTCCAAACATGGTATACTGTAAAATTAATAAAAAATGTGGGCCCTGACCTCCACGGACTTGTTTGCTACAAAAGCTGTCACATTTTTGCCACTATGCCCTGTACTTTCCATTTACCTACCGCACTGAGTATAAGCCACAAATTCAAATTAATGTCCACTCTGTCCCTTTTCACTGATAAGAACAAGTTGAGGCCCAGACAAGTTAAAAGATGCCACGTCTACCAGCACTAAAGCTAGCATAAAATGCTAGTTTGCCTGTTTCATGCATGTCCCATCCTATGAAGGGTCAAATTACCAACTCTCGGCACCAGCCAGGCTGCTTGATGAATCAACAAGAGAAAAAGGCCTGAAATATGCAACAAGAGGATCTGGAGGGAGCAGTCAATCCTGATTTCTGCCTCGCTCCACCCTCGAACTCTCACAACTAAAGCTAAGCCCCATCTATTCAAAGTATTGAATCAGTTCATCCCCTAAGTAGAGTAAATCTTCCTAGATCCATCACTTAGAAGCACAGATCCAAATCAGCTACATTGTTTTTCTGCCATGACATCCTAGTTCAGGCAACTATGTTTTAACCGAGCCCATTGCAACCCAACGTCTGTTTTATGTCCCACATCCAATGGCTAAATTCCTATCCAATACCTCGGTTCCTTCACGGCTGAGGTTCTGCTTGGTTCTACCAGAAGCTAGCAACTAAGTTAATGCTAGGAGCTAAGAGGTCCTATCTCTGAATCTTCCTAATTCCTATGTGTGGGTTCTCACTACTTGTTATCTCCTTACAGATTACCACCTTTGTCGACCCCATTCTCTACTTAACCTTGCCAATCCATTTCATGAATCTGAATTGTGTCAGGATTCTGGTCATCTCAGTCTGGCCGAATCAACATGTGAATCACCCCAGTTGATGAAGTTGGTTGCTAGGCTGTCAAAGGGAGTGATTCAGGTCAACAAACATTGCAACTGCTGAGATAGCGCTAGGCAAAGAGAGGATCAAGTACTGCCAGAAACCGAAGTCTTTCCGCTGGGAGTTTAGCATGGAGATACATGAGGAATTTCACCGAGCTGCAGCTCAGAACCCCGAATCACCAGCGCAGTCACTGTTCAATATTCTTCTCATTCCAGCTTTATTTCTAATGCATAGATAAAGATCATTATAAGTGATGTGCTCTGGAGAGTACTATAGCAACCTGAAATCATTTGCAGAGGAGCTGTTTATAGGAGTGTGCGAGACAGAAGAACACAAACATCAGAATGAGGACGTGTTCTGGCCATGTTGCCTGTCATACGTAATCTGCAGTTTGAAGAGAAGTGCTGTCAAAATAGAATCAGGTTCGTTCCTCCCAATATTATTACCCTTTGTGTCCCAATATGTAGCATTTCGCATGGCTCATTTACCTTTAAAAAAAAAGCTCTTATAAATATCTAACTCGTTCTCAGTATCTGCTCAATTAAACAGCAGCTATCCTTGGTCCGTTGAAACTACTAATAGAGTTTTAAGGATACAGTGTCAAAGTTGTATATGACCCTATCCTCTTACATTATAATTTGCACTGGCCTGATTTCTTAGGCCTAGTTTTACATCTTCCAGACTCAAATATGCAAATAGACATACACACACACATATGCATATTCGACCATGTACTAGAAGCAGCTAGGTACTCAGATAAACTTTCTAATCAAGAATGTTTATGGGAGGCTGGGCAAAACGGTGTAGATGATAGAAGCTTTGCTCATCTCCTCTTACAATCACATCAAACCTGTGACAGAAACACAGAGCAAATGGCAAGTAAAGTCACCTGGGGTCTAGAGGAACAGAAGCCCTACAACTAGGGAGAGAAATAAGACATCACCGTGCACCAGCGGCTGAGGGCGACGGAGGCTGCAGCAGCACCAGACGCATCTTAAGGGGCCGTGTCCATGAGCAGACTTGCGATGGACTTGCTCACTCTGAGTGCCAGCACTGGGTCAGCTGCTTGGGGACAACAGAGACTTCCAGGGTGACACTGAGTTGTTGGACTGAGGGCTGGAGGTGAGGCTCTCTGCCTGTCGGAAGTGGCAGCTGTATCCATCGTTCCTCTGCTGAGCCCTCCCCACTCCCAGTGCGAGACGCAGCACTGCCATGGCTGAGATGTCACCGAACTGGATCACAGAGGTCGCTCCGCCCAGAGGACTCCCTGAGACTCCGCCTCTCCTAACTCATGGCCCCACCTGAGCCACATCCAGTGGTGTCCTCCATAAATCCTGTGCCACTTGCTGAGCAGCGACTGGACTCACATGGATGGCAGCTGACCTTGGCTTCTGGCGTGGCCTTTTAAGGCAACTATAAGCACAGCATCTGTGGATGGCTTGCTACATCTTAACAGGTGGCCCCAGAGGGGCAGAGGCTGGGGCTAAATTTGGCCTGCAACTGACCCCCTCTCAGGACTGTGCCACTAGACAGCTACTACACAAGGCCACACTTATAAGACCAGAAGACTCAGGAGCTTTGCTTAGGACATAGAAACAGACACGGAAAGGCAGCCGAAATGGGAAGACAGAGAAGCAGAAACCACATGAGAGAACAGAACAGAGGTCGAGGAATAATGGAGTCAAGCAATCTGACAGATGCAGAGTTCAAAACACTGGTTATAAAGATGCTCAGTAAGCTTAGGAGAAGAGTAAATGAACTCAGTGAGAACTTTGACAAAGAGATAAAAAACATAAAAATGTAATTGGAAATTATAAAAGAGAACCAATCAGAAATGAAGAACACGTCATCCTAGGTGAAGAGTATATTAAATGGGATAAACAGAGTGAATAAAGAAGAGGATAGAACCACTGATATAGATGGGAAGGCCAAGGACACCCAATCAGAATGGCAAGAAAAAAGAAGCCAAGACTATAATAATAATTTAAGGAGCCTAAGGGACAAAATTAAGGGTAATAGCATTCATGTCATAGGGGTATCTGAAGAGAGAGAACAAGAAGTTGAAATACATTTGAAGAAATAATGATGGAAAACTTCTCTACCCTGGTGAAGAAAATAGACGTACAAGCCCAGGAAACTCAGAGAGTCCCCAAAAAGATGAACCCAAAGAGGCCCACACCAAGATGCATCATAATTAAAATGCCAAAAGTTAAATACAAAGAGAAAATCTTAAAAAGCAGCAATGGAAAAGCCATTAGTTAGCTGTAAGAGAGCACCCATAAGACTGGCAGCTGAGTTCTCAAAAGAAACTTTGCAAGATAGAAGGGTGAGACACAAAGTATTCAACGTGTTGAAAACCCTGGATCTACAACCAAGAACACTTTATCCAGCAAAGCTATCATTCAGAGTTGAAGGAAGATAAAGAGCTTCCCAGCCAAAAATAACCATGAAGAATGTATCATCACCAAGCCAGTATTACAGGAAATGTTGGAGGGACTTCAAGACCAAAAAACACATGTATCAAAAACAGGAATAAAGAATGGTAACAACTACATTCCTATCAACAAGTACCTCAAAAGGAAAAGAATTAAGTGCTCCAACCAAAATATACAGTGGCTGAATGGATAAGAAAACAAGACCCCTACATGTACTGCCTATAAGAGACTCACTTCAGATTAAAAGACACACACAGACTAAAAGGAAGGATATGGAGAAAGATATCGCTTGACTCCATTTTTCCTAGAGGGCACTGCGCTGAATGAAATAAGTCAGATAGACACAAATATCACATGATTTCACATACATGGGGAATCTAAAGAACAAAATAAGCAACAAAAAATGGAAACAAACATAGATACACAGAATATTTTGAGGACTACTACATGGGAGAGAGGTTGGGGGTGCTAAGCGAAAAAGGGCAAAGGGATTAAGAGGTACAAATGGATAGATACAAAATAGTGATGGAGATATAAAGCGTAAGATAAGGAAAATAATTAATAATATTGTAATAAATATGTAAGGAGGAAGAGGGGTACTAGATTTAGTGGGATGATCACTTTGTGAGTTATATAGATCTCTTATCATTATGCTGTACAACTGAAATGAATATATTATAGTATGGAAAATTGGAAAAAAACCCTCTGAATTGTACGATGCAAACATGAGCAAGTAATTGTCTATACTTCAATAAAGCTGGGGGGAAAAAAGAATGATTATGAAACAGCATAAGTCATATGCTGGTAAATGTTTAACAATCAGTTTGAGGGGTGGGGAAGCATGATTTGTTGCTTTTGTTGATTTCCATGAGGTAAATATTCCCACTGTGGCTAATTTCAAGCTACCAAAAACTGAACATGAGCTTGGAGTTGGGAAACGATGTTAACAATTGGTTTGTCAAGAGCTGGTTCAAGGCACCTCCAAAAACCCACTGGATACAAGCAAGAAATAAATCAGAACAGATCCTCTACTTCACTCCACTCCCGGGGGGTGGGGAATCTATTTCCAAGGTATTTTGTCTTATTGCCTTCATGGGTAGACAGCATAGGAGACAGATTGAAACAAAAAGGTACTCCAATTGGTGAATATAGTTTCTTAATTATATAGTGCAGAAAATATTATGTCCAGTACCACATCTGCAGCAAAGAGTTAAAATACAGAAAGAAAACCACCAAGACAATGATAAAAACAGGGTTAGAGACAGGTTTTAAGTTACTTAGATGTTTCAGTATATAAAAGAGAAGGTTCTGGAGTAAAGAAAGAAAGTGGGTTGATTTGGAGAAAGAAAAAGCATTCTTTAATAGGAAAGGTTTTTAACCTGTTTTGGATAAGACAGGAGAAGGAGGCAGAAGAATGTGACTAGGTAATAATCTCCAATGAGGATAGAAAAAGAAAATAAGGCTTTTTTCTTCAGTGGAAGTTATTTGCAGTACTGTGTTGGAATAGATGAAAAAATCGTTGTAGGACTATACACCATATGAAGTTCCAACTACTGTATCCTGTTGCTGTGCTACAGGTATCCAGCTGAAGTTAAAAGTCCTGCTTATTACCATATAAATGACTACTCAAATAACCAATCCACTTGAGGATTTCAAGAGTAGGAAAGGAAGTGGAAATCTAGTTTGGTATTGTCATAAAATAAATGCTACCAACATCCTGTGTAATTTCAGGTCAGTCTCTTGCTTCTTAGTAACTGATTTCTTTTCAAAAAATAGCAGACTTTAAATAATAATAACGTCTTCTATCTCACAGTGGAAATGGCTTATGATTGTTTCTGATTTTACTGGTCCTCGTGCCTACCGGGCAACTGTGAAAATTAAGCTGAAGTCACTTAGAGCAACAAACCACTATATGAAAGCAGTGTTACTTTGAGGTTTTTGTCACACTAGCCCTAAAAAGGAACAGAAAGTCTCATCTTATTGCAGTACCTGAAATCTTCCCCATCTAATCTTCTTTCCTTATCTTTACTATGGAGTCAGCAGTCAACAATCCGATTAAGGACCATATTTTCTCTTATGCATCTAAAATTAAAACAGCACATGATTTATGAGACCTGCACATGCTGAGAATCCATATTGTACAATTATCCAGGAAAGGCGACACATGATAGGTCTAGACGAGACAGAAATTAATTTCCCCCTATCTTCTACACATCCCAATAGTCCAATATACCAGCAAAAACAAGAACTGTCTTTTTCTATCTATCTCCCTTAAAGTGACCAAATGCTCTTTTTTTGGTTACTTAAGAGGGAAGTACATAATAATTATCTCCTAAAGGAAACCGACTACAGTATATACTTATAATTTTGTTTCCTGCTTTTGTCACATCCTACATTTCAGCCAATCCAACAGAAGGGGAATGGAGAGAAGAATTTCTTCATTGTCCTGACCTACCTCTCTTTCTTCCTGCCACCTCTACATTCGTTCAAAGGTAGTTTTTCATCTACAGAGGCAGAAATGCAAACACCAGAGAGAGGCTGCGCAGACCACGGTGAAGAAAACAAGTCTGTAAAAGAAAGGGTCAGACTACCAGAGGATGACGATTACATGTAACTATTTGCTCAGGTGCTTATAAGAGGAATGAATGAATGAGACATTGACAGCGAAATAAGCCATGAGCTCATGAGAAAGACATAGCAATTTCTTATTTAAATGGCATAATACATAGGTATCTGTTTATAACTATGTATATTTGTGTGTTTTCCAAATAACTGCTGAAAAAAAGAGTGGTAACCATTGTAGATGGAAGAAGTAATCAAAACACATCTCAAATAGCAAATACGATGGACTTACAAGCCTTGGACGTGCAAGAAAAATTAGTTTCAGGCCAGGATAAACTGGAATCTGAGTAAGTGTAAATTTTAAGTAAAAGAATACAAACTAGAACCCAGAAAATCGTAATGTTTTGATGTAGATGCATGTGCATGCACGATGTGCTAAATCCTGTATATGAATAAACCTGATTCCCGCAATCTGGGAGACAACCCTAACCAGATTAAACATGGGGAAAGCAATGGCTTATAGCACCCTCATTTTTTAATTTAAAAATATCTGAAGATGGCTTTTTAAAATGAAAATTTCTTATGGTACTAGATATTAAGTTGAATAGAAAATTAGTTTAGAACGATAGAATCAAAGTGGAGTAATTTTACATTAAATTTATTTTTCAGAGCAAGTTTTCAAAACATGAAGTATCTTTTGATTAACATTTTATTATGCTCCCAATGAAAATTCCTCTATATCTGGACTGGTCACCTCCATCAGCCAGTTTGTCCATGGGCTGTTCCTTGAACAGGTGCTCTTAACAATGCGTAGCAATGACACACAGGTGTCCTCTGAAAGCTCCAGACAGTGTATACAGCTTTTGCTCTGCTCCAGTATCCTTACTTTCCACTAAACTGTTGGGTTTTTAAGGTTCTGCCTTAAATTCTCAGTCATGCTGAGTTCTCCTCACCAAACTGCATCCCATTATACCTAGTTATAAAGAAAACAGGGTTCTCATACATCATTTACTAGCATCCTCACATATCATTATTGCATAAAGAGAAAATGGAATGGCAAAAGTCTAATGAAAACCTGCAAACCTATAATTTAAAATCTTTTGTATATTTTTGTGGTAAAATTCTAGTAACCTGCTCAATCCTTACTTAGGATATAAATAACGATCTTTTTCTCAAAGGACAGCAGTCTGTCACTATAAAATAAGATCATTTGTCATTACAAATAATTATCCTGGAAAATGGTAGGTATTCAATGCTTACTTAAAAATGACCCTTTGGGTCCTCTCCTAGAAATCTGAGAGAACCATCCCAGCTCCAGATTCTCTTTGAGCTGTACCACTGGGGGAGCCTTCTAACTCTGGAGCGTTTTTAACTGCTCAATCTGAAATTTTAAATTATTATCATTCATGAAAGCTCCAAAAAGGAATAGGTCCTGTTTTGGGTTTTCAATATTTTTCCCCATCTCCTAAGTCTCCTTTGTCCTCAAACCACTTACCTCAAGAGAACAAAGAGTAGTTGCTTGCAGTAAACCTCCTCAACTCCCCTGGCGAGCCTCATGAACATCTAATACAGGGGGGCTAGAGAGGAGAGACTGAGGAGATTCCTAGTCCACAGATGACTTGTCTGATTTGTCTTTAAGGGAGCTCATGAGCCTTGGTTACTTGTCTACCAAAATAACAGGTGCTTCCTTTCTATGCTTTTGGCTGCAACTACATCATACCTTCACGACATTTTGGAAGAGGTGCTGCTGATGCTGCGGTACTTATTAAATCTCTGATTCTACTACATAATTCAACAAACATTTTTTGGAATATCTCCTACGGACAAGGTGAGATAGGAAGAAGCACAAACACAAGAAACAAGGATTTCGCTTTAATTGCATCTAATAATACATCTACCACCATTTTCCTTTCAGCAAACCAGCTAGACATGAATGCTTTAAATGGACCAGGGCTTGATCTAATCGGAGTGATTAGCAGATATAGCAATGGGGGCAGCTAACAAAAATGAACATACTACCGTAAACCTCACCAGGGTAGCTATCTGTAAAGAGAATTAATGGTCATCTACACACACCACCTATCAACTGTTTATTGCTTAAGTATTCTCTGGCTACAGGAAATAGGATCCCCTAATTAGGTCTTATTTGAGCATCTACCATGTGCATGACTTGGTAATTGGTGCTGAGGGACAGAAGTTACAAAGAGAAATAAAAACCATGATAAATAAGGATTATTGAATCATTACTTCCCCTATGGTATAAGACCCTTTGGTCTCCCACTAACATGCTATGCCTTGTTTCCCCACTTCAGGAATTGAACAGTCTCCTGTGAAGATACACACGGATCAAAAATAAACAAAAAGAAAAGTGTTGTTTCCAAAAACACAGACAAGGTTTAAAGTAAGACACTGTTCAAATGTTCACATTCTATGTTATCATTTGGCGTGAGGGCTGGAAACTCCAATCAAGAGTGTCAAGCATGTCGGTGTACTGCAGATACAGATCAAGAGCTTGCGATATATTGTGGAGAAGGGGTGAGGAACAAAGGAGGCAATGAGCAAGAGAGGAAGGAAAAGTGAAGATGCTAAGTGCATGGGCCTCTGGCCAGTCAAACAACATTGTACAAACTCATTTGTGATGTATATTCAATAATTCAAGTGGGCAATGTATTTGACCACTTGCAAAAACTGAGTCTTTCCTCCTGAAAGTGAGTCATGATTTGCCTTAAAAGTAAACAATAAAAATCCAAAAGGAAAAAAAACACTATACACCAAACCCCCTTAACCCTAATTATAACTTTATCTCCCCAAACCCTTCCAATTATCAGCTCCCGAGAACAGTGTAGTAGGATACCGAGCCCATTTCGTTCTGCAACTGAGTCTTTCTGCACAAGTTGGAGACAAGATTCCTCACCAGCAGTGATTTAGTTACCCACCTAACTCTTACTTAATGTAAGTGTTTTCAGAAAACCTGCTACAAGAATTTTCAAATAGAAACAATTAGCACCCATTGTAATTAGCATCTTCTTTTCCAAAGCTAGAAGCTCCACTTTGCCAGAAACCATTGATTCTCTTCCCAGCCACCCTCAACTATTACAGCTGCTAGCTAAAGGGTCCAATTTTAAAGAGTGAAACCATTTTCATTTTATCTACTACTATCTTCCCCCACCCCTTAAAACAAACCTCTTTCTCCTAGTAGACAGAAGAAGTAATAAGCATACCCTTCACTGTATAGTACCTTTTGAGGGCTACCATTCAGCCCAATAACCAATGCTTAAAAACTAAAGGAAATTATTAACATCTCCCAAAATTTTCAGAAGATTTGAAAAACTAATAAGGAGGTCTCAGTAAAAATACAAACTGAACATTTAAGAGATAGCAGCAATTGTTAATATATTTACCGAGACAATAGAGAAATTATCTAAACATAAATGGGCACAAATTTCATCATTTCAGCCACATCTGCCTATAAAGATAGTACAACTTACAGTATCACTAAGTTTAAAACAATAAACATAAGTTTATAAAAGTACGGAGTTTCAATGAGAGATAAAAAGGCCAAAGAAGTTTAGACAAACAAGAACAGTATTGTCTGCACTGCCAAGAAATGCTTCATGGAAACATGACTCAGTTGTTCAACATAATTCTGTTTTTCAATATTCAGGCACTCAATATTTAGCATCTACTGTTATCAAGGCACTATTGCTTAGTGGTATGTAAGTTTTCAAAATGAACAAAACAAGGTCTTTGTCTTTTTAGAGTGAATAATTAGGTTAACTAGGATAAAACGTAAAGATTTCAATAGGCAGAGATGGAAGATGAGTAGTCCACAGGTGGATGAAAGAGCACAGAGTTGGGGAAAAGAATAAAAAAAGCAAAAAAAAAAAAGGTCAATGAAGAACAAGTCATGCAAAAGCAGAATACCTGACATTTATCCATTTATAAGTGTTGTAAGGTTACGCAGCACTGAAAAGGGGGATGTGCTGTTTACTGGAAAATCACCATTTCAAATTAATATTTGGGGACTAGTGGCACAGAATCTTCGAGAAAAGAATTGAGGGGCGAAGAGTGAAGGCACAAACATTTCTCTCAATGTTAAGGGGTAGACTTTCCCGTCGTGACAATTTTTAAAGGAAAACTATCACATATTCATAACACTAATTGATTTTCACAGAGAAATGCATGGATGAGGTCTCTTTGGGAAACGCCTGCGACATTCTGTCTTGGAAAAAAAAAGATCTTTGCCGTTGTGCCTGGGCTCCTTCGTACAAAATTCAATTAACAAGGTCTCCTGGAAGGAAAGCTCCCTGTGATTCCTAGCACTCTTGCAATGCTCCTTACTCAGGTATGCTGTGACAAATTAAACCCAAGCAAATCTATCTGTCACAAGTTGGGTACCGGAGGGATAAAAGAAAGAAGGGAAAGGAAATGGCTTTGAAACATTAAATGAGGCAGGAGAATGCCGGGGCCTAGGAGGACTCTCAGAATACATCTGAATTCAGAGGGCTACATATCTCCCCATTTTTGCTAACCTGATAACTGTTTTAAGACCTAGGGTTGGAGGTTTTGGAATGAAAGAGAAATGAAGACAGTTTCCTAAGCCACTATTTAAGTCGATCTTTTGAAATCTTATTCTCAGAAACATTACTATGGCTCTTCTCTCTTGTGAACTTGCAGGAACACAGGGGGATCCATTTAGGAAACTAAAGAGACATGACTAGTGAACGTAGTACATGATCCTAGAACGGATGCTGAATTGGAGGGAAAGTGCTATGGACTTTACTGGGTTAATTGACAAAATAGAAATACTCAACGTTAAATATGCTAAATTTGATATCTGTACTGAAATTAATTAAAAGAATTTTCTGTTCTTTGGAAACATACACTAAAGTATTTAGCTCAAAGGGCCATGATACATGCGGCCTATTCTCAAACGGCTCAGGAAAAAGACTATAGAGTTGAACTCAAGATGGCAGACTGGGTAAACAATGTGCTCACCTCCTCTCATGACGACATCAAAATCCCAACTAAGCTACAGAAAAACCATCATTGCGAACCGCCTGGAGTCTGGCTGAACAGAAGCCCTATGAGTAAGGCTATCTAGAAGAAACCACACTGAGACCTGTAGGAGGGGTGAAGACACGGAATAGGCTGGCCCCACACCTAGTGTGAAAGGTGCCGGGATGCACGGGGAGGGACTGAGTTGTCTGGCTTCGGGGAGAGGGCTGGAGGGGCGGCTTTCTCCAGACAGAAGCGCTGGGCGCCATACCTGAGTCTCCATCAACCTTGCTAACTCTATTTGTCCTGCCCTGGTGATTACCTGGGACCTCTCCCCACCCAACCTGTGGGTCCACCCACACGCTTCCAGTTGCTTTTCTATACAAATGGCCTGTCTTGGTTCCTGCTGCAGACTTTCCTAAAATCTCTCAAAGGTTCACAAACCCCAAACAAGCCCCAACTGGCCTCGGCATGCCCCATACCTCTTGCTTAACAACCCCAAGCCTGGCACTAGTGGCAGCCAGCCTCAGTTCACAGCTTAGCCTCTCCCAGGTGCCTCCAAGCCCAGCACAGGTGGCTACCACCTGCATATCACTTTGTAGCTCATACCAAATGGCCCAGGCAGGGCAGCAGTTGGCCTTGGCCTACACCACAGCCCATCCCAAGAGGCCCCAGAACCAATGCTTCCGGTGGCCACCTTAGACCACACCATAGTACCACTCAAACAATTCCACAAATGACACACCCAAAGGGCAGACTCAACAAGCATCCATACTCCATAGGCTCGACCCCTGCACAGCAGCTCCTCCACCATAGTCACGGCCGGTCCTCACAGCCATGCAGCCTGAGGGCCAGTCCCACCCACTGACGTGCAAGCAGCAACCAAGACCGAACTGAGCAGACACACCCCACACAAGGGACACACCTGGAGCACCCAGCTCAGGTGACCAGGGAGACTGCACCACTGAGCCCCACAGAACACCTACTACATAAGGGCACTCTGCTAAGACCAGGAGACATAACAGCCCTACCTAATACACAGAAATAAACACAGAGAAGTGGCCAAAATGAGGAGACAAAGAAACATGTCCCACATGAAAGTACAGAACAAAACTCCAGAAAAAGAACTCAACAAAATGGAGACAAGCAATCTACCAGATTAAGAGTTCAAAACACTGGTAATAAGAATGTTCAATGATGTCAGTGAGAACTTCAACAAAGAGACAGTAAACATCAAAAATGGAGATAGAAAGCATAAAAAAGAACCAGTCAGAAACGAAGAAAACGATTAATGAAATGAAGAATACATTGGAGGGAATCAATAGATTAGATGAAGCAAAGGATCGAATCAGCTATTTGAAAGATAAAGTAACAGAAAACACCCAATCAGAACAGCAACAACACAACAAAATTATCATTTAGAGTTGAAGGACAGATAAAGAGCTTCCCAGACAAGAAAAAGCTAAAGGGGTTCATCACCACCAAATCGTATTATAAGAAACATTAAAAGGACTTCCTTAAGAAGAAGAAAAAAAGATTAAAAAAATACAAATAATAAATAGCAATCACTACATATCTATCGACAATTACTTTAAATATAAATAGATGAAATGCTCCAATCAAAAGACATAGGGTGGCCGAATGGATAGGAAAACAAGGCCCCTACATATACTGCCTACAAGAGATTTACACAGACTGAAAGAAAAGGGATAGAAAAAGATATTTCATGAAAATGGAAACAAAAAAAAAAACTGGGTAGCTACATTTATACCAGACAAAACAGACTTTCAACAAAGGGTATAATAAGAGACAAAGATGAACCCAGCAATGGAATTGCTAGGTATTTGTCCAAAAAACACAAAACATTTTTTAAAAAGGACATATCTACCCCTATGTTCATTGCAGCATTTTTTACAATAGCCAAGATATGTACAATGAAATATTACTCAGCCATAAACAAGAATGAAATTTTTCCATTTGCCATGACATGGATTGGCCTAAAGAATATTATGCTAAATGAAACATATGCTAAATAAAGACAAATACCACATGATCTCACTTATATATGCAATCTAAAAAACAAAATAAACAAAGTGGAAACAGACCCATAGATACAGGAAACAAGCTAATAATTGCCATATGGGAAGGGGTCTGGGGGCTGGGAGAAAAAAAATAAAGGAATTAAATAAAAATTGGTAGTTACAAAATAGTCTCAAGGATATGAAGTACAGCATAGGGAATATAGTCAATAATATTTTAATAACTATATTATATTCAGCTATAATTGAAAACTAAAAGTTATTAAAAGAAAAAGTGTATATATACAAATGAAAAATCAAAAGAGGCAAAATATTAGGTGAATTTAGGTAAACACTGTTAGAATTATGATTTTTAGAACTCTGTAATTTAGCCAACGGCTTGCAGCAATCCAAGGAGCATTTATTTGGGGGGAAAAATGGTCGTATCTCAGTAAGAACTTTCCATACTACATCTCCCCTCTCCAACTCCGAAGTAGCCTTGAAAACCAATAGCCCACAATCACAGTGAAAACCAGCAGTCACTAGAGGGGGCAGAGCTGGGTTAGAGCTCCTTCAAAGCCCTATTTGCATGTTCAGGAAATAACTGAGAAGGTTCTGAGCTCTCAGCCCCTTGCTGACTGAGTCTCTTCACAAGCACAAAGTGAAAGCGAAGGTTAAGTTGTCAGCTACCTGCCTGAGTGCTGAAGATATATCTCCAAGATGCACACTGAGCCCCTTCGAATGTGAGATTTATTGGTTCCAGGTGTTTAAGGAAACCTCTGTCCAGTCATTAGCTACCCATTAAGCTAGCCAAGCAAGACTTCAGTGGTCATATACAACAAAGAACACTGACTCTACAGAATTATTTCAGAAAATAAGCAATAATACAAACCCCAGGGAAGTAAGAGAGACTCTAGTTTTTTAAATATATCCAGTTTTTAATGAAAAACATTACCAGGTTTGTAAAATGCAAAGCAAATATGGCCCATACACAAGGGGAAAAAAAAACAATCAATAGAAACTGTCCCTGAGGCAGCCCAAATGTTGAATTTACTAAACTTTATTTTTTAAATTAATTTTTAAATTTAAATATTGTTGGTATATAATCTTATATTGGTTATATTAGTTTCAGGTGTACCATATAGTGATTCAAAATTTTTATACCTAACAATGTGATCATTTCGCTAATTTAAACTTACTAGACTTTAAATCAGCTATTGTAAATAGTTTCATAAACTAAAGGAAATCATATCTAAGGAACTAAAGGAGAGTATGAGAACAATGTCTCACCTAATAGAGAATATTAAAAAAAGACACAGAAATTATAAAAATGAACCGAATAGAAATTCTGGAATTCAAAAGTATAAAACTGAAGGGAAAATTCACTAGAAGCGCAAAACTGCACATTTGAGCAGGCAGAAGAAAAATCAGTGAACTGGAAAATAGATAAATTCACATCAATAAGTCTGAGAAGAAAGAGAAAGAGTGAAAAAAATGAGACAGAGCCTTACACATGATAGAAGCCCCATAAGGAGAGAAGAAAAAAAGGGGCAGAAAAATATTTGAAGAAACAATAGCCAAAATATTTCCAAATTTGATAAGAAAAATTAATCAGCACATCCAAAAAGTTGAACAAATTCTAAGATAGACTCAGAGAGATCTATACCCAGACACATCATATATCTATTATACATTAATCAGGAGTTATTTTATTTAGACGATGATACAAAATTAGGAGAAAATAAATAGGCTAATGAGAAGAAATTGAAGATAAAATAAAGGTGGGGAGTTAAGATATTTAGACAATTATTTATCATTTAAAGATCAGGGCTGTAGTATTTAATATGTGAAAACGCCAGGGAAATAAATTTCAGGAAAGCTACATAATATCTATAGACTACATAATTCCCCTTGTGGATTATCTGATATTTTATTTTTAATCCCATTCTGATTTCCCATAGTCTCTTGACACATGTTGGTGAAGCTCACTTTAAAAAATCATAATAATATACTCATTTAACAACAACAAAAAATTAGATCGCTTGATGCTTGGGATTATTTGTACCACTGCTTTTCTCCATTGTGGAAAATGGAGAAATGATCATATACTGATATTCAAATGCACACTCTAACATACCAATGAAATATCTCCAACATCATGTATGCATGTATAAATTCATGAGTACTCACCACTGAATTGTATTTGCTAATGGCTGCCGGGCTCAACCACAACTCTTGACTTTTAGGAACTTGAATGCATCTATTTCAAAGTTTTTATGGAAGGCAGAATACAAGTAGAGGACTATGTCATTTACACATCACCTTATTTTATCCCAGCCCCTTTTCTACTCAAACACCAGCACTCTGGTAAAGCCTAAAGGAATATGCCTCATTTATTATCTATAATGTTAAAATTGAAAAGGGTAACCAGCATTCGTGAATGAAATTAGAAGCAGATAGGAAATTATTTATCCTACGAATGAAGGGGCTTTGAATTGAAGCCCAAATACAAAACCACAGACACTGAGATGCTCAGGCATCGCTTCCGCGCACGGAGCGGCTGCACCCGTCCCCCCACATGCACTGCTCTCTCCTCAGATCCTGCCTATTCACGAACGCAGCGGCTGTGCTCATCACGATATCCGCATAAAACTGTTGGAGAAAATCCTAGGCAACAGTCAAAAGCACCGCCCCAATTTTCCTCTAAGCTCATCCTAAGGGAAAGAACCCAATCCATCCTCAAACCCCAAGAGCACCTCTTCAGACAGCTCCCAGGCACTTCTGGCCAGATTTGTCTCCTAAAGCTGACAACAGCCCCTGATGCCTGCTCCACAAGTAGGAATTTAGGCTTATGATGCCTGGGAATCGCTAGTCAGAAGTTAGATAAACAAAGAAACACACCCAGGAGAGTGTTGGCAGACGAATCCGTATCCTAGGGTGTTTGCACTGTATCTACAATCTCAGAGGAGCCCAGTACCCCAAGTGAATCTTCACTCAAGTTCACCATGATGCACACTCATTTCTTCATAACACAGTAAGAGTATTCAGGTACTCTGAGAACCTTTCCTATGATTACTTAAATAGATAACCCCCAGCATACACATGTGGAGGGGGGAGGAGAGAGGGGGGAGGGAGAGAGAGAGAGAATGAGAGAGAGAGAGAAAAAACAGGAGAAAAAAAAAGACCAAATCGAAACCACTTCTATGTTACCCAAGCTCTTCACTTAGATCAGTTTGTCAATCTGGGCACTATTGACATTGTGGCTCAGATAATTTTTTGTTGTGTGTGTGTTGGCGGGGTGCTCCTTTATGAACTGTTGAAGGTTTAGAAGCATCTCTTGTTTCTGCTCCTCTCAGTTGTGACCAAAAGTGTCTCCAGACATTGCGAAATGTTCCAAATGGCAAAAATTTCCTAATTCCCCCTTGAAGACACCTGCCTTAGACCAAAAAGTTTCCCCCAGTGTGGGTCCAATCAGCATGCAAATAGCCATATTACAAAAATAGATGAAAGATTAACTAGTTGGTTCTGTAATACATAGTCAGGGAAGAGGTTAGATTTTTATGATCAGAAGTCCGTCTCAGCAATAGTAAAGGGCCCCTGCCACCTATTAATTAGTTTTCCCTGTGACAGCCTCATGTCAGATTGTCCTGGCTTCCTTTCTGACATCATTTCCCACATAGTGTTCAAGCGACAAGTCACCTAGTTGGGACCCTCCTGCAAAACAATTTTCCACAATTTCTCTCTCAGCAAATACGTGTGTGTGTGTGTGTGTGTGTGTGTTTCAAAAAATAGCAGGAAAGGAATTAGGCTGAGGAACTGCTGGTGGATTAAGTGTAGTGCAACTTATTCATCTAAAAATCCTATTTTCTCTATCTTTAGTTAGCTATATGGCCTTGAGCAAGAAAGGGGTAACAGTCCATGCTCTGCTTACCTACTGAGGTGTGGAGAGAATCAAATGAGATAATGGATGTGAAAGTATCTTGAAAATATAAAGTATTCTACAATTATAAGGTGCTTATTATTTCCACGAATGTCCAGGTCTGCAAAACTAAAAGGGGAAAAAAGCTGTGAGGGGCAGGATGGGATATTTTAATTCCTAGGGCCAAAGTGGAAAAGTAGAAAAGAATAGAATGGGATGAGAAAGCAACTTGTTAAGCTTTGAAAATGAAAACCATGGTGAGATGGATGGATGTCGAATACTAACATCCCAAATCAACATGGGAACCAAAAATGATAAAGGAAATGCCATTTGATTTAAAAGCTTCAAGTCCTCTAAATTTATAAAACAATGTTTCTCACACTGTATGCCTTGTAACACAAGTGTTTCTCAAAATATTGCTATTAGGTAGCAGGGAATGAATTTGGGGAAGCTGCATCTTATGGGAGTTGCAATATATATTAACAGAAAGACTCGTGAAAAACATGCAGTAAATAAATTGTTTTATTTTGTTCAATTCACTATTTCGTAAACGTATTTGACCTGAGAACCCTATTCGGTTATTTATTTTAACCTGTGTTAGGATTGAAGTATGTAACATACAGGATTTCCAGATGCAAAGAAAATGAATCAATAGATGATTGCTGAATATACAGGTGGTTGCATGTATAGAGATCTAAGCCGAGATGGTAGATCCATCTTCCGAGAGCACTGATTAAATTTTTCCTGAGGTGGCACATCTAGTTCTGGGCTCCCAAAAACCTGAATTAGAGAGAACTGAAAGACCATGAAAGTGGTAAATTTCATTAAAGGAACTGGTTGAAAGATGTACATTGTGTACATCTGATAGAGAAGTTGATGAGAACAGAGAGCAATAAAAAGTGTCCATTTGAACAGCCTTAACCGAACACAGACTGCTCTGGAGTGTCGCCTTCCCTCCGCCTGCCCGCGGCAGATCCTTCCCAACTTCTCTCTCCCTCCACCAAACTTACACATTCTTCCTCCTTCCCGCAGCTTTTGCGCCATGGATCTCTGTCCCCATATTCGTTTCATTTCCAATGATCAGAACCCTATTCTAGAACTTCGATCCTATACCTATGCGTCTCACTCAACTAAGTACCAAAGACGGGTGTGTTGCACACAAAAAAAATACATTCGTAGCAGAGCAGGTGTAGGAGACTGGCTTTTGTGGACAGTATTAAAAGTGAATACCCATCTACTGTTATTAATTAGATACAATTTTATTTTGAGGAGAAAACAGAAACTAGAAGAGGATAGAAACCAAGAGGGACTAAGAACATCAAAAGACACATTTTAGAGCAGTTGGAAATTGGCGAGTAGCTTTTAAAAGACATTAAGGGAATCAGGTACAGGCACTGTAAAGAGTCCTAGAAAAAATATAAATTAAAAAGAAAAAACCCAACTCTTCATGTCAGAGGGACAGTGACTGAATACTGAATGGCCAAGTGTGAAACTACAAGAGATGGTGAGCATGGGAGCCAGAGAAAGCCTTCAAAGCTTTGATCCTGCGCGCCGGCCTGGAGAGCAGAAGGCGAAGGAAGAAGTGCGCGCTCCAGCTGCATCTTGGTATCGCCACAAAGCAAATGAGGAGAGGAAAAAATCCCCATCTCAAAACAGACCCAGAGTGGGTGTGTGGCTTCGATCTGACAGTCTCATTTTACTTCAGTGCTTTTCGAGAGAGTGGAGAGTAGAAAAAGGGAGAGAGGAGGAGGTGAGAGAAAAAACACAGCCAGTTTTGCAATTAAATTTCAGGATCTTTTCATTATTTAGTTGCAATTCATTAAAAGTTATTTTTCGTTCCAGGCCCCTCCTTCCTTAAAACTCTTGCTCTACTCACTACCCCCTGCTGCATGACAGGTCGGTAGACAGACAGACACACACACACACACACACACACACGCACACGCACACGCACACACAGTCCTCTTGACATGAATCACAGCAGGCAGAGCAGCCCCACCTCGATACTCGCCTCTGTAACCGGGAACACAAACAATATGCGGGAGGTTTTTTGGCCTTGAGAACGCTTTAGCCATGATGGTACAGTTCCACTTTTACTCAGAAAAAGCTGAAAGGAAACTAAAAGGTTTAATAGGTACAAATGTTGTGCTTCGGCTACAAACAATAAATAAAGCCGAAGTGGCAGCCTGCGGCCAAAGCCTTCGTGAACTTTCATGCCGTGGTTGTTGTGTGTTTGTCTGTTTTACTATTTAATGGCTGTCATTTCTAAGCTTAACATAAAACCGGGGATGATGAAGAAAAATCTGAAACTACTCAAGTCTGACTTGACGAATCTGCGCAGGCAACAGTAGGATCTCTGGCCAAGGAGAAACTATGGCTGTGCCCATGAGACTGCGGAGGCCCGGGCCTCAGTTCGGAACGAATTAGGCTGTGTTCTTTGGGCATTTGATTCCGTCTATTCTACCAAGTGCTAAATATATATATATATATATATATATATATATATATATATATTCTGTCAGAAGTTCTACAGAACAAAGCTAGTTCACTTGGCCAGAGGCCAAAAAAACCTAATTAGTTCTGTGAATTTGTTTAATGTTTAAACCTAACCACTAGTGGACAACTGTACGGACCCAAAGAGGTTTTCTAAATGCAAAGCATTAATGCAGAGGAATAAAAGGAATCATTTTTTTTCTTTAACCTGCACTCCAGAAGGAAAGAAAAGCCTGAGGAGGGAAAGAGAAATCACTTACAGGGCTTCCAGGACTCTACAGGGCCCTGGGGAAGGAACAGAGGGTCATCCACAGGGCTAATAAAACATCTCGGTACTCGGACCACTGCGCAAATAATATATTCCTCATGCTCCCCACAGCCTGGTAAGGAAGAGGCACGTACTTTTATCCCCAGCACCATGATGTAGCCTTAGAGGCTCTCTGTCCCCTTGTCAGAGTCTCCACGGTTTCCCTGTTCAGGAACAGACACATTTCGCAGAAGCAGAGTTGAAGTGCTGTCTCTAATTCACTTTCTTCATCGAAGCTCAGATCCACACACTGATCAACTTTGCATTCATTTCGCAACATCAGCCACCTCATCTGAATGACACTATTTTAGTGACAATAAATGTTGCATGGGCACCAGTGAAGTGAGAAACGGCATCCTGCACTAATGCCCCATGTGCCTACCATCTCCCTAAGATCCTGAGGCCCGTTTCAAAGCAAGGAGAATTTACACCTAATTAAAACTGCAGGGGAAATAGAATGTCAGAGGCAGAATTTAGTTTCTTAGAATTAAGAGTATTTCTGAGGCGTCAGACTAGTCAGTCCACCAGACTTGCGGAGGACGGAGGGAGATGGAGAGGGAGATAATGTGTGTGGATGGGTGCGGGGCTGATCGGGAAGGAGGAGCTAGACGGTTCTTTTTTACAGACGCTGACTTAGGTGTGAAGGAGTGAAAGCACTAGAAAATGCATTCATTGTTGCCCCCACATTTTTCTGTTTCCCCTACATGCCTAAGCCACTGCTCTTCTGGTAGAACAAGGAACAAACACATGTTTAGCTGAAGGAGGAAGAAACAGGAGTCCACACGATTCACCAAGCAGATGACTTCAGATAACAGAAAAGTGAATGTGTCTCATTTTATCATTGAAGAAGCTAAAGTACGAGGAGGAACAGAGACTTGGCCTTTTTTTTAAGTTTAGTATTCGTTTACCAGCTAGTTTCAAGTCCTCAGGCTGCACAGCAAATGGAAGAATGAAAATCTAAAAGTTTTCTTGTTTTTCACCCTCACTTTTTTAAAAAAAGACTTAAAGGGTGCATCTGATGATGGTTAATTCATCCGATGAGAGACCTAAGACCTGTATAAACTATCTTATGACTTTCCTTAAAGTCACAGGTAAGCAAGCCATTTCATTTTGTGTGCAACATTATTACACTTAATCTTGCACATTCAACAGACACAATGGAATGAGGAGATACAGCACCAAAGATAAAGATGGGAAGACTTGGTTCCGGTAAACTGGAAGATTTTTAAAATATTCAACACCCATTTATACACCATCAGAAAATGTTTATAGATGGTGTGGAAGCTTTTCCACAAAGTCTCATTCTAGGCTCATCAGACCCTTTGCAGAGATTCTTGGGTCCTAAATTTATTCAGACCTGCCCGACTACCAGGCTGAGGTAGGCCCAAGTCAGGGCCACTTGGACCTGGACTCATTACCTGCCTCTGCCATTAACTTAGGTACTCCTATCTAAGGAGTATCTAAGGAGTATCTAGGGAAGGAACGTGCTGACCATATTTACAATAACTAATACTTCTGGAGGTTAAGGAGGATTAAAAGGTTCAAGTTTACAAAGGACTTAGGTTTTCCTCCAGTAAAAAGAATCATATCAGCAGAATTCAGATTCCTCACTCAATTTATCTCAGAATCTCTTTCAGGTAGCAAAGAAATACAATTCATAGGTTCAAATAATGAAAATCGTGTCCCATATCCCCTTCTCTATAGCAGAGTCACCTGCTTAGCCATGCTTCCCAGCTTCCTGTATCAACCCATTTCAACGATCCATAAAACAGCAAGGCTAAGGTATCTTACTCACCAACCTCCACTCTTGAGTAGAGATGTGTGTCTATAGTTATTTACCTCTCCTCATCCTTTGTCACCAGAGTTGAAGCTCTCAGTTGCTTTGCTGCCATCCTCATTCTCTGGATACTCCTTTTCCCTCAACCCTGAAATTCAGCCCTTCCCATTCACCAGCCAAACCTCAGATCATCTGATCATCTCCTTCTAAATAAATTACTTTCTCCATCCCACCCAGGACAGCAGGTGGCGCCACAGATAGCTAGCTGTTTCTTTTCTACTGACAAGGCCGCGGACTCTTTGGGTATGGCAACCATTTATACAGGAGAGTTGCGATCTGAAATATTCTGTACGCACAACAATCTCTTCTTTGTACAAACTGGTTTTAAGATTGAGTGATCATGTAGAAAAAGAGAAATGTTTTCTAGCTTTTTTTCCCCTCCTCATGTCAGCACTAGCCCATACGACAAGGCTCTCATTATCTTCTTGCTCTGGTTATGAATGAGCAGAGACGGCCCAGCAATAAAAGTTGGTGCCATTTGCCAAGTCTCCCAGGGCAGTCTCTGCAACTTCCAAAATAGAATAGCAGGGACTGGACACCCAAGTGTGTGTGTGTTACAAAATATTACTGTAACAATTATTTGGGGATTATGCACTTTTCGGAATTAGCTGCGGCTCAGCACCTTTCCATTAGAATTTGCTAAGTGGTGAAAAAGAGACAAAGCTAGCTGTCTGATACCCACAGCATGTAAGGGCAATTAGAAAACATTCATTTTTGTTCCATTCACAGTTCTATTCCCAAAGAACCACAGGCTTTCTAGGCGCTGCCTTGACCACCCAATTCATATCTAGCAGCATACAAAATGATTTTTATTTTTAAAAATATTTCATAAGCATTGGCATTTCAAACTTACCTATCTTATATAATTTTATATCAGGAGGTTCAGTTCAGCCCACATGCAAATGTACTGGCAATTCTAATTAAGGATGAAGGTCTGACAAACAAATGTTAGCATACACAAAGTTTAAACAAAATGTAAATGTTACTGGAGTAAGAGTCAGCAGAACCCAGTACCATCTAACTCACGTGGCAACTTTGGACAAGACATCCTCTCTGAGCCTTCATTTTCTGGGTATACCACTGCCTTACAAAGGGTGAGAAGGGTCAAAGAAATGAGTTCCTAAATGGCTCTGAAAAATATTAAGCTATGCACAAAGCAGAAGCATTGTAATACAGGATCATCTATTCATTCATTGATGAAGCCTGTGTGCTCTTGTTTCCGGAAGTGGAACTACTCTTGATTCCTCACAAATTTTATAATACGATGTTGTGGAGGGTAAGGACAGTGAGAGGTAGTTCAAGTAACTGACAAAAACAAACGTTTCCAGAAGAAAGCAACTAAGAGAGAAAGGAGTCAATAGAATTGTCACACAAGGAACGTCTGAAGGAATGGGTGGGAAGTGTTTAGTCTAGAGAAGACTAGAGAGGGTAACGATGGCTGCTTTCATAAATCTGAAGGGCTCTCGCATGCAAAACACATTAAGTTTTTTCATGGCAGGAGGCAGAACAAAAATCAACCATGCCAAAAAGAAAAAAAGTAACCCACAACCATGGAACTATGTCAAAGGGACACAGGAGCCAACTGAAAAAGCTCCTGATGGCCAAAGCTTTAACAATTTCAGAAACAAAATAAATAAAGTATTGGACTACAAGCCAAAGAAACTGAAGGCCTGTCTCAAATCTCAATGTACTTCCAACCTCCCTGAGTGCCTTTAATGTATATTGGAGTCTACCCGCCTAACTGCAGAGCTGGTTCATTAGTCTCCTGCTCTAGAGCTGAACTTACACAACCAGCTGTCCCAGTCTGGTCTGCAGAACTTCGGATGCAGACGGGAACTACGCTGCCAGCTCACCTGTCTCCAGCGTGCAGGCCACATCTCCTGGGACTTGTCAGCCTTCACAGCCACTTGAGCCAATTACATCTACAGCTATATCTATCTATCTATCTATCTATCTATCTATCTATCTATCTATCAATCATCTATCTATCTATCTATCTATCTATCCATCCATCTCTATCTAATCATATTGGTTCTGTATCTCTGGAGAATCCTGGCTAACACAGATTTTGACCACAAGTCCCTTTCATGACATTTACAAAATCTGATCATAGATTGAGTCAGAGTTATAGGCCAGAACTGTTAGAGGGGAAACCAAATTTTAAAAAATGCAAACTGGCCCCTAATAGGTAAGTTTCAATCTCAGCTCAAAGATTAATGTTCCATTTGGCCAAGAGCCATACTTGCTGACTTAAAAATGGGGGAGGGGACTTAGCTAGATCAGTGGCTCCCAGCCTTCGGTTCCTGGACACCTTAACAGACCACAGAGGTAATCGTTGGGATTTTCAAGTAGTTTTCAATATTTCAGAACTTGAAGGAAAATAGAGCCTTTGATCATACAGCTGGCCCAGTTATCTAAATGTCAAGTTTCTTGGCTTTCCACTGGAATTACAGCAACCAAGCATAATAACTGGCCATCTATGCTGATCGAAAGCTCTGATGCACATGCACACGTGTGTATGAACACGGAGAAGCTATTATTTAATAAGCACAGCTTTTTTTCAGGAGGAAAAAAAACTCATTGAAGCATTGGGCCTTATGAAAAAAGATACCAGAAGGGTTTGGGGGTTATAACACTGGGAAGCCCTGATCTAGTTGATTTATAGCTGAGATCCCTTGCAACTCTTACAGGTTCCGACACCTACTTGCCTCTCGCCTTTCCCAGTGAGGACTGTAATCTTCGTTTACCTGAGACACTGGACACAGATGAATAATGGACTTCCTGGTCTGCCACCCTCCTCGAGTCTGAGGACATCTGTGAGCTTACTGCAGCTGTCCGTTCTCTCTCTACCCATGCATTCAGTACTGAGTGAGTGAAGGCCTTGTGACAGGCAAAAAATAAATAAGTAAATTGCAAGGTTTCCCACAGCCTAGCTGGTCAGCATGCAGGCAAGTGCTTTGGAGTTTAGATGTAGTTAAGTGTCACTTCACATTTCCCAAAGCCTTTGATAGGCGTGGCAGGTTCAGACTCCCACAGAGAAGTTGTCTGCCCAGTCTGAAGGGGAAATGCTACTCAGTAACTAAAGCTACTCCTGGTTAAAGGCGGTTTTAGCTCAGCAGCCTGAGCCGAGGAGGAGGAGTATGGGGTGTGGAAAGAAGCTCCCTTGAACTGAAACTTGAACCTTGAGGTAAACACAGCTGGGACTTGTTCCAACACTGGCTTCTATGACCTGGAAACAAGAGCACTCTGTGTCCCAGCAAAACGCATGTTCGCTGAGCCTCATCTCGCCTATTTCTAAACCTCGATCAACTGCAAAGTAGCTTTAAAAATAAAATGTTTGGCAGGGGAGAGGCTTCTTTTTAGACGGATTTAATTATTTTAATTTAAAATGTGAACATTCCTGATCCTGCAGTCTTCACCAATTTGGAGGCGTACACGCATGCATGACACTCTTTCCCACACACACTCCAGCCCTGAATGAGCTTAGGGGAGACAAGCAGCCAGGCTCTAGCATGACTCCTAACTTTCCATCCAGCTCTGTGTGAAAGAACAGAGCCCACAACTAAAAAATTGAAACTGTCAACTACTTCTGCAAATTGACATTTGGTGGACACAAAGAGAATTAAAGGTGGCAAGGGCAAGCTGGCAATGAATTAAACCGATTAAGGCAGAAGTGTGGTGAGCTTCAGCAGGCTAAGATCTGGCTTTCCAAGACCCAAAATCAAGAATACCAGCACTTTCTTTTTTATTTTAATTTTGTTTTTTTAATATCAGCATCTGGTTTTTTTGCTGTGACCTTAAGCAAGTAGCTCAATCTCTCCGTGCTTCGTTGTTTCAAACACATTGTAAGCCACAACCTCTCTTTGACCCAGAAGGTCTTGACAGAACGCATGTATTACAATTATCACACCCAAAATTGTACTCAATAATTCTAATTATGTATATGTGCGTGGGTGTCTCTTTTTCCCTCATAGTAAATGCTGAAGAAGTTTTAAAGGAAGTTTTAAAAACATCCTCCTTGTGCTCCGGCTCTGGAAGAATTGCGCGCCCTACCCCCACAGAACGGGGAAACGACCACTCTTTTCCTCAGCATCAGTTTCTCTGAGCTGCCAGCCCCAGGACTGGCTCCTCTTTACCCTTGGTTTGGAGCTGGAGGAGTCTATCAGGGCATCCTTTGGTCACACCCCAAATCATTTCAGAGTATTATCTACCTGTTCTAAATGATAACCTTAGGAGCAGAAATCCTGGAAATGTATATCTAGGTTTTGTTGTTTTGGTTTTTACAAGTACAAGATCTGATCAAAAGGCAGGATCAAACTTGCTGGGGGAATATATCATGGTCCTGTTTCCTTCTCTACACAAATCCCTGCCTATGCTATTTTAATGGCTGTGAACCCTGAGAAGACACCTACCAAGAAGGGCTCCTGGTGGTCAACTGGGCTCAAATTTGAAAGCAGAGCTTAGCAGCCATTTCTACGCAGGCGCCTCTCACACAAACCTCACTTCAGGGAGAAGCCTGCACCGGACCCGCGGCCTGCACTATGTTCCTGCCTGCTGAGCCAGCCCTTACAAAGGTGTTACTGGAATAGTATTTCAACCAATGGGACTGAGGCTTTCCCTGTCCAATCGGAGGTGTGCAACTATATCACCATCAGCATCTTCACTAACCAATCAGAGCAGCTCCATTATGACCTTTTGGACCAATCAAACTTCAAGGATTTGGAGTCCTCATTTGCATGAGGAGGGACCAATCAGGGGCCGGGGTGGGTGCTTCTGTCTATATAAGTCAGCTCTTAGTGGTTCTGGGAGTGCACTTTCTCTTTCCAGTGAAGGTGGAATATTGTGCTTCTCTGGCTCCAAATATCTCTCACTGCATCTGAGTGGAATGGACTGGCACCCGAGGACTGCTTCCCAGCCCTGCCATGTCACAACTGTGCTGCTTCTTAATTGTGCTATAACACTTTCAAGCTGTTCCAGTTGTGTTGTATCACAATTGAGCTGTTTGTAGTGAATAAATTTTCCTTCTTCAGCAGGCCTCAAACTAGAATTCCTGTGTTTTAAGTTTATTCTTTCTTTTTTCTTTTTCTTTTTATTATTATTATTATTATTTTGCCATGGAACGGTTTCACATACAGGACAGGCAGACGGGAGCTTTTAGTAAAATGTTCAATGGATATGTGCCCTTGCTAAGTGTTCTTCCTTCTTTGGGCCTCTGTTACTTCTTCATAAAATGGGGTAAGAAACAAGGAAGTATTACGCTTTCCAATGTTTTATAGCCAAAATCACTGGCCTGGCCGAGCTGCCTAGAGCCTTGCAAATTGAAATCTACAGTAGGACTTTGAGCTCTCTTGTCCTAAGAGCTCTCAATTCATTGGCTTTACCTGTAATGTGATTATAGATTGTTTTATAGAAATATAAGAAAGTAATGTACATGTTACTGGCTCTAGGGCAAAGTTAAAGTGGAAAAGTAGAATATAAATAGGAAAATGGAATACATCCCCAAACAAGATGTCGAATGAAGGAAAAAAATAGTGGCAGAATGACACATATACATTAGGATATTACCTGTGTAAATTAAGAAAAACACATAAATACACATATATACACATATCTAAAAGTACAAAAATGCAACGGAATACATAACCGAATTCATCTTTGCCTCTAGTGATGTATGGAGAGCAATGGGGCCGAAAATAGGGGACAGAAATGAACTTGTCCGTAATGTTTTATTTCTCCCACTAGGAAAAAATGTAATGCAAATTTTATGTTAAAAAATGGTAACAGTTGTTATGAAACATGAATAAGTCCTAGAGATCTGCTATACAACATAGTGCCCGTAGTTAACAATACCTTATTATACATTTAAAAATTGGTTAAGTGGGCGGATACATTAAGTGTTCTTGTTACAATGAAAGATGTTTACCAATTCTGAGTAGAGATCTGGTGTGCGTGTTACATTATTGATTCTTAGTGTTTTCTAGTATTTTTCTACATTCTCAAAAAGATTAATCATTTTTAAAAGCGAAATGTTGATTTTTTTCAAAATCTGTGAAATGTTCATGGGTTATTTTGAGGTGATAAATGAATTTAATCTCAAAACTAGGAAAATGAAAAAGAGAAAAAATAACAGGTCAAAGAAAAATGAAAGAGAGACTCACTAGAACATGACAGAGAGGCTCTGGGAATCTCAGGAACTTCTTGACCAAAAGTAATTAATAAATTCCTGTTCTAGAACTTAAGCCAAAGATTTAACAAATGGACCTATTACAAGATGGAGGCTCCTGGGTGTTCCATCCCCCACCATATGTATTTAAAACCCCACTCTGTTGCACTGATTTCTCCAGACAGAAACTTCCAGTGAGTCTCCTCCAACTGCCTAGCCTTTCAGGGACAAATTTTCCATCTCGGTTTCCAAGGTGGCTGTTATAACACCACAAATCACCTTCTGCCATTCCTTCTTGAGCCAAATTCCTACTGGTTTCCAGGAATCATATGAGGAATATGGTTCTCTGAATTTATTTCCTCACAGTACTCAGCTTACAACATTTGTTAAACTAAATGTCTTACTACAAAAGCTGATCCTGCTGAAGATAAAGCTTTTCATTTTTCCCCTTACTGCCTTCCCCCAAGTTAAATCCCTGTCACAGTCAGAAATGCCATTTTATCCCCCAACTCTGAAGAAATCCCAGTCATCTTGGCTCTCTGCTGCATAGTGATTGACAATTGAATCCATTTGCTTTTATCGACTCGCTGGCTCTCGCTTTCCCCCCATGGCCCCTTTTGTTAGTCCTTTCCCTCCAGCCTCCTTGCTTTTTGTGGGCACCTCACAATATGATGTTTTTGAATGGCTCTTCCTGCCCTGACTCTCTGCCACACACAAGAGCCATAGCCTCTCCTGGCTAATGCAACTGAAGCACCGGCTCCAGAGTTTGCTCTCTAAGGGTAGCAATGACCTTGTATTCAGCCAGGAAAACAGCTGCAGTCAAACAAGATATGGATCCCGGACAACATCAAGAGAAAGGTTGAAGGCCCTGTTGATAAGCGACAGGGGTAAGTCGGGAAGACAGTCAGGCAAGGGAGAGTGTTAAATGAAACAGATAAACACAGGCTTCATGTGTTCAGAAGCATGAAGTTACCTCACTGTTCAGAGAGACCACTGATAGGACAATCTAAGGGAAGGGATCAGGGCTTCGCCTGTAATTATCACTCTGTCCCTGATTTCCAGTGTGGCTTTGGGCAACTCACTTTAAAGTATCTGAGACTCAAATCCCCCATCTGGAAAACATTACCATCGTGGAAACTGTTACTGTGGGAAAAGACCTTAGAGATCAGCCCTAGTCCAAGCCCTCATTTCACAGTTTGAAAACTCTGAGGCCCAGGGAGGGGGAGCAAGTTGTACTATGTGGTCCAATATTTACCTTTCTTAAGTCCATGAGCTTGTTTGTGAAGCCAAATGAAATAGAACGTATGAGTCCTCTGAATCCTGTAGAAGTGAGAGGCTATGGAATTACAAGGTGTTATTCCTGGCAGCCTCATTGCCTATGGTCCCTTAACATAACCCTGTCTCCTGAAGGAAGACATACCAATCCGACTTCTTATTTCCTCAAGACCACTGGACACACAGCTGTCTCCCTCGCCTGGCCATCGCAGCAGCAAACCCAGGAAACCCAGACAGCAGCTCTGTGCCCTGTTGTCCGCTGCTGCCTCTCCCAGTCCTCCTACCTAAGGGTATGGAAACAGCAGGTCCCCCAACCTTTTGCTCTGGGCCGATGCTGCCTCACACAGTGTGACACTCAACATTTCAGTGCCATAAGTAGATGCAATCGAGCAGGGAGAAGTTCATTACAAAGAGCCTCCTGGAGGGCTACGGGGACAGTTGGGGTCAGAATCACACAGATCAGAGAAAGGCTGAGGGAGTCTAAAAGGACAGAGTGCAAAATAAAGAGCATATCTTGGACGACGCTTTTCCTTTCGGTGCATATCATGCCAAAATGGCTTTTCATTTAAAAGAGTGATTTGAGGATGCTCTCATTTAGTATGTGACCCGGCTGACTGAAGCAGGCCTGTGGATTTTTCAGTCTACTAAATGAGATTCTCAGAAAATAAGGGAAGCCCATTCCTGGCATTAGCTGCGTCCACTTTGGGCCTCTCATGGTACTTAGTGCTGGAAGATACCAAAGTGATACCTCAGGGTTGAATGGTGGAGGCAAAAATCAAAATCTTTTCAGAGTCTTTCAGTGTTTGGCTAGAAGTGACTTGGCCTTGATTCATGAATCGTCGGGGTCAGCAACATCATGACATCACCACCTTATCTAGACAATAAATCCTGATCCTTTGGCCCCTCTGATTAACTGGTAACCACTGTCTTCAAAATTAAGCTGGGATTTTGGCTCCCCCCCACTACATCATCTCCACATCACTGAGTAACAAACCAGGCACACTCACCTATTCCCTACAAATACACATATGCAAGGAGCTAGGTGAGTCATGGTGTAGGATTTAACAACCAACACCTTGGCCTTGACTTATAAAGACTGCCTCTCTCTCTCTTTACAGCCTAACTTCCTAACTGTTTCTTTCTCAGATGAGCACGTGTTTTTGTTTAGCTTTAAGTCAAACCACATATATCTGAAAACTCACTATGGCACTGGCACCATTCCCCTCCTTTTACCCTATTTAGCCAAATGGATATGACTATGTCATTTATGAAACATCTTATGAAACATATCAAGGCTACAGCTTCGCACATATAGGATTTGCTGTGGGAAAAGACGATGTGGCTTATATATCATACACACAGAACACACATTTTGATAGGCAATGAGCAGATCTCTTCCCTTGCCAAGTGGTACAGTGCAAGGCAGCCCATAAAAACAAGCACACGGAGATGCATACACAAATACGGAGAGCCAGTAAGGGGAAACGTTATTGAACTGCCCCCAAGGGGAGATTGAGAACAGTGAACTTACACTGAGGATACCTCTACAAATCTAAGCAAAGAGAGATTTGAGATGACAACTGTTGTGCCAATGCACAAAGAAGCTGTGTAACAGGACTACTCACTCTCTGGGCCTTGGACAAAAAGTGCCAGCGAGTCAACATGAATCTTTGTGAAGGGCACAGCTCTTTCAAAAATGCCCCATCTTGTTGGGCATGCTAGAAGCCTCAAGGATCAGAGCACTGGGGACACCAAGATGCCAAATCAACTCAAGATTCTATAAACTGAATGAATATCCTTTTCACATCCTACTCTTTTCTGTTAATATTTCCTCATTCAATAATTACTTCAGTCACAGAGGTAGAGTTTATTGCTATGGATAAACAAACTAACTTCTCCCCAACAGGGAAGACTTTCTCGTTAACTAAATGAGAGTGGTACGAGAATCTGTGGCATGTTACTCCACCTGTTAGAAAGGTTGAAAAGAAGAAACTAGTTAATACTATGGCGTATATATTTCCTATCAACTCTACTGGGTCCACGCTGCCCAGTTGACTTCTCCCAGTGCATCTCTTTCTTGTACTTGAAGCACTTCATGTTTTGGAACCAAACCCGGCCATAAACCTCAGATCCAATAACTAAGTCCTTGTCTTATTCTACCTGTGCCACAGTATCTAACCCCAAACTTTAATTCTTATAGGACCAAGCTCCCTTCTGAATGCCCAGTCTTCCTAGAATAGTGATGGAAATATTCTATACCCAGTAGTAATGAGAAGCCCTGTCATCCAAGCATCAACAGAGGCTGAATGGGGAACTCGGACTTCTACTTCCACCTAGAAGCAACAAGGCAGCATACTGCTTTCCCCTGCTGAAGCAGTATCAGAGAAAGTTAACTAAAACGGAAGTTTTAAGTAAGACCCAAAGTCTCATAACATACTACAAAGTCATCCAGGTTTCTGTCAAAAATCACTCATCAAACCAAGAATGAGAAATACCTCCAACTAAATGGAAAAGGGCAATCGATAGATGCCAAAGCTAATATGGCAGGGATGTTAGAATTATTGGCAAAAATTTTTAAAGCAGCCATGATAAAAATGCTTCACTAAGCAATTACAAACTCTCTTGAAGCAAATGAAAAAATAGGAAGTCTAGGAAAACAAATAGAAGATACAAAGAACCAAGTAGAAATTTTAGAAATGAAAAATACAGTGACCGAAATTGAAAAAAAAAAGAAATCAACAAATTGACTCTATAGCAGAATGGAGAGGACTAAGGAAAGAATCAAGTAACTTGAAGATAAATAAAAATTATCCAATCTGAACAATAGACAAAAATAGACTGAAAAAATGAACAAGGTCTCAGAGACTTGTGGGACTTTGAAAAATATCTGTCACCGGAGGAGGCCGGAACAATAAGATAAGAAAGGTTTGATGGCAAATGCATTCAAAGAAATAATGGCTGAAAACTTCCCCAAAGTGGTAAAAGACATAAACCCACAAATTCAAGAAGCTGAGGGTATTCCAAACTGGATGAACCCAAAGAAATCCATATCATAGCCATATATCATAGCCAAACTTCTGAAAACTAAAGACATTAAAAAGAAAGATCTACCCTAAAGACTCCACCAACAAAACTATTAGAACCGATAAATGAACTCAGTAAAGTAGCAGGATACAAAGTTAATATTCAGAAATTGGTTGCATGTTTATACACCAATAACAAACTATCAGAAAGAGAAATTAAGAAAACAATCCCATTTACAATTGTATCAAAAAGAATAAAATACCTAGGAATAAATTGAACCAAGGCAGTAAAAGACTTCTACTCAGAAAATTACAAGACATTTAAGAAGGAAATTGAAGAAGACACAAATAAATGGAAGCATATAACGTGCTCATGGATAGGAAGAATCAACATTATGAAAATGTCCATACTACCCAAAGCAATCTATAGAGTCAATGCAATCCCTATCAAAACATCAATGGCATTTTTCACAGAACTAGAACAAATACTCTCAAAATTTATATGCAACCACAAGAGATCCCTAGTAGACGTGGCAATCTTGAGAAAGAAGAACAAATCGAACTGTCCTACAAGGCTATAGTCATCAAAGCAGCATGGTACCAGAATAAAAACAGACACAGATCAATGGAACAGAATAGAGAGCCCAGAAATAAACCCATGCCTATGTAGTCATTTAATCTATGACAAAGGAGGCAAGAATATACAATGGGGTAATGACAGTCTCTTCAACAAATAGTGTTGGGAAAACTGGATACACATAGGCAACATCAAGAAGGAAGAAACAACAATGAAAAGAGTAAAATTATGGGTACATGCAATAGAGTCTGCTTCTCCTGTTGTGCATTCTAAATGTTTAAAATTTGAAGCAAAAATTATAACAGTGTCTGATGTGCTTCTAAATATATGCACAGGAAATATTTAAGACAATTATATTATCAATGAGGGAGGATAAAAAGACTTAAAGAGAGGCAAGGTTTACTCAAACAGGTAAAATGTTGCTATTAGTAGACTATGATAATTTATGCACAGGCACTCTAGAAAACAGTTTTGAAGTTTCTTTAAAAAATAAACGTACACTTACTGTATGCCTGAGTAGTCACACTCCTGGGCATTCTCTCAAAGAAATGAAAACATGTCCACACAGAAATCTGTGCACTGATCTGAACAGTTTTATTTGTAATAGCCAAAAACTGGAGACAACCAAATGTCCCTCAATAGGTAAATGATTAAACAAACTGTGACAGATTCATTCCATGGAATACCGTTCGACAGTAAAAAGGAGTGTACAATTTCTACACAAAACAACTTGGATGGCTCTCAAGGGCATTATGCTGAGTGAAAAAAAGCTGACCTTAAAAGGTCACATGCTCTATGACTCCATTTACATAACATGTTTGAAATGTAAAAGTATCAATTTGGGGAAAAGATTAGTGGTTGATAGAGACTTGAGATAGTCAGAGTTGGGGGGGTCGATGTGACTATGAAGACAATAATAGGCTGGCACAAGAAAACTGGTTGTGGTGGTGGTTATACGAATCTACACCTGGGGTAAAATGACAAAACTAAAAACATCCATTGTTCCAACATCAAGTTCATGGTTTTGACCTTATACTATAGTTATGTAAGATGTAACCATTCAGGGAGCTGGGCGAAGGGTACACAGAACCTCTCCACCCTTTCAACCTCCCATGAATCTCTATTTCAAAATTTTAAAAATCAAGCCACTGTAGCAGGCAGAGTAATGATCCTTCAAAGTAATCCGTGACCTACTACTCCTAGAACCTGTGAATATTTTATGGCACAAGGGGAAGTAAGGTTATAGATGGAATTCAGTTTGCAAATCAACTAACTTTGAGATGGGGATATTACCTCGTATTATTCATCTAGGTAGACCCCATGTAATTACAGAGGTCTTTAAAAGTGGAAGAGGGAAGCAGAAGAGTGGGAATCAGAGGAGTTGTGAAAATGGAGGTCAGATTGAAGTGACACCATATAAGGAATCGACTCGCCATTGCTGACTTTACGGGTGTAGCAGGGCCATGAGCCAAGAAACGTGGGCAGCTCTAGAAGCTGGAAAAGGCAAGGAAATGGAGTTTCTCCTAGAACCTCCAGAGAGGAATGCAGCCCTGACCACACCTTGATTTTAATGTAGTGAGGCCTATTTCAGATTCTCGACCTCTGGAACTGCAGGATAATAAATTTATGTTGTTTTAAACCACTAAGTATTTGCTAACTTTTTACAGCAGCAATAGAAAACTAATACGACCACCAACTAGGGCTTAAAAACTAATCCACTCAAAGATGGACAACTGGCTTTTTGCAGAATACATTCAATTCATTAGTCAGAAGTCAATAACTCTGTATGGCAAGCTTAAGTCAATGGCTGATACATCATGGCTAATGGTATTTACAATTCCACATTGCCGATGATGGAAATCTTGTCTCAAAATTGCAGGAAAAGAACCATATCACCCTCTATTAAATGGGGCCTGCTAAACAATGCAGAAATAAGAACACAGAAGCATTTGTGCCATGGACGCTGGAAATCTTGTTTTAGCTAGAAACACCTGTTCGTCGAGGAATTTCCTACTGTGTTGGGAAAGCAGGGCTTCTATACTTATTTTCTAATGGGAAGAATATAGAAATAATAGAAAAATGCATCGAATTAGGAAAAGAGTGGGGAAATTAATACAGATGGTAAAAGGGCCCAGGCAATTTCCTGTAAGAGGAGAATACGTTTTATTCTTTTCTCCATCCCCAGTATCCCAGTGCTTAGCGCACAGTAGATTCTCAATAAATGTTTGCTGAATTGAATAAGAAATGATCATTAATGGACCCTTCCAGATTTAGGATATTCTGTTAGCCCTCATACTCTGCCATGCTCCAAACTGCTAAGACAAGAAGCAAAGAGACAGGCAATAACCATTTATTCATGGATGGGAACACCACTTATACCCACCTCCCCAATCGCAAAGCATAGATAGGGCATATATTTGTGTTAGCGGAGCTTAAGGAATTTTGCCTTTAATATAGGATGTGAGATCTCCACAATAGCTAATACTCCAAATGGCCCAGGAGTCCCAAGGGTCCTCATGAAGGTATCTGGTGCTGGCAAGTGTTCCCTATTTTTGTCAAGGCCATTGGCTAAAAGAAATATGTAGAAATCGGGAGCTAGATGAAAAAGCACGTGAGAGAGATGGGAGCAGGTGAGCACGAGTGAGCTTTTACAGAATATACCTTATGGATTAATAATGAACTTGTGGAGGGTGAGTGCTGAACAGACATTTTTAAGAATCTGAAAGTTGAGAAGTCCAGGATTTGGGAGAACTAGCCTTGACTTGTTCTTGGTGAGAAATGTCAAAGTGACTGCTAAGTGATTCTTTTTCATAATTAAAAAAAATGCCCATGAAGGCTAATCAGAAAAATGCTGGCAACAGTAGCTGAGAGCTGTGGCCCACAGGCATAGTGATAACAGGCTTTTTTGAGACTCATTTTCATAGCTTCCATTTCAAGCTACCGTGACCATGACAGCCACATAACAGCAATTCTTCTAAGAACTGGGCAAAGGCTACTGCAGAGGTTTTTAACTCACAGTACATGGCTGGACTTCCTGAAAATGTATATAAGTGTCATATATGGAAATGTGCACTTTTCTGAACAGAGTATCCTTGGCATTCATTGAATTTTCACAGGAGTCCATGCCAAAAAAATGTTAGGAGCCACCAAGCAAGATGGCGATGGCCCACTTTATCTACTCCCTACTCAGTAAAGCACATTATCAGAAAGTGTTCCAGTTATTTAGTAACTAAAGAGACAGCAGGTGTCTGTTCCAGCAAGGTGCTGAGACCTGATCTCTGGGTTAATAAACCACATGCCTGCCTAGGATAACATGGCAAATACTGGAAAGTAGGGCAGAAATAATTTAGTAGCACCACGGAATTTTGGTTACTGCAAAAGGCAAGAAAGGAAAGAACACTCTTGACATTTTTACTCAAACAAATTCACATGTGGATTTCACTTTTTGGGTGTTCCCCACACCATTACCCCAGGTACTGGACAATCTCCCAAACTGTAGATAGCAGCTGATAGGTATGTGCTCAGGAAATGTGGACTCGTTTTAACATTGGCCTAAGTAGAGCTCAATTACGAATGGGAAGCTTGAAAACATTTGCAAAAGCTGCTCTAAATGGCTCCACATTTTCTTCTTGCCTGCATGATTTCTTTTTCCATAGCAGGCTAGGTTTGGCCTGTGGGCCATAGTTTCTTTTGACCCCTGCCCTAGGTCAATGAAAGCCAATCACTGGTACTTAGGACTGGAAGACAGTTTAAAAGGTTATCTTGTCCATTACAGAAAATTAAATGGAGAAATATATACACATATGTATGTGTATATATATATATCTATATAGATATATATAATACATATATATATAATATATGTATATTTGACAAGACCACATGCAAATTATTCTGGACAGAGAGAGGGATTTACCTCTCTAAAGAGGTATTCTAAAAAAAATTCACACTTCCACTAGTACCACCTTCTTTTACAACTAACATGATGAGGATGGTCTTTCTAAACCTGAATGCCTCCTGATATGCCTTAAGCTCATTACCTATTACCACTTTCCCATGAAAGGTAAAGCAGCACTCTCCAGCATGCAGACAGCATGTGTACGTGTGCGCGTGCGTGCACACACACACGTTGGAGGGGTGTCTTTAAACCCAATAAGTCAATTATGGAGCCAGATAAGGGACTATAGCATCTTCGAAGCTCATTATTCAGCCCTTCCCCAAGTTTGACAAATATAACCCTCTCCCCAAATCAAGAAGCACAACTTAAAGTTGGCTTATAGTTAGGGTGACCATAAATTTTTTTTTTGTCTAAACTGGCTTATTTTTAAGGGTGAAATAAATATCCTGGGACAACATGTGTAAACCACGACCCTTATACTTATGGTTCTCCATATAGGAAATGCTGTAACTTCCCCCAAACAAAATGGAAATCTATGCGTGTTCTAGACAGAGAATGGCTGGGGCCCAAGACATCATCTTGGTGGTCCCTAATCTCTCCACCCCTCAAATTAAACATCAGGAGCAGCTTCGCGGTTCAGGTAGTGGTGTGATACTTGAAATGAGCTACTGAGGGAGAGAGGTAGAACTTTTTAAATGGACTTTGGAAGGTCTTTTGGAAAATAGGAGATACTTGTTTACATCAAAATCATCTTACTATGGATGGATAAGATGACCTACTGAAGTGCCTTTTAAAAAGATAAAAAATTATGTGCATATTATATGGTCCTGAAGACTTCAGCCCTTTCTCCAGCAGAGAACAAGGGAGGGAAAGACACCGGGTCATTGTGCTTACCTACAGAAAAAGAGAAGAGACCACAAGGTGCGCATTCCCCAGCAGAGGCCTGCAAAGCATTGTGGGCAATTAGGGACCAATAGCAAGAGAGACATAGAGGGTCCTCACTCCTCAACATCACTAAAAGGCAAACGCCCCGCTCTCCACTCTCTTGGCTGATCCCACCCTAGACCAGATTTCCCCAAGGTTAGCACGTGCTTACTGTTGCACAAGGCCAGTGTTGTTTTGAGAAAAGAGGAATGTTCACCTCTGCCTCAAACAAAATTTTCTGTGGGAGAGAAAAGATCTGAAGGAAAAGGTGCCCACGTGACGCGGTCTTGTCCCGCGCCCTTTGTTTAGTTTTCAAGCAGATCTGGAGAAGTGGCACGAACAGCCTGACAAATTCTTTGAGTCTAACTCTATGACTTTGGGTTTGAAAAGGTGCTTTTTGGTGGAGATACTGTCTGTTAGGGAGCTGGCAGCAACTCTTCAGAGGAGATAAAAGGGGGGAAAAATCAAGAAAAAATTTACAATGTCCAAACCTGCTTTCCCAACGCAAGCAAAGGTGGGTAAAGCAGGACCCTAGATGACGTCCCCGTCCCTATCATCCACTCTGGCCCTTCACGCCTGCTCCCTGGGACGCTTACACCGCACAAGCACCACTAGATAGATCAGTTCAAAGGGAGCGTCACAGGCTCAAGGGGCAACTGACGTCTCCTCTTCTCCCCTAAGGGATTTGGAGGGGAAAAAGGTATTCACTGGACACGGACTCAGGAAAGAAGCAAGTGCAGTCAACGTGTCTTTGGGAAGGCGAATCTGTCTCCCAAGCAAATACTTGCATGAGACCGGGACCTCCGCTGTGAGCATGTCGGAAACCCATGAGCATATCTTCGAATGTTTTGAATCCAGCACTTTCTGCTCTTCTCATCTGTCCTAGACACTCACTGGGTAGTTTCCAGGTAATTAGAAGATTGTAGGGGAAAAGCGAGGGAGACAAACTGAGTAAAACAGTGACAGCGGCAGAGTTCTGCAGTTGCACTTTGGCAACAGGGCGCTGCAGGGGTGTGTGTGTGTGTGTACACACACGCGTGCATGTGGGCCTGTGTGTATGTTTTAAAAAGCATTGATGCATTGAAGATTTATTCATTGAACAGGTTGATTTATTTAACAGATTTGGCACATGTCAAATTTACCATGTGTTTACAATAATTGCTACCCGTCTATCAGAGCTGTTATGTAGCCAAATATTTGTTTTAAAAGTATTTTCATTTAAATGACTTTCTGTAGCCTACTCCAGAATCAAGCCACGGTTCACTTTAATACGTTCTGTTCTGTTCTGTAATGCCATGTTAACAACAGCTATTTGGTAGAGGCCTGTGAAATCTAATCTTTCCAGGGTCATTTAATCTCCAGCCAAAATCTAGTCTTTTTTTCCTCCTAGTGATAAATTTCTGGTCGAGAACTGCATTGTGCAGAAAAAAAAATTTAAATATGCACAATGCCCTTTCACGTCACAGTATCTAACACTTTTGGTTTACAAAGTAAAAGCAGTTTCTCGACATAGTGTTAAAATCAGAGATGTGAGTGTTAACGTAAAAATCTGAAAATCTGGCCGCAAGGACAAAAGGGTCCGGTTGTGTGTGTGCATGGGCGTGTGCCTCTGGGATGTGGAAGGGAGGCTGGCACAGCTTAGGGGACAGCCAGGTGGAATAAGAGAAAGTAAACACAGTGAAATCTCAAGTCTTCAATTTGTTGAATCACCCTACTGTATCTGAACAAATGTGCACCAAAAACAAAGTATATTTTTCTCAACTCGAATGAATGCAATCTATCTAGGTTCTGTGGGAGGTAAAATATTGGAAGGTATTTCCAGGGAAGGGACAGAATGTCTAATTACTGGCTGCCATGATTAGTTCGAGACCCTGTATTGCAAATATGGCACTTGCAAGAGCAAGAGCTTCATTTTGACCTCCCGGGTCAAGAGGTGCGAGGCCTAGAAAAGATGGGGTGGGAGGCGGCGCAGGGGAATCCCACCGCCACACAGGGGGACCTCTGACCCACTCAGCAAATATGTTTTTGTTGCTGCTGCTGGGGAAATGTACGAGTCCTCCGGAAGTTAGACCGTGTAATGAGAATGTAGCAGCCCAAATTTCAATCGCTCAGTGGACAGATGGTTAATTATATTCACAGCCACATATTTCACTGGGATAGAGTTTCAGACACTCAGCCAGTTTTATTTGATTAGCCGGGTTTCCAGTTAATATGTAGAATGGCAGTTAGTTAGGGCTTTTTTGTTCCCTTCTAAAAATATTTTTTAAGAAAGTGTCAATTTCCCTCAGCCACGAGAACGTCGCTGCTGTGCACACAGCGTTCGGTCCCATGTTGTCGTGTGTGTGAGGGATGTCGAGGGGATGCGCGGCCGGAACCGCAAATGGTGTCCCCGGTTCGGAGGGGACGTCTGGGGCGCCCGTCGCCGGCGAGCGGGACCGGCCAGCGGCTCGGCGCGCGGCGCCCGCCCGACAAAGGCGGCCGAGGAGCCGCTCGAGTTCCCCGCCGAGCGCGTCGGGGGCTTCGGCGCCGCGGCCCCGGCGGCCGCGCGTCGCAGACGACGGCGTAGAAAATGGAGAGGCCGGGCCGGGCCACGGCGCTCCGCGCGGCGCCGGGCGCGGGGCTCGGCGCGCGCCGGGCCCGCAGCGCACGCGACACGGGGCGCGGGCCGCTCCGCGGCGCGGGCCGAGCGCGCGGCGGCGCCGGCGCCGTGACCTCGGGGGGCGCGGGGCGCCGCGGGCCACGCCGGGAGCTGCAGCCGGAGCGGGCGGCCGCGGGCCGACGGCGCCGGATGCCTCGGCGCTGCGGCTGCGCTGTCGGCACCCCGTGGCCGGCGGCCGCCCGCGCCCGGCGCGGCCCTCCGCGGCCTCTGGCGCGGCGGGGACCCGGCGGGCAGCGGCCGGGCGCCCCGGGGCCGCGGGGCGACGGCCGGGCGGGCGCGCGCAGTCGGGGCGCTGGGGCGGCTTTCGCACGTCGCGGCCCGCGGCCCGGGCCCCGCTGGCGGGGCCGCCCGCGTGGTCTTTTCCCCCGCCCGCGAGGCGCGCGGCCCCGGCCCCCTCCCCCCCGCGCCGGCCGCGACGGCGCGCGCCGTTGGCCACGGCGGCCTGGCCCCCCGTCGCGCGCGCGCGCCCCCCGGCGGGCCCCCCGCCCCGCCGCGCCCCGCGGCCCCGGCGGCCGAGCTCAGCTCACTTGCGGGTCGGGTCCGGGCGCAACGGCGCCGGCGGGCTCCGGCAGCGGGCGCGGGCGCGGCCGTCACCGCCGTGGCTCGCGAGCCGCTGCCGCCGCTACTGCCGCCGCCGCCGCCGCCTCAGCCCCATGCGCCGGGCCGCCGGGTGGACGCGCGTCGCTCGCTCCGCCGCCGCCAACGCCGCGCCGCGAGCAGGGAGGCTGGCGCTCGGCGCCTCGCTGGCGGCCGCCGCTCCCGGGTCCGCGCTGGGCGGGCACCAGCGGCAGCTCGGCCCGGGGCCACCTCGCCAGCCGGCCGCGCGCGCGGCGCCGGAGCCCGCTCCGCGCGCTGGCTGCGGCCGCCCGCGGGAGGGGGACGGAGGAGGGACGCTGCTGCTGTCACCGCGCCGCGAGCGCTACCGCTAACTGCTGCCACTGCGGCGGCGGCGGCGGCTGCTGCTGCTGCTGCCACCGCCTGCCCTGCCCGGCGCTCCCCCTGCCGGCCCCGCCCCGCCGCCGCCGCCGCCGCCGCCGCCGCCGCGCTCCGAGCCGCCGCGGGCGCCGCCTGCTCCCCCGGGCTGCGCGGCCCCCTCAGCGCGGCGCCCGGGCCGGGCCGCCGCGGCCGCCAGCAGCGCCGCCGCCCCTGCCATTGTCTCCGCCGCCGCCGCGGCGCCCGCCGGCCGCGGCCCCCCCCCGCGCGCCCCGCCCCCGCGCGCCGTCCCCGGGCCCTCCCGACGCGCCCCCCGCGCTGTCCGTCTGTCCCTCCCGCCCCTCGGGCTCCCGGGAGCGCGCACTGCGCAGCCACCTGTCATAAAGGGCGCGCACCCCGTCCCCGCCCCCGCCGCACCCCCGCTCGCAGCCCCGCGGCCGGCCGGGCCGCCGAGCGCCGCGCCGCCCTCCCGGCCGCCACGCGGCCGGACCCCGCGCGCGCCCGCCGGGCCGCCCGCAACTTCGGGCAGCGGCGCCGCGCGCCCCCCGCCGCCGCCGCCCGCGCCGCGGCGCCGCAGGCCCCGGGAGGCCGGGCCGGGGCGCGGCCCCCGGAGGACGGCGCCCGCTGCCTTCCGGAACTCCGCAGCGAAACGGGCCTGCGGGGCCCGGCGCAGACGCCCCCGGCCGCCCGCCGACGCGCGGAGCCCCCGGGAGCCGCGCCCCCCGCAGCGCCCGGGCCCCCCGCCCCAGCGCGCGGCGGGGGCCGACAGCACCTGAGGACGGCCCGCGGGGACGGACGCCGAGCCACCTGGCGGGCGCCTGCCCCAGCGGCCCGGGGCCCGGCGCGGCGGCCCCCGCCAGGTAGGGCCGCGTTTCGGGGTTCGCTGCCGCCGCAGCCGCAACCCGATTTCGCGGCCAGGCCAGGGACCGCGACACGGGCCGTGTGCATCTTCTGCCCGTCGCCCCCCGCAGACTCCATGGTCTGCACACGCTCCTCCCGAGAAACGACACGCTCCACGGGGCCGTTTCCTCTTCCCTGGCGAGGTCGGCACACAGCGGCCCCCGCCGCGCCTTACCGAGTGCGGGCCGCTCTCCGCGGCCCCCGCACGGCCCCGCATCGCCGCGCCGCTGGCCGGAACGCGCGGGGCCTCTCCGCCGCCCGCTCCATGCCGATGCAGCTCGGCCCTACGCACAGCGTCCTTAAGCACTGGACACTTACTGAGACCTCACTGGGTGCCACGCGCCGCGCCGAGCAACTCGCGTGAATGATGTCACTTAATCCTCCCCACAAACTGAAGTTTGCTGCTCCCATTTCACAGCTGAGAAAGTTGAGCCGCGAAGAACTTACATGTACGTACCTGCCGCACAGGAACAATGCGGCCTGGATCCTGCACCTCCCAGGCGCTGTGCCGGTACGCTCGGATCCTCCAGATATTGGGGCGAATATGGAGGAAAACAGGATTTGCCTTCTGCCTTCAAACAAACAAAACGCAGTGACACGCCACCCTTTTACTGCTTTCGCCCGCACGGCCCACATTCGCTGCTCGTCCCCTTTAAAGGCCATCTCTCGTTAGTTACCGGTTCACGTGTGCGTCACTGCCTTCCACCGAAACGCCACCAGGAACGCACCTGTATGAACAAGTTGGCCTTATCACTTGCTACTCTGAGGAAGAACGCACGCCGCGGACGTGATGGGCTGCACTGCGTCCACTCCCGAACTCATCTGTCGAGGTCGTCACCCTGAGAACTCAGAGTGTGAACGTATCTCCAGATAGGGCCTTTAAAGGGATGATTACGTTCCAGTGGCTGGTGTCTTCATAACAGGAGAAACGACCCGGTGCTAAGGAGAAAATCCTCACGAGAAACCCAATGTGCTGACACCTTGATCTTGGACTTCTACCCTCCAGAACTGTGAAAAAATAAATTTCTGTTGTTGCAGCCACTCAGTCTTGGCTATTTTGTTATGGCGGCCCTGACAGATGAATACTATGTAAAGCCATGGGGTGTCTCAGTAACAGGGTGCTAGGAAGGACTTACTACAGGGCTTGGGCTTGGGTCGGGCGATCTGGGGGAGAATCCAGGACAGTGGCGATTCATTGTGTATTGAATGCTGTCAGAGAACAGGGGCAAGTCTACGGGCATTTTAATCTTATCTATAGGAAGAGCAGACTAAAGGGGGGATACAGCTTTTGTGGGCGGCACGGTGATCTTTTGTCCGTGCTTAGACTAAACTCCGTGGCACTGTTTTGACCACTTTATCGTGTTCTCAGAGCAACCTTGTCTGCTGTCAGTATTTTGTGAGATTATGTCCAATGAGAGAACAGCGTGGCCCAACAGCGAGTGCCAGGCCAGCTTCCAGGTGTTGGGGGCTGCCGCGTTTTCTTCCTCACGTGACTAGTTGACACGATTCATCAGTTGGAACTAAGTTGGCCTTGGGTAAGTTATTTTACTTCTTCGTGCCTCAGCCTCCTCACCAAAAATTGAGGGAAATAGAATTAAACATAGGATTACTGTGGGCACGAAACGGAGGAATGTATGTACATATATAACGTTAGAACAGTGCTCGGCCCGTAGGCAGCTTTCATTGACTGTGGACGAGTCTCCATCTCTGTCTTCTCTAACAGACAGTTTAGCATGAACTGCATACCATTACAGTTCCGTATTTGTGCCTTCTCCCTGCTAGACTGTGAGCGCCTTGAGGGCGGGGATGATGTCTATTGCCATAGTAATACTACCTAATTTTCCGAAGACATCTCCGTGGGCAGGGCACTGTTAGCTGTGGTCGCTCCAGGGCAACTTCTGAGACCCCAGCCCTACCTGTGGGCCAGCCTGCTGTGCTCTGCGCTCCCGTGGCAGCTGTGTTTACCTTAATCGTGATACTCGGCACGTGACGCTGATTCTGTCTGCTTATGTGTCCTTCCCCTTCTAGACTCTTCACTTACAGAGAGGAAAACATAATTTTTTTTTCACATCTACAAATAAAATTTCTATTTATTTAATGTGTACAATGTGATGTTTTGATATACATATACATTTTGAAATGATTACCATCAAGCTAATTAACACATCTATCATTCACATACTTATGCTTTTTTTTTGGTGTGGTGAAAACACTTAAGATCAACTTTCTTAGCCGATTACAAGTAAAAATAATTAGCATTACCGTACTGTACATTAGGTCTCCAGAATTTACTCGTCCTGCAGAACTGAAAGTTAATGCCCTTTGACCAACAGCTCCCGGTCTCGCCACCCACAGCCCCTAGCAGCCACCATTCTATTCTGTGTTAACAAGTTCAACTTTTTGAGATTCCGCATATAAGTGAAATTGCGTAGTATTCGTCTTTCTGTATCTGCCTTATTTCACTTAGCATAATGTCCCTGGGGGTTCATCCATGTTGTCACAAACGGCAGAATCTCCTTTTAAGGCTGAATAATATTTGTGTGTATGTGTGTGTGTGATATTTTCTTTATTCATCTATTGACAGATACACTGTTTCCATATCTTGGCTATTGCGAATAATGGCGCAATGGGCACAGGAGTCCAGATACATCATCTTCAAAATAACAGTTTCACGTGAAAGCAGGTACTTTTGACTTTGGTGCCCATACCTGACCACAGCGCCTAGCACAACAGAGGCACTCAAGGACCTGGTGCCATAGTGTCGCGGTTATGACGTTTGCTTTATGGGCAGGAGGTCCTGGATTTGTGCCTCAGTGGAGCCATAGTCTATACTCTATGGCCATGCCACCCTGAACAAGCCCGTTGTCTGATCTCGGAAGCTAAGCAGGGTCGGGCCTGGCTAGTACTTGGATGGGAGACCACCTAGGAAGACCAGGTGCTGTAGGTGTAAATAATGACACATTATTTAAAAAGGCATTTAAAATATAAAAGCATTGATCAGATTTTGACCACATTCTTTGCTTGTTTAGGATGGAACTTGGGTCAAGGCAGCTGTCTTAGCTCACATCATCCCTTTCCCTGGCGTTTCATCGACTAAAAAAGTAACAAAGGCTCTCTTACATAGTCATTCCCCCTGTAAGGTAGATATAAAGGAAAGGAATACTTTGAGATTTCAATGCGATAAGGTGCCAGTTGGGGAAAACCGGCCACCGCTATTCAACAGTCAATTGTAGCGTGTCCATGAGAGCAAAGTGGGATAATGAAGGAGTATGAGATTAGGGCCTGGAATCTTGAGTGTTGACCTTCATTTTGCCATTGACAAATTGTGTGATGTTCAGAAAATCGCCGAACCTCTTTGACCCTCAGTTTTTCCCAGTGGGAAGTAGAGAGCATAATCTCTTTATTCACTGGCTAATAGAGCTTGATGACAAAGATTAAAAGTGAGTTCATTGGAGTTTCTCTTTGACGAAAAACATTTAACTCCTCCATTACTTCCATGCTACATGCCTCAGGGATGCTTAGCCTCTGGAACTGGTTTTCCAAAATGGCCACAGACTTTCAGATGCAGCCCATGTGCCAAGGAGGTTATGGTGTTCAGCATGCCATGCTCCCTAACAGTCCCAAAATGGCCTGTTCTCAGTGAAGGGAGATATAGTGTCTCGGATTTAGGGGGGCACAAGAGTTACCACTGCCATGCTGTTGCTAGAAACTCAAAGTTTCTTTCCATCATGCTGAGGACAGACACAGGATACTTTTTAGCTCAAATTTATGTTCTGCCTTAATCTAGACGGGGTAAAATAAGGTGAATGACAGAATAACATTATCACAGTATCATATGCATATAGAACGTAGGAAACCACCATATTATTTTTTTATATAATTTACCACTATTGTACCCAGAGACTATAAAAGTTTATGGCACCTTTCCCTGGTGAATTCCAGAGGATGGCCCAAAAGAACTGAGCGGGTCTAGATCTGAGAAGTCGGTAAATTGAAACCAATGTTGGTTGTCCCTCTTGTTCGAGGGGCAGCACTGAGCACGTTGAGGGACCCCGTTAAATATGATGGGACTGAGACACCGCATCAATACTTCCCTTCCTTGTCATAAACAGCATCAGAAAATAATACCTTTCTCCCTCCTGACCACAGACAGATGTTCCTTTTTTTCCCCTTTCAGCATCCCTGGGAGGGGTAAGGGGAACCTCATTCTATGAGCTATTCAGCTCATGTTTGGCTAGGTCCCTGTGTTAGGTCTCAAGGGAAAACAGAGACAATTAAAGCCATAGCCTTTAACTCCAAGAAGCCAATAGTCTATTAGCCTAGGGATGGAAATAAAGGAAAACAGAACTCAGGCAGTGCAGAATGCCGGCTGCGTGAGAGGCAAACGGAAGCCGGGGCCTCTCTGGTCAGGGGCTGGCAGACGTGCGGAGTCCCTGGGGGGTAGGGTTGGACTTGGCAGCGAGCAGAAGAGTATGCTGAGCATGGGAAAAGCACGAACTGAGGAGGTGCCGAGGTGGGATGGTGAGCACTGGATTTGGGAGCCAGTGACATTGTTGATGTGGCTGGAGCCAGGGTTCGCTCCAGAGTGTGAGCCAAATCTGGATGGGTGAAGGGAGCGAGACCTGGGGCAGCGGGGCTTTGGAACCCTATCATGTTTTACCTTTAAATTCTCACTCTTCATAAACATGGAAAATAAAGGCTATGGCCACCTGCTAGATGCATGCGCAAAGCCGTCATAAATGCTCATCACTGCTGCATTGTGCCATTTGTTCATGATAATCAACTCAAAAAAAATGCCCCACTGCCACATTTCCCTCCTCGAAGCCAACAACACCTGTTGGCTGAGCTTATTGTCCTACGAAGGCAGAGCTGAGTTTGCCCAGCATGCTCAGTGCCCTGGCTGCTGTGTTCAAAGCTAGGCCAGGCATAGACAACTTCTGCCACTGAGCATTTTCCCTCTCAGGGTGGGCCTTTGAAACACACTGGGACAGGCTGAGTGACGCCAGTGTCAGGAACTGGGGTCTGGAAAAAACCTTTTGCATCCTCAGTTGCCAAAGGACATTGAAGAAGTCCCGGATGGAGCCACGGGCCAAATGCTTGTAGCCTGGCAGCACTGAGGAGGGCGTGAGCAAGGTAGGAGCAGGGGTGTGGGTGGTGAGGCAGTGTGTCCAGACTCAGGGCAGGACCATGGACAGAGATCAGCACGCATCTTCAAGCAGATCCCACGGGGAAACGCGGCCCTCCATCTTGGGCCCAGGGCGCACAGTGTACGGAATGTGCAATGCGGGTTTGGGGAGTCTCTGGGTCGGGCAGCACCAGAGCACTCTGCTCAACGCGTGCTCACAGTCAGGCACACAGTCGCAGGCTGCATTCGGGGTGGGAGGGCTTAGTTTCGCCAAAATGCACACGGTTGGAAAGTCCAATGTGCTTTCCTGGGTTTAATACTAGCCCCTGAGTCAGGAGACCCATCCGCAGGGAGGTCGACCAGCCCTAGAAACTTCTGGTCCAGGACTTCTCGGACATGGATAACTCTTTGTAAGGAAAAGATCTTAAAGAACTTTCCTTCAGATAAAGCCCAGTACCTCAGAGTGTACTTTATTCTTCCGAGGTCAGCAAAGCAGGGCGAGCTCCTACTGCTAATGTTGATAATGATGGTGATGATGGTTCCAGTCATAACTGGCTTGGACCACGGAACAAATAATATAGGTAAAAAGAGAGGGAGAGAAGACAATTTTAGGAAGGAAACAAGCTCTGGCTGGCTCATTTGCTTCTTACATAGTCTTAGTGAGATACACAGTATAAATAAAGTGATCATTATTGTCATTATACTTACCATTTAACAGAGCAGGAAGCAAGCCAAGACGGACAAGCGACTTGGCTCAGTCACATAGTTGGTAAGTGATGGAGTTGGATCTTTACCAGAGACACTAACCCATCTGGTATTCCCAGAGGCTTCCATGACCTGGCACAAGTTCTTGGTTCTGCCTGCTATGTCCTTCCCTCCTTCTCTGGCGAGCCGCTGCTCACAAAGGCCACCTCCACACCGAAGCCCTCCCCGACTCTTCCTATGCTCCCCAAACAATGTGTGGCTACTTCCCTGAATACAACCCGTCAGAAGATGCCCTCATATCTTTCTGTCCAAACTCACATGGCCCTAGTGCTGAAGAGGAGGCTGGAGGAGGAAACAGGAAGAGAAAAAAGAAGAGGAGAGAGGAAATAGAAAAAAGAGACAAGGAGAGAGAGATGAGAGGGAGAGAAAGCACTAGAAGGGAGGGATACTGGAAATAGTGATATGTGCTACCTTAATTCAGATGATGAACACTGCAGGAGTTAGCTAACTGGCACCATGTAAAATAATATCAATTGAGTTCCCTGTGCCCTTTACACTCTGCAAGAAGGATAGCAATGTACGGTTCACAAAGGCTCTGGTGTGAGGCAGATGTGGAGTCAAGTCCTGAGCCGTGTGGCTTTGGGCAAAGAACGAGTCCCTGAGGCTCATTTTCTTCATCTGTCAGATGAAGAGAACATCCACCTTGTAAGGTTATCTACCTTATGAAGATTAGTGATAACTGTATAGAAAGCGTTCGGTAAATAGGCAGTCGGCAAACGATAGCTACTATTATTAAGTGCCGTCGGGAGGGTGGACAGTGAAAAAAGCACAGACTTTGGAGACACACCACAGTTTAAAGCCTATTTCTGCTATTTCCTAATTAGATTTTATATCCTTCTTCTGAGAAATTAACTATGTCATCCTTCGAATTGCTACGTGGGCAGTGTGTATGAGTTAGGAGCATGGCCTCTGGAGTTTTAATCCTGGTTTACTATGTAATCTTGAGAAAATTACCTAACGTTTCTGGGCTCGCTTCCCCATCCTTACGGTAGGAAGAATAATTATAGTACCAATTTCCTATCGTGTGAGAACTAAATGAGTTAATTTATATCAAATGCTTAAAACTGTTTCTGGCAGATCCTAAGATCTCAGTAAAATTAGCTATTGTTACTCTAAAATGCTTTCCATGCTCATCATGTCATTTATTTTTCACTATCTCCCGTAAAAGGCATATTGCCATTCTCATGTTACAGGTGAGGAAAGTGAGGCTTAGATTTGTTCCACTTCATATAGGCAGCAAGTGACAGATTAAAAGCTGTTTGCTCTGCAGCTGTAATGTCTCCCTCTTCTCCACTTTCAACGCAGATACCTACACTATTTCTCAGTGCTTTTCCTTGAATGCCACGCGATGTGTTAGTTGTGTCAGGAACTCGTTCTGGAAATGCAGTGTAGACTCATTCTCTAAAAACATGAAGATGGGATTGAACATGACTTCTGGACGTTCAGCTACATCTCACCTCGTCTGCTTCGCAGAATTCATTGAGCATCGCCTTCCCTGGAAGTCATAATTCTCTCCCTTTGCACATTTGGTCATCCTGCCAATACGCTTCCACTTTCATCTGGCCTAGTCAGCTCGAATTTAAAGCTCTAAAATATTAATTTCCACAAACACATTTGTAACCCAGCAAAGTTGGCTAAAAGCACTTCGATGTAAAGAGAACTCTATTTCTCTAATTCTCAATTGACGTCCATTATAAAGTCGAAGATATATTCCCATGGAAACTGACCCTACGAGCTGAATCTAAAGCCTGTGGTGCAGAAAGTCAAATACACTGTGTTGGCAAAGCCTGGGCAAGACTTGGCAGCGTGCGAAATGACATACGTTAAAACAAAGCGCTACATAAATAGAAGACACAGTGCTCGTAGTCACAACAGTGCAAGCATCCACTCCTGGCCCCACAGCTATGCTTACCTACTTCTGACTTCTGAAAAGTTGGAGGTGCAAGCTGCACTCCGCCCCCATCCGCAGCACCTCTCATCGGCCCCCTTTATGGTGCTTTGCTGCTTTGGGATTTCCTTAGCACTTACCATCTAACATACCAATGTTTTACATATTTTGGTTGTTTTATTTTTGGCTCCTGTCCCATTAGAATGTAAGCAATATGAGAACACAAATTTTGTTTGTTGGTTGGTTGGCTCCTCCTATTAAATCATCTCCCAGCAGCCTGTAATTTTCTTGTGGAGCTCAATTGCAATGAAATAACAACTACTATAACATCTTATTTGTTCCCCTCAAGACAGAGGCTCCCTGGGCGCAGGAATCGCACTATGTTCACCTTTAACTCCTGAGTGTCTAGAATAGGGCCTGACACATCATAGATGTTTGGTAAATAAGGTATTAATTAATGACTGGATAAAAATTCTCTCAGTTATGGGATGGAGTAGGTGGTCTCAGCTTAAGCACATACTGTTTAACAGAATTGAGACTTGTGTAGAGAACTGATGGAATGGTTTCTGTTTAGGCAACAGATTGAGAAGTCTTCTGGGAAAGAACTCAGACCAAGAAAAAAAAAGAATGGAGGCCCACGAGGCTGGATCAATAGCGTGAGAAAGGTGGAGCTGAATAGAGCGCTGGTTACCATGTCTACCACTTAGCTTGTTCTTTGGCCCAGATCTCGGGGCACTCAAGCCAGAGTTTTAAAAAGAGTGTGACAGGAGTAAAAACAGTGACAGCTCTTTTGCCAAAAACGGAGCAGATATAAGAAATATGAGACATCCCTGCTTTGGGAGCTTTCTTGAAAAATGTAGTCTGAAAACTGGAGGCATTTCTGGCTCAAAATCCACGATGCAGAAAATAAGGCACCGGTGGCGGAAGATAAGCTTCAGCTGTGACAACTGTGCTTGGACATACTTACGTTATAATATTCTAACCTCGGCCCAGGAATTTACTTTCTAGAATTTACTTTGCAGACTCTAAAATATTCACTCTCCTGTAATCACCAGGGACCACCTAGCTTCAACTGCTCTATGGGGTGCCTTTTTGTAGGTATTCTTTAATTTCTTATAACAATGGTTTATAGTTTTCAGAATGTTTGTACTTACTTTGTTAAATTTATTTTAAGTATCTTATTATTTTTGATGGTATTAGAAATGGACTTGTTTTCTGTCTGACTTATTTCACTTACCATAATACTCTTAAGACCCATTCATGTTGTCTCAAATAGAAAAATTTCCAACTTTTTTATGGTCAAGTAATATTCCATTGTATATTTCACTCAGCCTAATGTCCTCTAGCCATCCGCATCATTGCACATATACACCACCTCTTCTTCATCCAGTTGTCTGTTGATGGGCACTTAGGTGGCTTCCATATTTTGGCTATTGTAAATAGCACTGCAGTGAGTATAGGGCTGCATATATCTTTTCCAATTAGTGTTTTGGATTTCTTTGGATAAATAGCCAGAACTAGGATTGCTGGGTTATAAGGTAGTTCTGATTTAATTTTTGAGGAACCTCCAAACCGTTTTCCATTGCGGCTGCACGAATTTTTGACCCCACCAACAGTGCACAAGGGTTCCCTTTTCTCCACATCCTTGCCAATACTTGCTGTTTGCTGACTTATTGATGCTGCCCCTTCTGACAGGTGTGAGGTAATAGTTCCTTGTGGTTTTAATTTGCATTTCTCTGATGATTAGTGATGTTGAGCATAGAGATAGGTAGTTTCTGATCTTATTCTCATTTTTCCAATGCAGGGTACTAGTCGGACTTTTTAAATTTCTATTGAGAATTGTTATTAATACTTTATCCAAAAATGACCCCCCCCCCTTTACCTGTTATTTTAAAAGAGTTCTTGCATTCTTGAGTGTGTACTTTTAAAGTTATCACTTGGTCCCAATACTTCCTATTATGGAAGCCCGTCTCTGGTTTTGCAATGAAAGGCACTGAAAGTGTGATTTTGATTTGCAAATGTGCTTTGTGATAAGGCAGATTTATTTAAAGTAAATATATTTAAATCACAGGTTAGACTTGATTTCATACAACCACAAAATATTGGCTTAGGAAGGGAAATTAGAGGTCACTGAGAGCAACCCTCTAACTGACTCATGAATCAGGTTATTAAATATCCCTGACATTTTTCTTGGAAAAGTGCTTTCCTGTTGTTTGCTATAGCCTTAATGCAGGTGTTTTAACTCAGCAGTAGATGTAGGCTTCATTTTAGAAAGTACACACTAACATACTTTAAAGCAATGACTCATCTTTCTACTCTTTTCAGATTGATTTTACATCCACATAAGGAAACTAAATAATGGATTTTTCATTTGCCGAAGCTAATTGAAGTAGATACATTGTGAGGTCACTGGGAGGCAAGTTACTTACTATTCAGCAGGTTAATCATGAATATTGGTGGGTTTATTTTTTGCCAGACTGTATTTAAAAAGATCATTGAGGTGTTTAATTTTAAACAGAAACAACCAACTTATTCGAGAATTTTTTCCTTTGCCAAAACATGCTTAATTATTTTAACAAGACATATATGAACTCTCAAATTTTTTACTTAGTGTTATGTGTATGTGTAGTTAACCACAATTTTTTTAAAAAATGAAGTCTCTTTTCATAAAAAAACAAAGTATTTTATGTAAAGAATTCAGTTTTCATCTTTAACTTCCTATGTTTATATACGTGAACGATTAATTTTTTAATATTTTTCAAAATTCTTCTCAAAAATGAATTTGTCTAACAGAAGAAAATAATTCCTCTTTATCTGTATAAGAAGCTTTCTGATAATTAAAACCTAGTTCCATCACTGTGAGCATCTGAATCCAGGTGATTATAAATTCCTATGCATTTGCCAATGTGACTTTGCTGAAAACGTCAATAGCCAGACTATCTTATTGATGGACTGATTATTGACAAATATTTTCCAAGTGCCTGTTTTTGCCAAGTGCTATGTCCAAAAGTAAACCCTCGCTTATATGGCCCACTAATCTATGAGAAACGAGGTAAAAATATACACTGGAGTAACGACATTCTCTTCAACCTGTCGTGTTGGGAAAACTGGACACACACATGCAAAAAAAAAAAAATGGAACGGGACCCTTCTCTTACACCATATGCAAAAATTAACTCAGAATGGATTAAAGACTTACACATAAGGCCTAAAACAATAAAACTCCTAGAGGGAAACATAGGCAGCTAACTCTCAAGCAAGGGAAGCAGAAGAAAAAAAAACAAATGGGACTCCATCAAACTAAAAAGCTTCTGCACAGCAAAGGAAACCATCAATAGATATAAGAAAAGATGCTCAACATCCCTAATCCTTGGAGAAACACAAATTAGGGCCACAAAGAGATATCACCTCACACCTGTCAGAATGGCTATCATCAATGAATCAGCAAACAGCAGTGTTGGCAAGGATGCAGAGAAAAGGGAACCTCCATACACTGTTGGTGGGATTGAAAATTGGTATGACCACCATGGAAAAGTTTGAAGGGTCCTCAAAAATTAAAAGTAGAAGCACCTCATGACCCAGCAATTCCACTTCTGGGTATGTATCTGAAGAAATCCAAAGCACTAATTTGAAAAGTGTTCACTGCAATGTTATATACAATATCCCTTCCATTTCTTAATCACTGCACCACAGGTGTGGGAACTGCCAGTTTCATGTCTCTGCCCCTCCTACCTGTCTCAACATGGCTGCTTCTTTATATCCTGACTTAAAGGACTTCTGTTCAGCTAGACTTCAGGCCATTCTCAGTGTTGGCTGTTCTGTAGTTTAGTTGTAATTTTGACATGGTTGTGGGAGGTGAGCACAGCCTTTACCTACACTGCCACCTTGATCGTGAATGTAAACTTCATGAGGGCAGAAGTTATGTCTATCTTATCCAGCACTGTAATCTCCCATTACCTACAGTGGGAATGGACATTTCATAAGTACTTAATTGATACCCATTGAATGTATGTTTCTAAACTTGCAGTGTTATCCAGTCATGGGTGCTTGCCGATGGGCTGCTTGATTCTAGAAGAGAGGGAAAAGAAGTCCATGAATGTAAACTTTTAGAATAATAACTCAGGTGAAGTAAGTAGGAACTGGGCACCTTCCTGCTGAGGAAATTGAAATGCTGAGTGATAAGGTGATAAGAAGTTAATCCTGCAAAGTCCATAAATAAGCTTATTCCTGTCTGTGAGAATAACTGGAGATATGGATAAAGCACAGCTCAGCATATCACGACACATTTGCTAGGACCAGGAAACACTGACGAGATATTGTTAAAATTCTATACTTTAGTAATAAACAAAACACTGACTCTTTAGAGTCCCATATATGCGTAATGACTTCTACATTTTTTTTCAATCCCAGATGACACACAATATTATATTAGTTTCAGGTGTACAACAGTGATTAGACATTCATGTATCTTATGATCACCCCGATAAGTCCAGTATACAGCTGACGCCACACGTAGTTATTACAATGTTATTGACTATACTCCCTGCGCTGTGACCAATTTGCACTTCTTAATCCCTCCCCCCTTTCACCCAGCCCCCTTCGCCCTCCCATCTGATGACCTCTCTGTATCTATAAGTTTTGTTGATTTTGCTGTTTAGATTCCACATATAAAATGAGATTATACAGTACTTGTCCTTCTCTAACTCATTTCACTTAGCATAATACCCTCTGGGTCTATACGTGTCGTTACAGAGGTAAAGACTTCACTCTCTTATGGCAGAGTAATATTCCACTGTATATATTTACCACAGCTTCTTTATGCAATCATCTGTTGGCGGACACTTAGGTTATTCCCATATCTTATTGTATACAAAATGTCTTTGTCTCCTTATAGCCTTTGTTTTAAATTCTATTTTGTCTGGTCTAAGCATCGCTACCCCAGCTTTTTTTCCATTTCTATTTTCACGAAATGTCTTTTTTCATCCCTTTCCTTTCAGTCTATGTATCTTCTGATCTGAAGAGTCTCATGTAGGCAGCATGTGTAACGATCTTGTTTTCTTACCCATTCAGCCGCCCTGTGACTTTTGATTGAAGCATTTAATTCATTTAAAGAAATTATTGATAGGTATATTGTTGGGAGCCATTTTGAGACATGATGGGAGCCATTAAGAGACACTGAAGAAGTCACGTAGCTGATAGCCATGGAGCAGCTGCTGAGACTGCTTAACAATGGTTCAAGGAAGCGTAAACTCGGGGCTGCAGCAGTGACTGTATGCCCTCCCGAAAGTTCTTTCCTGTCTTCTTTTTTCTTAGGCTTCGCCCCCCTCTTTCAGGTGCTGATCGACTTTAGCTGGCTGGCTCTACCAGTATATTATTGCCATTTTATTATTTGTACTTTTAATTTGTTCTCTTTCTTAAAGAAGGCCCTCCAACATTTCCTGTAATACTGGTTTTGTGCTAATGAACTGCTTTAGCTTTTTCTTGTCCGGGAACCTAATGACTTTAATAATTCTCTCTCAGAATATTTTATGCCCTTTCACCTTCCCAAAAGGGGGAGGGACAGCAAGTGTTATCCATCTGCTTAGCAGAGAATCATTTTCAGCAAGAAAAACTCAGTATTAATGACCGAGACCTACTAGACTGGTAGTACAAACTTATCCTTCATCCAAATTTTATTCGACATTTACTGAATGATAGCACTTATATTAGGTGCAAAGTATTGTGCTGAGTGGTGCTGTGGACGAATCAGAAACGAGGACATTTCTTAAGAAGCTTAATAAAGAGGGGTATAACACAAATACATCCACAACAAGTCCTAAGTGTGAAGGGAGTATGGGGTAAGAAGAGAAGAAATTAAACTGAACATAGAAACGTAAGTGTTCGGTTGCTCGCGGCGCCATTACGCCAGCGGGAAGGTGGCTCAATGCCTTAGATGGCCGACGGCTCTCGCCCAAAGTTACAGCTGAGGCTTGGGGGGGGGGCGGGATCAGCCAAACAGAGAAGTCCCCACCCTGTGACCCCTCGGACATCCCGAGATCAGCCAAACGGAAAAGTCCCCGCCCCATGACCCCAGCGACATCCTGGGCCAAGGCCTTTAAAAACCGCACTTATACCCCGGCACATGCGACTTCCCTGGCTCCTTCCCTTGGGACTGGTGAACTTCGCCCGCGGATCCTAATAAAGCCTGTTTTATACTTCGCTTTGGCTCCATCTCACCCTCATTCTCGTCTCCTCCGGCCGATCATTTGGTGCCGAAACCTGGGAGGGGTTTTTAGCCGCCTGTCTGATGGGCGGCTACCCTGCCCCGGACCAGTCTCGACTAGTTCTCTCTGGACCCCAGTTGCTCGGCTGCCCGTGAGTAAGTTCTCTTCCCTGTCTGCCCTCTGCCTCCCCTTCCTCCTCGGGGGGCCTAGCCCTGGCCGTGGCCGCGCCTAGCGCCGCCCCCACCGCCGGGTCTTGGGTTGGGACGGGGACGGTCCTCCCAGCCCCCCAACTCCAAGGGCGAGGCTAGATCCCTTTTAATTCTGACAAAGGGAGGGACTGACCATGAGCAATGCCGACTCTAAACCAGACCCTAAGACACCCCTGGGGTGCCTCCTGGCCAACTTTGTCCGCCTTAAAAAAGAAAAAACTGCTCTTTCTGTCCCGAGTGGCCTGGCCACAATAGAACCTGCCCAATAGCTCCCACTGGCCTCCCACGGGCACATTTGACTACCAGGTCCTTAACAACCTAGAAAATTTCTGTAAATTGAACTCGAAAGATTCCCAAGTTCCGTATGTACAGGCTTTTTGGGATCTGCGCTCCCGTCCAGACCTTTGCTCCCCCTGTTCCACCCTCCAAATCCTCCTGGCCCGCTCCCCCAACTGCTCCCCCTGTTTCCCAAGTCCCACACCCCCCACTGCCTCCTCTTCATCCCCATCTCCCAAGCCGCCTATTGATCCCTCCTTGGAACACGACCTCCCCGAACTCCTCGGCTCTCCTCCGCCCTACCGCCTTCCCGAGCCTTCTCCTGGCATTCCGACCTTACCACCTGCTCCGTCTGCGCGGCCCGCGGACACCCCGCCGCGCTCACCACTGCGCCGCTCCGCCAGCTTCCCGGCAGTTCCTGCAGACCGGAATCTCTCCCCCTTCCTACGGAGGGGGGAGACCTTTACACGCAACACCTAGACACCACCCCTGTTTGCTTTTTCAACTACATGTCCTCCGTCCAGTGCGGCTCTACGTCTCCCATACCCCCGATAAGCCCTTCTACAGCCCCCCTGGAACTTATGTCTGCTGTAATGGGACCATCTCTAAAAATCCACTCCCTTACCAACCCCACTCTGCCTCCCGGTGACCCCCATACCACAGCTTACTATTTACTCCCCAGCCGAGCTACAGCTCCTTGCCATTCATGGATCGTCTTTTCCACCTGAAGAAACCTCTATCACACCCTCCCGACGGAAGCGCGCCGTCTTCTTACCCGTTATTGCTGGAATGTCCCTAATGGCTTCACTCGTTGCCACGGGCCTCAGTGCCAGGGCCCTTGCTAAGTCCATAACCCAAACCTGAGACCTCACCCACCGCCTCCAGCTCGCTATAGGTGCCTCTGCAGAATCCCTTGCCTCTCTCCAGAGACAGATCACCTCACTTGCCCAGGTAACTCTCCAAAACCGCCGGGCCCTAGACCTCCTCACGGCCGAAAAAGGGGGGACCTGCCTGTTCCTCAAGGAAGAGTGCTGCTACTATGTCAACGAATCAGGCGTAGTTGAAGCCCGGGTAGCTGCCCTGCACAAACTGAGCGCAGAACTTCAACAAAAATCTGCTAAGGACGCCACCTCGTGGTGGCGCTCTTCTATGTTCTCCCTCCTCGCCCCCTTCCTGGGCCCTCTGCTAAGGATCTGCATCCTTCTCCTCTTAGCTCCATGTTTTATAGAGTTCCTAACGACGCGGTTTCGTGCGATATCAGAGTCACTGTCCACCAAATGCTGCTCCAGCCACTTGGCCCCTGCCAGCCTGTTCCCCAACCGGGTGACGCAGACACCCCGGCTCCTTAAGATGCCCCACCTACGCCGACCCTCCTCGGCAGGAAGCAGCCAGATGACACCGACGTCCCTTTTCCTATCTTAAGGAGTCGGGAATGTTCGGTTGCTCACGGCGCCATTACGCCAGCGGGAAGGTGGCTCAATACCTTAGATGGCCGACGGCTCTCGACCAAAGTTACAGCAGAGGCTTCCCGGGGGGCGGGATCAGTCAAACAGAGAAGTCCCCGCCCTGTGACCCCTCCGACATCCTGGGCCAAAACCTTTAAAAACCGCGCCTATACCCCAGGCACGCGTGACTTCCCTGGCCCCTTCCCGCGGGACCAGAGAACCTCGCCCGCGGATCCTAATAAAGCCTGTTGCATACTTCGCTTTGGCTCCATCTCACCCTCATTCTCGTCTCCTCCGGCCGATCAGTAAGTTTTTTGAAGGATGATTTTAAGGGCCTTCTATGAAGAATGGATAAACCCTCGTGAGACAAGGGACTAGAGCACGCCAAGAATAACTTCAACAAGGGCAACAGGGAAAAGTAAAAAATGTGGAGGGTTTTTAACGTAAGCCTGAGGAATTAGGATTTCATGAAGAGGTCACATCAAGTTTAGACATGTTTTAGGAAGATAATGCTGATAGCATTGGGGTATGGGAGATTAATGGCCTGGAAGGAAGATAAAGGTAAAGGTACAGACCCCTTAGGACATCGAAACCTCCATTTGAAAATAACGAATGGGGGTGGGTGTTTTAGGTAAGGTAATAAGAGCAAGAGGATGAAGACCACGGGAGATATTCTAGGAGCAAATATCTGTTGTTTGAATGAATGAGCCAGGGTAAAGTAATAAAATTTGAACAAAATACTGTTTTTGGAGGGATTCTGAAGACATCTGTAAGAGACTGGAGAGACACATCTGACTTTAAACAAAATAAAGTAAGGAGTTTTGTGAATCATTCATATATCTGATACAAAATGCTGCTTTGGGAGTTTCCCTTGAAACTTACATCTCACATCTGCACACAGAAGACTTTTCTTTTTTGCTACAAAGGCCAAATGTTTTACAACAGCTTCTCAGTTTAATATATGATAATAAAGTCTGATGACCTCCTAAATGTGCAGAGGAATAGGGAGAACAAGCTGGGAAGAGAAGCACAGGAATGGAAAACTAATTCAGAGCCTTATTTGTTCATTGGACGTAAAGAGGCCACTCGCAAGGCTATTACAAGAATTAAAAGGTGAGGAACTCTATGCCAATGTCGCAATGAGTGTATTTTAATACACATTTACTGAGCCATAAGCAAGGGCCTTATTAGATGTTGTGGGAGTTACAAAGGTGGACAAAATGCTCTCCGCTGTCCAGGAGATTAGAAAAAGAACAGGAGAGAAGCCTGAGTAACCAACTGGAAGGGTGGCTGGTGCCTTAGTAGAGGTAAGAAATAACCCACATTTGTTTTTACGTTGGACCACCTGATTTTTTTGGCAGGGTCCATAGCTTGTAACATGCATTAAACATTACACTTTAACAGCTCTCAAAATGTGTGGTATGGAAATGGGGCACTTTGGATCAGAAAACAGATAACTTTCTTCTTACGTCTAGCTATGGTGCTCGACTTTTTATGTTAAGGAACTCAGTATGTTTTCACATACATTCTTACTCTCTTACATGATTCCTGTGAGGTACAGGGAGAGACATTACCCCGAGTGTGCAGCGAAGTCATCCCTCCAAGGTCCCTCAACAACAAATATCAGAGCCAGGACTGGAATTTAGGTTTCCTATTTAAGTCAGTTTTGGTAGTTTGTATCTTCCTAAGAATTTGTCCATTTCACCTAAGTTATCCAAATTGTTGGCATACAGTTTTTCATAGTCTTTTACAGTCTTTATTACTTCTGTAAGATTGGTAGTGATATCCTCTCTTTCATTCTTGACTTTACTAATTTAAGTCTTTACTGTTTTGTTAGTGGTCACCCTGGTTAAGATTTTATTCATCTTTCCAAAGAACCAACTTCTGGTTTTGTCAATTTTCTCTGTTGATTTTATATTCTCTACTTCACTAATTTAGGCTTTCTTTCCTTTTGCTTTTCTTTTTCTATTTTGTCAAGGCAGGTGAGGTTTTTGATTTGAAATGTCCCTTCTTTGGAAATTTAGGCATTTAGAGCTGTAAACTCCCCTCTATTGACAACTTTAGCTGCATCTCATACATTTGTCTCAAAGTATTTTCTAGTTTCTCTTCTTTGGCCCATATTTAAAGTGTGTTTTTTAATTTCCTTCTTATGTCCCCAACTTTTCCTCCTCTACTGATTTATGATATTGTTATTGTGGTCAGAGGATATTCTTTGTATGATTTCAGTCTTTTAAAATTTATTGAGACTTCTTTTATGACTCAGCATACGGTCTACCCTGCCTCATTGTTCTATCCATTATTGAATGTGGGTCCTTGAAATCTCCCACCATTACTGCTGAATTGCTTATTTTCCCCTTCGGTTCTGTCGGTTTTCGTTTCATCTATTTTGACTGGTTCTTATTTGCATGTTTAAAATTGTTACATCCTCCTGACAGATTGAATCTTTAACCATTATGAAATGTCCCTTTTTCTCTTTTGTAACATTTGTTTTAATTTTGTTATATTAGCATACGTACTCCAACTCTTTTCTGATTGGTACTTGCATGGTGTGTGTGTGTGTGTGTGTGTGTGTGTGTGTGTGTGTAATTTTCCCCATCCTTTTATTTTCAACATACTTGTATCTTTGAATATGAAGTACTCCTACAGATAGCACTATCTGATGGATCTTGATCTTTTTAATTCAATGTGACAATCTCTGCCTTTTAACATTTTATAATTTAGCATTTAATGATATTATTGATATCACTGGGTATAGATCTTCCAATTTTTTTCTATACCTCACGTCTTTTTTTCTCTTTCTCCTTTATTGCCTTCTTTTCTATTACGTAGGTAGGTTCCAGTGTAACACTTGATCTCTTTAATGTTTGAAGTATAATTTTTAGTTATTTTCTTAATGATTGTTCCAGGGCTTACAATATATATCCAAACTTATTAGAATTTACTTCGTATTTACACTTATTAGTTCCAGTGAAATACAGAAACTTTACTTCTATATCGCTCCTTCCCATCCCACCTCTTTGTACTATCATTATACATATTACATGTTATTAACTCAACAATATACAGTATAGCTATAATTATTAGCTTATATGATCTTATATTGTTTAAAACCTCCAAGAGAGCGGGTGTGTATTTGTAGTTTGTTATATTAACCATCTTATATACCATTTCTGGCTCTTTTTACTTCTTGTAGATTCTAGATATCTGGTATAATTTCCTTACTACAAGACACCTGTGTTGCTACCCCTGACAAAAGAATAATACACATATTGTTTCATGTGGTTGCTTTCTCAGTCAACTTGAGAAGTTTTTAGGTTCTTAAGTCCCCTAAGAGAAAAAGAAGAAACATGCAATTATACTGTCTTTTATAAGTACCTACATGAGTGCTTTATGGGTGCCGTTTTTTCATATGAATCTGAATTACTGTCTAGTGTCACTTGCTTTCTGCCTGAAGAATTTCCTTTGTATTTCTTATAATACAGGCCTACTAGCAATTAATTTTCTTTTTGTTATCTGGTAACACCGTTATTTCTCCTACATTTCTAAATAATACTTTTGAATCTAATATTCTTAGTTGACAGCTTTTTTGTTTCTTGTTTTTTGTTTTAATTTCAGCAATTTGAAGATATCATCCTTCTGTTTTCTAGCTCTCATCATTCCTGACGAAACTACCTGTAAATCATATTGGGGTTTCACTGTATGTGACGAGTCATTTTTTTCCTGTTGCTTTCGTGATTTTCTCATCTTTAACTTTTAAAATTTGACTACGATGTGTCTGGATGTGAGCTCTGTGTCGAACCTATTTGGTGTTTGCTGAGGTTTTTTGATATGTAGATTAATGTTTTTCATCAAATTTAGATGTTTCTGTCCATCTGTTTTTTTTTCCTGCTCGTTTCCTCTTCTCTGGTACTCCCATTATATATATGGTGGTATCCTAAATGATGTCCCACATTCTTCTGAGGTTGTTTTTATTTTTCTCTCTTCTCCGGACTACATAATCTCTATTGAACTATCTTCGAGTTCACTGATTCTTCAGCTAGCTGAAGTATACTATTAAGCTCCTCTAGTAAATTTCTCATTTCAGTTATGATACTTCTCAACTCCAGAATTTCCATTTGGTTCTCTTAAAAATAATTTCTATTTCTTAATGATAAATCTTTCTCTGCTACATCTACCACTGGGGGCCTGTGTATGCGTAACACTTTCATGTTTCTTGGGATGTCTTATAATTTTTTGTTCTAAACTGGACACTACGTGGAATCTTGTAACAACTTTGGATAATGATCCTCATCTTCTGGGGGTCATTGTTTCCTTGGTTGTTTATTTCTCCTCAAGTGTGAAGCCTGATGATGTCTCTTATTCTAGCTGCCTACCCTGGGTCAGCATAAGGTGCTTATTGGTCAGTAAGATTTTTATTTTACTCTTTGCCATTGGATGCCTGTGCTTGGATGCTGCTAACATAGTTCGGGGAGTTTCCATTTGACTGACGTTCAGCCAGGGACCAGTTGCTTGGAGGTTACTTCTATGTTCTGAGAGGACATAGCCTTAGACAGACGCATCGTTGTCCAGATGGCCAACTTTAATTTAAAGCCTGTGTTTCCAGGAGTCAGTCGCCTTTGGGTCAGAACCACTTATTGCCCAGTGTTCGGCCAAGTTTCTCTTGCTAGCCGAACCTGTGCCCTGTGTTGATGGGTGCGCATGAATTGGGAAACGCTCTTAAGCCTGTCGCACGTTCTGCTCTGACTGTGCGAAGTGGCTTTTCAGACTCCGGAGATGACAGAGCCCCCATGAGGGCTCCTTCAGGCTGCCTCCCGGTGCCTCTCTGTGACTCCTAACTGCTCTCTGCCAAGGTCTCCACTGTTTTCGACGATGTCCTTAGAGATGGGGTTGGCCACGGTCTGTTCCAAACGAAGTCAGTCCCTAGGCAGAGCTGTGGGACTCTGTCCTCATCGCACAGCGTCACCCCTAGAGTCTGCACCAGGGACGTGGCGCTGCAGGGTGGGCGCGGCGTGCTGGCAGCCCCTGGCATTTTCAGTTTTCTCCTCAACTGAAAACTTCAACCTTCAGTAAGCCACAATTTCTAGAGACTAAATGATTGTTTTTAAACAGCTAACTTTTAGACTTAAGCTGCTCTTTTGTTGCACAGGGGATCACGGAGCTCTGAGTTCACCAGTCTGGGAGCCTCACTCTCCGATACACAGCTGACCCCTGAACAACACCGGTTCGAACACTGTGCATCACCTTACACCCGATCGTGCTGTTCGAGGGTCAGCGGTGTGTCCTGAATGTAACTTCCGAGCGGGAATATGGTCCAGCAAACTGAGAAACGCGCAGTGCGCCAGGAAGCAGGGCTTTCCTGCCAACCTGGCCTCAGTGACTTCCTCTGACGTTCAGCGTCCGCATTTGGAGAATGACAAAATGGTATCACAGGACTTCTAAATTCCTCTTAATTCTAAAATCCTATTTTATGAAGTCTAAGTTGAACAGAAAGCCATCGGTGAAATGTCCTGCCATAGCTGTGTGAGATCATGAAACATGGAAATCCGCTGCCACTTTAAACCCAAAACTGACCTGACCTGTTTGGAATTAGAACAGGTACTTCATTTCCAACTCCCTCCGGCCAGTCAAAATGCAAGTTTAATGCACAGTTCGCAGTCAAGACATTTCTCCACTGCAACGATTTCCTTCCCAATCATTAGAAATGAAAAACCAGGGGCAACAGAAAGTTGCCTTTCACTGACTGGCCATCCAAAATACGACGGCTGAATGCTAAGTGAAAGCAGTATAATCTGCTACCATTTTATCCATATTTTAAGCTCTGCAAGCGATTACTTTCTCTCTGAGACAATTCCAAGTGTTCACCTTGTGCTTAAAGCTCCAAGGCCACACTCTCAGAGTGTCTGAGTGTGTGAATGACAAAGTGTCAGTTCTCCGTACGCACTGCAAGAAAAGACTTGCTTCAATGGGACACTCATTGCTAGTCACAAAGATGTATTGTTTATTTAGTACTGATTATCTGCACAGATTGCCATAACAATAAAACTGTCATAAAGGGCCTATCTTGCTGAGTCATTTTGTCTTAACTAATCAGTTTTAACCAGCTTATTTGACTTAATATTGTCACTCAATATACCATTTACATTCAAAATCTATATATTCAAAGTGAGGAGAGAAGGGGTCTTGCTATAATTTCAGGAAGTTGTCATGACAAATATATTTAAGTGTTTTCACGACTGATCCACAACAGAATGGCCTATGATAAAACTGCAGGGTAAGAGAATTACAAACGTTCCCTGGCAAAGTTGCTCCTCTCTGACATGTCGAGCAATTAGGAAAAACGGGAGCGAGCTGGCGGTGTGGGAAAAGTGATCCAGAAACAAGGAATCACATCATCTTTGAATATCTTGTCTTTAATGCCAAAACGAAATTTTAAACCAGCCATCTTCACAAACTGAGCTTTGTCAATATCCAATGGAAAAGGCAAAATATTTACCTTAACGTATGTAAAATCCATGCAGAGGAAAAGCAAATGCACATTTTGAGTTTATCCAAATGCTAAGGCTTCCTTCCGATTCTCAGAAATGACCCTCAATTTCCAAATGAGCCCATCTGCTCACTGAGATATTTCTATGTTAAAAACCTCAGGAAGGCATCTGGCCCAGTTTTCATGATCCCAAATTACCTTGGTTTCGATTTAATTTTTGTAAATTGGGATTCCCTCAGGAAGAAAGTAAATTTCTTGATCTGTACAATAACAAGATATAAGGAATAAAACCCTACCATCTTGCTCCATCTTCAGAGCCCATATTATATTCCAAAACTGCAGCTTATTCATCTCACATGTAAAAATTTATGTTGCAGCACTGTATAGAAATGTATACATCTTATCCTTTTGCGTATGTAATATTGTAATTAGAATAAATGCCCCTTTTCTCACCATTTCTTCTGAGTTACTCATCCTAGAAAGCTTTTCTTTCATTTTAATTCATCTTATTATTTCACTGCATGGAACTACCTTAATATGATGGAAGTAGAGAAAAAAATTAAGTCTTAGTTATGGCCCTTATAAAAACTATTGGTTAACGACCAGAATTTCACAATAGTCTAGAAAACACCTCCGATCATATGAAAAGAGAAGAGCTTCAAATCTCTTAGTGGGGAAATGACCCACCCTACAGACATGCCAACCCTTCTTTGACTAAATGTTTCCCACACTGTAGAATCACTTAATCTGAATACCACTGTTCACACTCAAAATGGATATTACTAAAGGTTACTTCAGTCTTGCATGTTAAGATAACGAAGCTCAATCTTTTCCATCAGCATCACTGGAAATGTATAGGAGGAATTAACAGAAGCAACACTTCTGTCTAGAGTAACCACATTTCTAGTAACAGCTGATTTAGGCGAAGGAAATGCTTCTCTTTCCTTCAGAAGAGCAGTAGTGTCTGTGACTTCAGAGTAAGAAAGTTTTTTGTTTTTGCTTTTTCAAAAAAAAGCCCACCCCAGTTTGCAGTTGATCATGTGTCTCAGCATTAACACGCTAACTGTGAGATACTGGTTTCAAGCTACTTCTCAAATCACCTTTATACAACGAAACTGAACACACAAGTCCAATGAGTTTAGAATCTACCTACCAATGATAATACAAAACAGAAAAAACGATTAGTCTCACCCATACCAATTTATCATTTAAAACACATTAAAACCATAAACTGATAAAATAAATATTGAACGGCCTTTTCTGAGAAATAAAATCTCATTATAGACAGTCATGTGGTTGGTCATGAGATACAGTTTTTCAAACTGGATGATTATACCAAACAAATTAAGGCAAATTCGAATTATAAAAGAGGGGCACTGTCTAAGTGAACATATATTAACATTTTATTAATTACTTCCAGCAGGCAAAACTTGCTTATTTCATTCGGGCTCCTCCTTGTCACAGCGAGCTTAAAGGAACTCATATAACTATTGAAAAAGAAAAAGAGGACCTTGCAATGAAGCAATTCTGAAATGTCCATACAGATTAGAGTTCTGATCATCTAATCCTCTCCTATTTACCGAAAGGTCATTAATAAATTGTAAGTTCATGTGGCTTTGTACACGTGAGCACGTGCACGCACACATGTGCATGACCATCTCATTTAGTTCTTTCTCTGCATTTAAGATGGAAACGGAAAATGCCACAGACTTCTCAACCTTTCCAGATCGCAGCCAGCATGGCAACTCTCAAATGACATCAGAGTCTGGAAGTCTTTAAAGAGAAATATAGAAATTTTTGCCCAAAACAAAAGCAATACCTCGTTTGGTGTAAAAATAAAATTCCCACCACTAGATGATAGTTATAATGCTGGCTGATGATGAAGAACAATCTATATAACTAACATGAGAATTAAGGGTTTTTCCTCAAAAAGGTATATAGTGGCAAATACTTAGTCGAATGTGAGTATAGGTATCTCTCATCGTCCTCTTTTCTTTTTAATTTAAAGAAACAGTTTTCGTCTAGATTATCAGCATAAAGGAGGTTTGAAAAACTGCAAAAATTTGGAAACCAATCTGATGCATCTCATTATGGATATCAAATGGCTATCAGCCCTCAAAAACTGGAAACGGGTACAGTCAAATAGTAACAAAAATTATGATTTGAGCAGAACCAAGGCAGTACCAAGAAAATCATTTGGGGAAAAATATAGATACATTAAATAGATTGTGAAAGATATAAAGCTCAAATCCCCTCTTCAAATAAATTTTATAAAAGGAGTATAGATAATGGGAATGTATGATTTTTTTAATAAAACAATTCTGCTTCAGTGCAAACATGTAGTCAAAAAAAAGAAAAGAAAAGGTTTCATGCGACTTAGCAGGAACAGTTTCCACAGCCTTTCACACTGTTGACGATTTCTTCCTGCAGTTTCTTCCTCTCCTCCTCCTTGGACATGCTCTCTTTCTTTGCCTGCCACTTGGGGTTACCAAGGCCCTGCACGTGGCTGCTCTGCGTGTGCCACATTTCCGAATAGATACTGCCAGGCTGCGCGAGCAAAGCGTGGTGGGTGCCACGTTCGGCCACCTTGCCCTAACACGCAAAAACAAGAGAAAGAGAAAGGTCACATGACTGGCAAAATAACTGAGATACAGACTACATTCTAACTCAGGGCTCTTCGGCACCAGTGAACAAAACGCTACACAGCTCCATGTGCTGTAAACCACGTCACTGAAAGCGAGAAAACCTTCATGTTTAATTTTTCGTTTTGAAGGGCAGAAAAGGAAAAAAAATTCAAGGTGCTATTTCGGGTGACCGGTAAATATTTAAATCACCCATACGTGCGAGCGCAAACGTTCTGCAAGTTCACATTCGGCGCCACCTCATCACAACTACGCGTGCACCTCGTGAGCCACGTAGGCGCTAGGATTTTACATATTTTCCCACATAATTTTTCATTCTTCCTGGTCTTAGTCACCGCCACTTTTTTTTCATTTGCTTACTTTTCTGTGTCGCTATTGGTAAATCTCTCTAAACTTTATTCCAGAATTATAAAACCTGACTAAATACCACTCTTCTCATACTCGACTATATTAGGTGATCTTAGTTCGATTCAGCCCGTTCCCCTTCCAGGGTCGATTCCTCTCACTTTTAGGTTCTTGTCTTTATCCTAAATTCTGAACTTTCATGATAATGTGTCTTGGTGGGGGTGGGGAGAACTCCTTACAGAAAGGAGGAAAGGAAAACTATTGCAATTTCCAAATCTACCAGTCACGGCATGTCACTGACTCGTTCAGGACACTTACACAGAACTCTTACGGCGATTCGCTCAGGAGAGATAAAGCGGGCTGCCCCCCGTCTTCCTTTCCCCGGGAGGAAAACGATAAAATGAAAAGTGGCCATGTTTGAAAATGACCACTTTATGATCATTTTCTTTCAGACATAAGAATATGCGCCAATATCAAGAAAATGAAAGTATAAAATACACTGAGCAAAGATCCTGTACAGAGCAAAAATGAATGCAGAAAAATTATTAAACACACACACACACACACGCATACACATCCTGTAAAACCTGCTTCTATGATATGAAGATGTAATGATTTTGTGGTCTAACTTGGTTTTTAGTACTTTAATAAAGAGTGAGTTCATCCGATTTACTCCTTCTTGGATATGGCGTGCATTATATCCTATCGGAAGAAAATAAAAACAGAACGCTCCCACATTCCATCTCATTCAAAGAACACGAATTCTGTATATTGGTTTAGAAACGATACGTAAGTTGCTTGTGTCTGTAACAACCATGAATGCTCTTCAAACACTAAACTTTAAACTTAAATCTCTTACCTGGTCCAAGACAATGATTTCATCTGCATCAACCACTGTTGACAATCTGTGTGCAATGAAAATTGAAGTTCTGTGTTTGACCACGTCCCTCATGGCGCCAAGAATGGTCTGCAGGTTTCACAAGAAGAAGAGGAGGGGAAAAAAGATCTACCTGTTAGGTAAAGTTAACTGAAATAATCATACATTCCTTAAAGTAATGTATAAAATGCCAATTAATTTTGTATCATATAAACTTTATATCATGAACTAATGTAACAATTACTAAAAAGAGGGGAGAAATCAACCAAAATGGAAAGGCAAATATGACTGACCATATTATCACGGGAAAACTGTCTTTTAAGATAGGCAACATTTCTTTAAATTACAAAGTCATAGGAGAAGGTGGATATTTTCTGTACTTCAAAACAAAGAAATAAACCACAATGGTGAATGAGTGACAGTTTGCAGTTCCCTTGCAGCCCACCATTTGAGCCCCTCCTCATTTTGCAAATGGTGGACTGCAAGGGAACTGCAAACGGTCAAGACAAAGCTACGAGACGAAGGGCACAGGAACATTTGCTTGTCCTTAGTTCACACTCAGAGGACAGAAAAGACAACAAAGACGATTGCATATGCGTAACTTGAGAAAACTTCTTTTTCAAAAGCATTTGACTCCTTAGTGCATTCTGGGAAATACATTTTTGTTTACCGCCCGGAAAGTGTAAGAGAGCTGCCCCTGGAGCTCTGGGTGCGAGCACAGATGGCCAGGTGGAAGGGCAGAGGTGGAAAGGGCCATGGGTACCTGCCCAGTAGCTGCCCATAGGTACTTCTAAACGTTGTGATTATTGAAGAAATAACTTTATGAAGAGCAGGTGCCTACCCAGGAAAAGAAGACCCTGTATTTCACGAGTGTCGGGCCAAATCTAGGAAAATCTGTGATGTTTCTGGGGACTTCTTTTCGTTATCCTCAAGAATTAAACTCTGACTTACTATCGAGTGCTCTGGACCTATTAAAAAGGGCCATTAAAATTCACCAAAGCTGCTGGTGACTCGTTATCTTGGGGGTGTGCGACATCTCACTGGGTTGTGCTTTGTGAGATAAAGTCGTGTGACTCGAATGATGACTGTTGGGACTTAATTTGTAGTAAACACAATGACCGTTTTCAGGTGTCAAGCTCTTGGACGCCGATTCGTCTGCTGCCCGCGAACGGGGCCCGGCCCTGCTTACGGGCCCTTCGACCCTAACGAATCCTTACCAAATGATTCACTCCGAAATGCAACTGTTCTTAAACGATCGTTTCCATGACTTGTTTTAATAACTGTTAAATGGCAACAGCAGAAAGACTAAAACCTCCCTCTTCTGTCAAATCAGGCAACCCCTACAGCTCTGTGAGATGCGAGGGTAACACAAGGTGCCACACGGTTCCGAGAGGAGACGTGTCTGCAAACTGACGACTATATGACAATTCAATGCGACCTGGCATTCCTGCTCGTCCACACCTGCTATGTGGGGAAAACGGGCTACGCATTTCACTCTATCGCACTTCCTATTGAAGTTCATTCAAAATACAAAAGAAGAAAGCTATTTTCCACAAATTTCCAAGAAGGAAAATGAAACATTGAGAAGTAAAGACATTTGTACATTCGCCATCATTTACCTCTTCAGTAATTGAGTCTAAAGACGAAGTGGCTTCATCATAGAGAATGACTGGGGGGTCCTTCAAAATGGCTCGTGCAATTGCTACTCTTTGCTTTTCTCCTCCTGGTGAGAGAAAAACTTTAGTGTAAGGAAGCAAAGCAGAGCATAAAGACGTATTTTACATTTCTAGCATTTCCACTGAATATCACCAGCAAGTAAAGCCTCCAACAGGCTCCTGTGCTCCCGATCACTGTTCATTTTACTCTGCTTAGGAGCCAAAATTCATATATTTTTCGACCAACTACATTCTTTGAAACATAAATGTCATTCAAGATTCTGACTTCGCCTTATTATCTGTGTTACCGTATGTGTACCTTGTGTTACTTCCCAATGAACAGGGATCTGAGATGGAAACATTTCAGTATTAGACAATCAACAAAGCCGAGAACAAATTCAACACCTGAGGCCTGAAAACCTAAAGGCATGAGACTCTAAATATCTAAATTGATCTCAACACAAAAGGTACCATTCAGCCAGGATTCTCAAGGACTTTTTGACAAAAGCTATGATTTTCACAGTATTCTTCAAAGTTAAGGGTATGTACTAGATAATACCCCTCATTTCACCTTAGTTATTTGCTACTGGGTCACGAACATATCAGAATCTTAAAACGGAAAGGAAACACTGAGTGCTTTGGTCGAGGTCACAGTGCACGCTCCAAGGGAATGTGGCCAAGTCCAGCGCTCCCGCCATCACAGGATGCAAGCCCACACCGAGCCCTGAACACGCTCCAGGGGAAATAAAGCCGCCTTCCTCCGGGGCGGGGGCGGGGGGGGGGGAGGCCTGCAGGCCCGCGGCCATGGGGCGTGCACGGAACGAGGGCCGGGAGCGCGGGCTCGGCCATGCGCGTCCTGCTTCGCTTTGCTGAACTTTGGAAAATGCTGGAGCAGCTCCTCCGAGCGCACTCCGAGAGCCCCTGAGAGAAATAAAAACTGAAGGCGATTTGCAACAAAGAGAAAAGCGGATTCATTAAAATTCACACATCGTACTCCTCATCAGCTCTCTGCCTTACCCCATCCCTCATCTACACATTTTCCCCCTAAAGTAACACGGAATGAAGAGTAAATGTACAGGATGCAGTACGTTTGTCTGAGTCGCGTTCATACTTTCAGGCATGAGATATCGTCATCCTTTGGAATTCAAATAATTTGGGGCAAAGAAACATATTTATGGAGCCTCCAAAAAAGTCAGTCATTTGAGGACAATTCATCATTACACCTATCAAACTCATAACTAAACACTTGAATAGAAATGCACAAGCCCCCAAATTTACTTGGCCATTGAACTGACAGCTAAACACGTGGCACCGGGTGGGGACCAGACTAATGTGGGGATCGCTTCAGAAGTCATACAGATGTCCAACCCCTATGTTGTACATCTGGGACTAATATAATAGCCTATGTCGACTGTAATTGAAAAATAAGTTACAAAAAAAGAAAGTAGAGCAGTTAAGTACGTCAAGTACAAGGTCTACTAAAGTATTGCAAACATCCCATAATGACTTGGAAAATCTGATAAGATACACCATTTATTGTCAAATTACTTCTCTCTTAGTTCTTCCTCAGCTACATAATGCTCTTGGTTTTCCTTTAACATCAAGAACAGAGAACGAATCAGCGCCGATCGAAGCACAGATCCGCAAGTCACTACCAAGCACATTTTCTAGAAAATGCCTCTAATGGAGCTTGAAGGGAGCACATGGACACGGGCGGGGGTCCCAGAGCCTCTAATCACCTGAGAGCTTGAGGCCTCTTTCCCCGACCTGGGTGTCATATCCGCGCGGCATTCGCAGGATCGCGTCATGGAGCCCGGCCAACTTCGCCACGGCGTGCACCTGCTCAGGGGACGCGCTGATGTTTCCGTACAGCAGGTTGTAGTAGACAGTGTTGTGGAAGAGGACGGCATCCTGCAGCAGAGTGACACGGGCGCACGTGTGCGTTATAAAAACGAAAGCAAGAGCCGAGACACAGAGGCCTGAGGAGCCACGCGCGACAACCCCCTCCCTGCGACCCCAGTTCCCTGCCCAGAGGCAATCACCGCGGACGACGCGTCGTGTGGCCTTCCTGACTTGTTTCAAGGCATTTCCATGCCTAAACGTATACTTTTTTCAACACAAGTGGGGCTATGCTGTATATGTTATTTTGCAATTTGTTTTTCTTTTTTTGACTTATCATATCCTCGAGACTGTACATGTCAGTAACAGAAACCTACCTTGTTCTTTTTCACCGTTGTATGATACCAAGGACATTTCATAATTTATTTCTCCATTTCTCTACTGACTGACATTAGTTTCCAAATCTTTGCTACAACAAAGAATGTTTGAATAAAATAGCATTGTGAATATGACTTTGTGCACCCGTGTGTTTCCGTAAGAATTCCTGTAAGCACATTGATGAGTGCAAAGGTGATCACATTTACCCATCGATAGCACTGCCCAACTGCCTTACGAAAATGTTCTGCAAAGTAAATAATCCAACCATTAGTATGAGGGTGCCAGGTCTCCGTATCCTCGGCAGCCCTGGATATGAGTGAGTTTTAGTTGTTGCTACTTTACAGTTAAGATGTACTTTTTGTTTAAATTAGCATTTCCCTAACTAACTACCAATGAGTTTGAATATGTCTTCATATGTTTCTCAGAAGCTTCTAAATTAGATTTAAAACAGAGATAACAAAAACTTATATACTGTGGATTTTTTTAGAGAAAGTTCACTGCAACCATTCATTTGATATTTCAACTTATTCTGACATGGCATGCAGAAGCTAATTTTCTTAAAGTGAGCATCTTTCAGTCTCCAAATGGTCGGAAGGAAATAGTGAGATGAAATAAAATGACTCCATTAGTCCACCTTAACCAGGATACTCAATTACCTAGGACTTCTTTAGCATCATAATCAGTCCCAGAGTTTCGGATATTATTTCAAGTAATATTTTAACCATTTACATACCTACTATTAATATAGAATTTCTTTAATTCAGATGGTACTTAAACCCAAAGAACTTAAAGTTCTATAAAGAGAAAATGCTTATTTTTAAATCTCTTATAATCAGAAAAAAAAGTAAACAAATACTAACTGGAAACTTTCAAAATAAGATAAAAGTTCAGTGAATAATCCATAATTCTACTACCTAGCAATAACTACTATTAACCAAAATGTTTCTCTTATCTTTTTTGTCTATTGACATGCATTCATTTAATATTATAAAATTGAGATATTATGTTTCATTTTGGTATCCTCTTTTTCAAAAAACTTTGTACTCGAGTATTTTTACAAAACATTCAATATTCTTTATGAACACTGTATTTACAAATGGCTATATGACATTTGATACTATAATGATAATTTACTATCTATCTACTTATTTGTTGGACATTTATATTGTTTCCAACTTCTGCTATTATAAATACTGCTGTAATGAACATCTTTGCATATAAAAATCTGTTCACATCTGTTTATTTCCTTACTAAAACTTCCTAGAGGCAGAATTATTAGAATAAAGAATATAAATATTTTTCAAACTCTTGAACATATTACCAATTTGTTCATCAAGAAAGCTGTCTACTTCTAACAGCAAAAACAAACAAACAAACAAAAACACGAATTGGCCATTTTACATGGCCCTACCCAAGCTCGATGTTGTGAATTTTTAAATCCTTCCCAATCTGATAAAGGGAAAACGGTATCCCATTGTTGATTCGGTTGATATTGCTAAGACCTCTGATGACGATGAGCATATTTTCTTTCCTTTAGTGACCATATATATATTTTCTTAGTGAACAAAATGTTTTATTTTTCACAAGAGAATGGCAGGAATGTAGTTACACCTAATTGTGTGGATGAGGACACTGAGCCCAGACAAAGCCCAGAATTCACTTCACTTGATAGACCATTGAGATCAGTGTTTCTCAACACATAGTCTACGAATCATCTGTATCAGAATCACTCAGGTGGCATTTTCAAAAATGAAGGTTTCTGGGACCCATACTGCCCTCCTGACCAGACTAAGGTGTGTGAAAGAGAGCTGGGATTTCAATAATCTCCCTGGGTGACTCGTGCACACTAACATTTGGGAGTCTCAGATCACTTGGCGAACTTTTACAAGCTTCACATCCCTGTCTGACCCTTTTCACAGTTCTGGGCATCTGATTCCGATTCCAGGCTAATTCCAGGTGTCCCATAAGAAAAGCTCATGTCCTACAAAGTCATCTGCTTCTTGGCTTCTCAGCTCTCATTCTGAATTTACTTTTCCCCAGAAAGTCCTTCAGCGAACACTTGTTACATGCTTTCTATGGGTCAGGAACTGTAACAAGGTACACGCAGTTGCATTTGCCAGCCAAACTGCTTTGTAAGTTTTATAAATTTGCTATGTCAAAAACTGTTCACAATGACAATAGTTTTCATTTACTGAATGATTTTGTGATGAACACTGTGCTTGGTGGCTTACATATATGACCTCTAACCCATAATAATTCCATAAGAGAAACAGTACCATTATTTTCCAGATGAGGAAACTGAGGCCCAAGGCCACAGAACCTATAAGGGTTAGAGCTGTCCGACTCCAGTCTGGGTCTTTCCTCCATATTATGCGACCTTTCTAAGACTTAAAAAATCTTTCCATCATGCAGACTTTCCATTTACTTTTTGACAGTCTTTTTGGTAACAGGATTTGACCTGTAGGGCCTACTGCTTTTGAAGCAGCATATACTGACTCTTTGGATTCAAATTACTCTAATAAAAGATCCAGCAACCCAATGAATGTTCCCGGAAGTAGGTTTTGTCTTTCACTTAAATACCTGAGGCACTACTCCCACTGCCTTCCGAAGGCTCTCAAGACTCACGTCTTGGATATTTTGTCCAGCAAGGTAAATGTTACCCTTCTGAGGCTCATAGAAGCGAAATAACAGCCTCACGATCGTGCTTTTCCTGAAATGGGAAATGAAGAAAGGTTATTTAGCACCTACCGGCGTCAGGGAACCCATGTTAAACTGCAGTAGTAACTTTACTATGATAGAGAAAAAAACAGTACATGGGAAATCACGAATCGATTATGCAGAATTTTATAAATGACTAAATTACCCACCCTGACCCACTACCTCCTACAATGGCCACTTTCTTTCCCGCAGGGACTTCAAAAGACACTCCGCTAAGAACTTTCTGCCCCTCGATGTATTCAAAATGCACATTATCAAAGGCCACCGTAGCTGTCTGCGGTGTGATCTGAAGGTGAGGCGCCATCTCTTTGTCCTAGCACAGAAGAGGAAAGAACGGTCAGTTGACACGTCGCCTAGAGTGCAGCTATGCAGACAATTTTCTAAGCCACAGAGAGAAAGAAGGAAATATAAGGAAGGAGGAGGTTTTAAGTGGTTAGACCGCTCCCAAGCATGCTTTCCATGCTTCGATTTCTGAGCATTGTTGGGGAGGGGGCGGGTAGAGAGAGGGATGGTCGACAGGGGAGTAAGGAGGTCGAGGATGTGTGGAGAAAAAAAATCACACAATTTATATCATCATTAGCAAAAGTAAATCAAGTGCAAGGACAAAGAATTCAAGGTAACAAAATTTAGCTTCTAGGTATAGTATTCTTTCTAATGGCATAAGCTTTCTAAACAAAGAAGTGAAAGCTATGAAGAACTCTTAATACACATTACAGTTCCAATTCCTACAAAAAGAACTGCCTTGCTAACATGGTGATGTAAAATATTCCCCTGGAATAACCCTATTCATGGATGAAGCTCACGTGGTTTTAAAAAGGTACTAAATAAATTACTTACTTTTATTCGGGTGTCTACCTTGAGTAGGGTAAACAAGGTGTTCATATCTATGAGTGCTTGTCTAGTTTCTCTATATACAGTTCCCAGGAAGTTCAGGGGTAATGAAAGCTGAAAAAGCAGTCCATTCACCATGACTAGGTCTCCGACCGTGAGGGTTCCTTAATATGCAGTTGGCAGAAGAAGCAGAGGATATTTAGATGTTATGCACTTTTCCGGTTTAAGATAGAGAAGTTTTATAGTCTATGGCTCTGGAATACAGTCCAAATGTACAAAATCAGCAAGTCTTAGGTCTACTTAAACTTCAAAGCATCTTAACCCGTGAGTTAGGGACGTAGGGCACTTGATACGCGCTAAGTAGATGGGAAATGGCCGCCCAGACCCTATTTAGAACATATACAAAAATAGAATGCTTTAAGGGAGGCTAGAAATAGAACACTAAAAATCTTTGCTTTCTTCGTTAGGCATTAACTCGCTTCTTTGTAATGTGAAATACAAATTTAAAAGTACATATTAAAAAATTGGAGCAAATGGGCATTTACGATTGAAAATGGTAAACCATGTATTATGGTCACAGTGAATAAATTACTCCTAACTGAGCGGGGCAGATAACGAAAAAGGGGTACAGACAGTATTTATTTTTTAAATGTTTTGCAACTGAAAAACTAATAGAAACATTAAAAGATGACTCATAATTCTAAAAAAAGAATGCTTGAGTCTTAGTCCTCTGGAGTAAACACTAAATCCATTACACTGCTTTTCAGGCGTACAGGAGAAATTGTAAATACTAGATGGTAAAAAAAAAAAAGTTACTCCTGAAGAATCGGACTGCAGCCCCACAAAACGTGAAACCAGTAACCCCGACAACTTTGAGCCGGTGCTGCACTTGTGTTCAACAGAAGGAAGTGACAAATGTGATGGCACAATCAGGAGGACGCGTTCCGATGCAGAAAGCAAAGTACTCCAAGGATCCTAGGGCACGTGGTCCAGCGTGCTTGCCGAAGACGGCTAACGTGCGCGGCCCCCATGAACCTTTGCTTCTCGAGGTTAGTGAAACACCTACGAACGGGGAAGCGCGGACTCCTTACCGGCCACGATCCCCTGGCTGGCGAGCACCATGATGGCCGTTAACCCAACACTGAAAATAGCGCTCTGCCCGAAGTTCAGCATCGCCAGGGTGGACGTGCTTTTCAGTGACGCGGCCTCGTACGTCTGCAGAAACCCGTCGTATCTCTGTGCTTCGTAGTTTTCATTATTAAAATACTACAAAAACACACAAAAGAGCACCCACATATAAGTATAATTAGAAACCAGTCTCCTGTGATGACCGCCACTCTGCAGCGTGCACTGCACCCTGGACACGGGCGCCCCGCACGCCGCAGCGCGGGCAAGTCCAGAAAATTCACCCCGCAAACGTTACCGAACGCTGAGTTCATTAAACCCACAGCTTCGAAACGCGATCGATGGCGCTTCCTTCACGAAACCGCCCGAACCCCGGGACGCCGCGTCCACAGCGCTCACTGTCCCAGCACATCAGCGAACCGGGAGGGCGGGGGTTAGACAGCGCCCTGCGCCATCGCAGGCCTCAGCCCGCGCCTCGGTGCACAAGAGGCATCGGAAACGTGTGGCAAATGGAAAACAACGAATAAACGGGGAGAACGCACTATGCTACGCACTCGGAGGGGCAGAGCCAAGAGCTTAGTGCCAACTTCATTAGCTTCGCGTTCACCCTGCTCCGGAATGCTCACTGAACTCTTGCTGCATACAAATTAACTGAGGACGTACAATTCTGATACCACAAAAAATGGTGGAAATAGCAATTTCTAAACGAAAGGAAAATAAAGGACTATAGTGTAGGACTATCGCACCTACAGATACCATCTGAATCGCAGGCTCTAACTTACATCACCTATTAGGCGGCAGTGTGGAGCGCAGAGGAAAGTATAAACATATTACCTTCACGGTTTCATAATTCAGCAGCGAGTCGATGGCAGCGTTACCTGCATCATTATCCGCCTTGTTCATTTCTATTCTAAACCTAGTTCTGCAACACAAAGATTTGCACAGGATGAAACGTTTGCTGTAAAAGCGGAACTAATTTTGAACCCTGACTGGCCTCTGGGGAGCACCTTACCTCCACCGTGTGACAGCAACCGTGAATGCTGTGTATGCTCCAAGTGTCCCAAGGGTCACCAAAGCAAACTGGGCACCACATCTGTAATACTGGAGGGGGGCGAAAGAAGAAACAAGGAACAGTCATTGTTCTTGTCAAATAACTGATAATATACAACAGCACATCTCAGTCGAAAGATTTTAATAAAAATATGTTGGTGAATAAGTGAATAATCAATTGGGCGAGAAATCGAATCTTACAAAACCTACTTTAGATATCAAAGGAACAAAGCCAAACCGAACTTGTCGCATTGCTGCTACTGTCAAATGCTGATAACGACAGTGCAAAGAGCCACAAGATGAACAATATATACAGATATGTAAATATACAGATGCGGATAGGTAGATAGATACACTTTTAATTATAAAATATGAAACTGCCTCAAATGTTACGAGTGGTGAAGAGAATACTAGATAATGAGAGCATGACAGTCCAAAGTCCTATACAAAAAATCTCTGCTGACAAAAAAATTGGAAGGCCTGGGTAAACAACTGATCTATGTGTAGAACTGAATACCTCTTTATAATAACAACATGATAAAGATTTTGGACAGTCCCTTGGAGCTTATGGCAAAATAATCAAACAAACTGCATAATCCTTCTGGCACCACAGAATTTTGCTTTGAAACCACGAGCATGAAATACCAGAATAGCTTCTAATGACAATGTAAGATAAAAGCATGTTATGAAAAATGTTTTACTCACCAAAACGCCGCTGACAAGAGCCACCTCAAACATAATGGGCAGAAGATTAAACACTAAAGCACTCAGGACAAAACTGATACCCCTCGTCCCTCTGTCAATGGCCTTTGATAAAGCTCCTGTCTGTCTGCTCAGGTGGAAAGCCAGATCCAGGTTGTGAAGATGGAGAAAGACATTTTTGGCTATTCTTCTAATTGAATTTTGGGCTACCTTGCCAAATACTGCATTTCGGACTTCATTAAAAAAGGCAGCTCCGGCTCTCGATACACCATCTAACGATACATGCAAAAGAAAAAAGGGGGCGTTAAAACGTTATATCATACAAGCGTAAAAATGGTCCGGGGACAGAAAGTGTACGATGAACGACTGCATCACTGATTCTGTCCGACTAGATATTTTTACTCAATAATGGCCCGTATGGCCTTATTGTGCATACGTGTACACTGTCAAAGTTTTTTTGATCTAATTCAATTCTCCCTAAAAACAAATGATAAAACTGAGATCCTGAAAATCAAGTGCATTGACTAAAGTATACCCCTGTATACTTTAGTATACCCCTGTGTCTCATAAAGTGTCCTTTCTAATGCATGAGGACACAAAGCATCACATTCTCTAATTTACACACTGCAGATTTATGTCACAGCTATTTAATATAATTTAATAAAGCATTAATGCACAAATATCATCGTTGAGCTATTTCCTATTTAACAGCTAACAACAACAGCAGGAAAATAACTACCTGTACTGAAAAGGTATCTTAGAAGGAGCCTAACTAGTAGAAGTGGTTGTTATAAATTGAATGTCTTATTTCATGTTGTTTTCCAGAACTTGGAAATGAGACTGTTATTAACAGGATTTTTGGAAAGTATACCATACAAAGAATATTTTAAAACCACATATCAAAAAAAACCTCTCATCAAACAGTAAATATCCAAAATCCTAAGTTGTGTTTGTGGTGCAAAGGTCATCTGTTCAAATATGATGAAACCCTGAAGAAAGTCAACACCTGTAGGCAGATTAAAGAATCACACGTACAGCCAATCAGAACTGCCGTTGCCATGGTTGCAACTGTATTTGGTGCATCAGTCAGGTTCAGCATGTTTCCAGACATCTGGTTGAGGCTGTCTACAGCATATTTAAACATGAAGGGAACCACAATATTCATGGCCTGAAAACACAAAACAGGCAATTACCCGTCATACAAAAAAGATTTCTTTATTAAAGTACAAATATTTACCTTAAATTAGTATTTATGGGAATGTTTAGCTATTAACCATGTACTAGTATCAGAATGCTTTTCCCAGTTCATAAAAATAAAATCTTTAGCATTGGGAGAGCTGTCATTTCAGGATTCCTATCTCCCTCCGGCTGCCATGTTAATATTCATTCACAAGCATTAGTCAAATGCTCCTGCCTTCATGAAATCATCCCCGATCATCCACTCAGAAAAAGCTTTCCCCATTACCTGCCATCCTACAGAGCTCGCGGCACTTATGGCGAACTGCCTTACATCACAGTTACCTGTGTCTGTATTTTTCTTTCCTACTAGGTCCTCGATAGTCTGCACCATATTCCTCCTTCTGTCCTACGCATGTTGAGTTCAATGCTGTGTATGTAACAGGGATTCACTAAATGTATGGAAAAGTATTCCTTCACCAAAATAAGGGTAAAACTGAAATCATATACCCAAAAAGACCTCAAAAGTGAATAAATTAAAAGTATCTGTGGCTGACTCACCTTTGGGAAAACAAACACTGATAGCTCTATTTGCCCCACAAAAAGATTACTTTTTCTAATACCACACAAAATAAAACTCACTGAATAGCAAACTAACTTTCAAAAACCAACCTAATCACCGCTAGGCCTTTTAGCTAATATTAAGTGCAAAAACCAACCTATTTCTCCAGGAGAATACTCCTGAAAATATGAAAATTATGGATACAATGCTTTTATAGATGCAAGACAAATATCTAATCACATTTCTCTGCAAAGCTATAGCATCAAAAACACCAACCATCATTTAGGAACAGGAAGTTGGTTAGACTGCCAAAGTTTTCCTTGAAGAAATTAAATTCATACACATTAATAACATGTGAAAACAAGTGCACGAGGCTTAACGAAAACGCTGTAATCCCAGCTCTTGTTAATGTTCCATGATTATGTCCTTCACCTTTGTTCGACATAAAGAACTGATTGCAACAAGCCTGAGGTTACCACGGCTGACAGGAGGTCTATAAACCAAGACTTCAAAGTAAGGGATATGTGCCCTAGCCGGCCAGCAGCATCATTAAAACACACAGCAGATGTGGGGATACGTTTAAGAACGTAGCACTATGGGATAAATTGCTTAAAGCTTTTAAGATGTGTAACTTCTACAACACAATCTAATAGAAAAGCAGGTTTCAAGTCGCACTGTCGTCGCACTGAGCGAGTAAGCAGACCACCTTGGGCTCTCGCCTCTGCTCAGCATGGCACCCGCCCGACTCGCCTCACAACCCACTCTGAATCCCAAGCCCATCACGATGCCGTCCCTGAAGGCCACAGCCCATTCGGCACTTTGCATTTTCCAACTCCTCTTTTTTGTAGTTTATACCTCAGTATTTAGAATTTTGTTTTATATATTTAGCATTCACTGTGTAGGTGCACGTGCATGAATATGCTGCGGTCTCAGTCAGTGAAACTCTGGAAAAACAAACATTTTGTGAACTGCAGCCATCTGAGTCGGACGTGCTGCTAGGCGCCTTTCACAGACGGCTGAATGAGGCGAACAAAATGACTCTATGACACGGGGAGCATCCCACGACTGAGGAAGCTCGCGTCTGGTAAGCGGCATTTGGGTTCGGTCACATTCAGGGACGTCCCTCGAGTTTTTCAAGAGTGTGACTGTCATCTCTCCCGTGTTTATATTGGCAGGAGAAGGGCAGTCAGCGCGGCGCTGAGGATGCAAGGGCACCGCGTCCGATAACCACTGCCGATGCCTGTCAGCCGTCCCGTAAAAGTAATTTTAAAAAGGAAAGGGAAAAAAACACGAAAGAAATAGAAAGCGCTATGTTACGCATCGATATTTTATCAGTGCCATGTGTGGGTTTCGTTGGCCTTGTGAGATTTGAGGGGTGGGGCTCAGCAAATATCGCTTTTCCCTAATATTCTGCCTTCAGCGGAACTAGGCTTAAACCATCCCAGATAAACGTGAAGTTGTGAATTTTTTTTTGATTTTGAAGTAATTACAGACTCACAGAAAGTTGCAAAAGTAGTATAAAGAGACGCAGAGCCCCTCGCCCGGGGCCTCCTAACGATGCCATCTCGTACAGCTGCAGCACAATCCATTTTCAGAATATTATGCGCATGAGGTCATACGCATGTAACACGGGCTTTTTCCCTCAGAATGACGCCCTTGGGGTCCCTCGAGGGTCACGCACGCATCAGCAGCTCGTCCCCTTCTATCGCTGAGGACTAGCCCATGGACTAGCCCATGGACGTAGGAGACTTTTTCAACCATCCGCCCCTGAAGGGCATTTTGGTTGTTTCCAGTTTGGGGCCATTACAAATAAAGGTGTTATGAACGTTTGCATACAGGTGGTCCTAAGTTTTCATTTCTTTAGGCATAAACGCCCAAGAGAGCAATTGCTAAGTCATATGGCAAGTCTCCACTGACCTTTTTAAGAAGCTGCCATGCTCTTTCACAGTGGCTGTTCCGTTTAACGTTCCCATCGCTTAAGTGTGACTGACCCAGTTCCTCCGCATCCTCACCCGCATTTGGCATCATCACTATTTTTAAGTTTTAAAACCGTTTTAATAGGTGTACAGTTATATTTCACTGTTGTTTCAGTCTGTGTTTCCCTAATGGCAATGACGTTGAACATCTTTTCACGTGCACCAATTTCCACACCCACCGGCAACGTATGAGGGTTCCTTTTTCCACAACCTCGCCAACACTTGTTATTTCTAACATGGGTAAGGTGGTCTCTCATTGTGGTTTCGATTTGCATTCCCCTTATGTTGAGCGTCTTTTCATTCATCTGTCGGCCACTTGTATGTCTAAATATGTTTGGGCTCTCAATTGTGTTTTACTGGTCTGAGTTGTGTGAGATAACATTGCCTAGAACGAATAGTTGTTTTTCTGCCAATATCATACTGTTTAGATTTTGTGGCTTTGTAGTATACTTTAAAGTCATGGAGTATAATACCTCCAGCTTTGTTCTTTTTTTTCAGGATTGATTTGGCTATTTGGATCTTTCGTGGTTCCATACAAATTTGAGAATTTTTTTGTTCTATTTCTGTGAAAAATTCCTTTGAGATTTTAATGGAGATTGCATTAAATCTTCATGTTGCTTTAGGTAATACGGACATCATAACTATGTTAATTCTTCCAATCCATGAAGACAGAATACCTTTCCATTTCCTTGTGTCTTCAATTTCTTACAACAATGTCTTACATTTTTCAGTGTACAAGTTCTTCACTTCCATTGTTAAGTTACTCTTCAACTGTCCATAGGAATGTTTTCTTCACGTCTCTTTCTGATGTTTCCTTGTTAGTGTAGAAGAATCCAACATATTTTTGTATGTTGATTTGGTATCCTGAAACTTTTCTGCATTTGTTTATCGTTTCTAATAATCTTTAGGGTTTTCCAGACACAGAATCACGTCATCTGCAAAGAGTGGCCATTTTACTTCTTCATTCCCAGTTCAGATGCTTTTTTATTTTTTTTTCTTGCCTGCCTGATCTGACTAGGACTTCCAGTACTCTGTTGAATAGTGGCCGTAGTGGACATCCTTGTCTTGCTCCAGAGAAAAGCTTTCAGTTTATCACTATTGGGTATGACACTGGCTGAGTGTCATATATGACCTTTTAATCATAAATGGATGTTGTATTTTGTCAAATGCTTTCACTGCATCTATCCTGGTTTTCACATATTTATTAATGGGGTGTATCGTATTGACTGATTTTCACATGATGAACACTGCACGCCTGGAATGAACTCCCCTTGATCGTGGTGTGATCCTTTTAATGTACTGTTGTACTTGATTTGCCAGTATTTTGTTTAGGATTCTAGCATCTATGTTTATCCGAGGTACTGGCCTGTAAACTTCTCGCGTCGTCCTTGTCTGGGTTTAGTATAAGGATAGCGTTGGTCTCACGAACTGAGTTAAAAAGTATTCCCTCCTCCCTTTTCAATGTTTTAGAAGGGTCTGAGAAGGGCTGGTGTTAAATCTTTAAATGTTTGGTAGAACTGAACAGTAAAGCAATCTGGTCCTGAACTTTTGGTTTGGGGGAGGCTTTTCATTACTGTTTCAGTTTCCTTGCTAGTGATTGGTCTATTTAGGTTTTCTATGATTTTTTTCCCTCTATTTCCTCTTTTTTATGTGTGTTACATGTCTTAGCTCTAGATTCTGATTTTGTGAGTCCCGTCAAGTTTATATTAAAAAAAAAATATTTCAGTCTATGGCCACGCCACCCTGAATATGCCTGATCCCGTCTGCTCTCGGAAGCTAAGCAGGTTCGGGCCTGGTTAATACTTGGATGGGGGACCCCCTGGGAAGATCAGGTGCTGTAGGCTTAAAAAATAAGGGATGGTAAACTGATAAGGTCCTTGCAATCTGTGAGGTTAACCAAGGGTTGCTCACCTTAAAAAAGAAAAAAAAACATTTCATACAAAGAATAGTCCTTTTTCTTCTGCTTTCACCTTATCTTCATTCACCTGTGCAAGTTCTTTTTCTGCTTCCCCTTTTATATTTTTGTTGTGACAAATTATCCCTTTTTATACTGTGCATTTATTTCCAAATTGCAGAAGTTGTGGTCTTTTTTTAAATGCCTTTTTCCCCTTTAACCTTTGTTAAGTATTCAATACCCTGAAAACAGTTGCATTCTCCTCCTTGTCTAGCTGTCATCTTACTCAAGTTTCATATACTTTTGTGTTTTTGTTTCAGGTAGAAGACCCTTTCGACGCCGCTTGTAATGCAGGTATTGTGGTGGACAATTCCCTCAGCTCTCCTCTGTTTAGGACAGCCTTTATTTCTCCTTTATATCTGAAGGATACAGTAGACTTCACTAGTGGTTTCTCTTTCAATATTTTGAATATTTCATTCTACTCTCTCCTGGATTGCAAGGTTTCTGATGAAAAAAAAAATCTCGTTATCTTAATAGTTTCCTGTGTGTTTACAGTCTTTTTTCCTTGGCTGTCTTTAGAAATTTTTATGCTGTTAATACTTGACGGTTTTAATATAATGTTCTTGAATATGGTCTTTTTGAATTGACATAATTAGGCGTTCTGTTAGCTCCTTGGATCTGAGTTCTTATTATTTCTTTGAGTAAGCTCTCTGTTCCCTCCTAGCACACCTCTGTCCTTATGTTGCACTTCCTAACGGAGTCAGACAGATCTTGTAAAGGTCTTTCATTTGTTCTCTTAGCTCCCGCTCTTCATCCTCCAGGGTCATGTCTAGGTTTCTTAGAGCTCACTAATTCTCTCTTCCATCTGGTGTGCTCTCTTTCCAATCCTCTCTTATGTATTCCTCATCTCATTTATTGAGCTCTAGAGCTCCAGAATTTTTTTTTTTAGTTTTAATCTGTTCAGTACTCATTTTGTTCATTAATTTTATTTCTGAGCTCAGTGCACATCTTTCTGGGTTCTCTTGTATTTTGTTGAGGGTTATTACTGCAATCTTAAATTCTGATATTTAAGTCACTTTGAATCGGTTTTGATAGACTTTTCCTTTCTTTCCGGGTTCCTATGTTACCTTGGTTGTTCAGAGTATTTGATAGACTGTTACTCTGACTGCACATTTAAGGTAGTCAACTCTTTTCTTATTTAGAAGTTTGGCCCTCAACAATTCAGCAGGTTGATGGGTGTGATGCTTTGTTTTCCAGTAGATGGCGCTACAGTGCTAGCTTTGGTTTTCTCGTAATGGCACTATTTGCGCCTCTGGGATGGTGATGGGGAAGCATCAGCCAGGTTAAGGAAAATGGTGCATATCCACTGGGACTGTGGGAGCCCCCTGTGACGGGGTCACGTCAGTTCCAGGGCACCACCGCCGTGGTGGGGGAATGTGGCGAGTGGTGGAGAGCAGATGTTGCGAATTGCCAGCACTGCTTCCTTTTTACTGATGGCCACTGGCCCAGCTCTGCTTGGGGAGGTGTCTCCGCTGCTTCCAGCGGGCTCTGCCAGGATGGGTGGGGCTAGGGAGGCAAGTGTGTGTCCGCAGCTCCTCCACCCCTTTCAGTAATGGCTGCTGGCTGTGTTGTTTCAAGGTTCCTCGCTACCCCTGCCCGGGTCTGATGCGATGTGGAGGGGAGAATGTCTATTCTCGGGGGACAACTGTTTCTGTTTCTCTTACACTCCAGGACACAGTGTGAGTGCTGTCGCCAATTTCTCCATTGCTACCACACTCTCTGGAGCCACGGTGAGCACCGAACTATGTGTGTGGCTACCGTCCCTGTCCTCCCTCTGTCCCGCCTCCCCTGCTCATTCCAATACGACCTCCGGGTGCTCCAACGTGGGGATCGTTCAGGTGTGTTTGTGTCGAGCAGGGGCCCCCTTTTGTGAGTGATGCTGTCCCACTTGTAATTTTAAGAGGAGAAACAAGGGTCTGCTCACTCTGCCATGATGCTTGTCACCCCAATGTGTCTGTGTTTAAGTGTTATTACAAGAGTCAAAGGTTTAAACAAATAAAAGTTTATAAAGTAAAAAAGTTCTATTAAGCTAAAGTCAATTTATTTTTCTTTTTGATTTCATACCTTTAAAAGCAAGGCATTTTACTTTACAGAGTAGACTTAGGTTATTTAAAAGTCCAAAGCAGAGTTTAGTAATGTTACATAACTCAAACATCTCTCCACATGGTCGGCCCAAAACAGGATGCCATTGCTCAGAAGCCCACTCCGAAGTGGGCTAGACCTCGAAAACATCTTTTGTTTTTTTGTGTGTGTGATTTTTTAAATTAGTTTCAAGTATATAGTACATTGGTTAGACTTTTATATAGTTTTAAAAATGATCACCCTAATTTTGAAGAAACATTTCTTAAAATAAACCGCGCGGAGCCCGAGCGTCGGGGCGCAGCACTGTCCTGGGCCCTCGTCGCGCGCCCCCCGCGGAGCAGCTTCCGCCCCGCAGGCCCGGGCCCCGCACCCGGCCGCCGTCTGCGCCTTTGCCGCGGGGTCCTCGCCGCACCGCACCTGCTGGCACCTGCTGGCACCTGCTGCACGTGCGCACGCGCTGGGGGCGCGGACACGGCCCGCGGCGCTCAGCGCGGTCACGCGCCGGCCAGGCCGCCGGCCCCGGACCCAGCCGCGCGCTGCCCCTTCCCGCCTCGGCGTGTGCTGAGCAATTCCACCTAGGTTCGTGAAGGTGCCCTCTGTGATATTTGCACAATGACAAAATCACGTAAGGAAGCATTTCTCAGAACACACCCTCATCTTTAAGCGACGATAATGTAATTCATCACATCAAAAGGCCAAAGAAAATATATTTTATATCGACAGATGCCAAAAAAGTACGAGACAAAATCCAACACCTGCCCAGGATAAAAACTTTCAGCAAGCTGGGAACAGAGGGGAATTTCCCCGGCTTGTCTGAGAACATCTACAAAAAAATCCCTAGAGCTAACCACAGACGGAACGGTGGGAAACTAGATGGTTCACCGCCTACGATCGGGAACAAGGCAAGGATGCCCCGTCTTACCGCCCTGTTCAACATGGCACGGGAAGCTGTAGTTAATTCAAGAAGTTGAGAAAAGCAAATAAAAACTATGCATTTTAGGAAGAAAGAAATAAAAAACCATTTTGCAGATGATATGATTATCTATGTAGAAAATTCCAAAAGAATTAACAAAAGAACTCCTAAAATTAATAAGCAACTCCAGCAAGATTGCAAGAAACATAGTTAATATAAAAAGTCAATCGCTTTCCTATATACCTCCAATGAACACACGATTTGAAGTTAAAAATATCACACCATTTAAATGAGTATCGAAAATGAAGTAATTAGGTATAAATCTAACAAAACGTACAAGATCTATGAGGAAAACTAAAAAACTACAAACAACGAAAAACTAAATGAATGGAGCAATATTCTATGTTCGTGGATAGGATTACTCAATATTGTCAAAATGTCAGTTCTTCCCAAACTTGATCTATATAATCAATACAATCCTAATAAAAAGCCCAGCAAGTAATTTGGTACATATGGAAAAACCGATTTTAAATTTTATATAGAAAAGAAAAAGACCCAAACTATCCAACACAATATTGAAGATGAGAACAACATCAGAGGACTGACAACTAGTTGACTTCAAGAGTTACCATAAAACTACAGTAATCGAAAGTTTGGGACTGCCAAATAATGGACGAACCAACAGAACAGAACGGTGAGTCCAGAAATACGGAAATATACAAAATTACAGTCAACTGATATTCGACAAAGCAAAGACGGCCCAGTGGGAAAATGTCAAAAAATGGTGTTGGAACAAATGTTAAAAAAAATAATAATCTGGACACTATTAAACTTCTAGAAGGTAACATAAACGAACATCCAGGGAACCTGTGATTTGGCAATGACCATAGAGCAACACTAAAGGCACAATCCATAAAACACTAATAAGTTGGACTTCATTAAAATTTAAAACTTTTGTTCTGTGAAAGATACTGTTCAGAGAAGGAAGATACAAGCCACAGACTGAGTGAAAATATTTTCAAAACATCTGATAAAGGAGCGGTGTCCAAAATGTAACACAAAGAACTGTCAAAATTCAAAAATAGAATAGGAATGACCCAACTGAAAAATGAGCAAATGACCTGACAGAGATGTCACTAAAGAATATAGATAGATGGCCAAAAGTATATGAAAAGTTGTAGGCCACATTAGGCAATGTCAAAGTAGAACAAAACTAAGATGCCACTATCCGTGTATCACCAGAATGGCTAAAATCCAGAACATGGACGAAGACGTGTAAGCACAGGGTGCTCCTTCGTTCCTGGTGGGACGCAGGATGGCACGGCTACTCTGGAAGACTGTATAACAAAGCCAAACATACTCCCACCGTATAACCTAACAACTGCACTCCTCGGTACTTACCCACATAAGACGAAATTTTATGTCACACAAAATTCTGGGGTTTTTTTTGCAGTTTTTTAAGAATTGCCAAAATCTAGAAGCAACCAAGATGTCCTTTAACAGGTACATGGATAAACACGCCACAGTGCATCCATACAATGGCAGGTTTTTCAGCGGTAACAAGAATCGAATCACAAAAAGACATGAATGACTCTGAAATGCACACTGTCAAGTGAAAGAAGCCAGTCTGATTTCAACCTTATGACATTCTGGAAAAGGCAAAACTAAAGAGACAGTAAAATGACCACTGGTCGCCAGGGATGTGGGTGGATGGAGGGAGAGGTGAGCGGGTGGAACGCGTGGGATTTTTGGGGCAGTGAAAATTATTCTGTATGATACTTCAGCGGTGGCTATGTGACATTATGGATTTCCCCAAACCCATATAAACTACAACGCGAGGAGTGAATCCTAATGTAAACTACAGTTCCAGTTAATAATAATGTATTTTTTTTTTATAATTGGTTCATCAATTGTGACAAATTTAGTATACTAAGGCAAGACGTTAATAATAGAAGAAATTGAGTGTTTTAGGGGGATGGGTACACAAGAACTTTTCTGTACTTGCTGCTTAATTTTTCTCTAAGCCTAAAAGGTCTCTAAAAGCTTCAGGTAGCAGTTTCATTTTTAAAAGTATTTTTCATAAAATTTTAAAGAATCAAAGTTAAGCAAGAAGTACAGGAATCTTTTGAAATTACAAACATCAAGACAGCAGTTACTGAAAAACTCTAGGCCCTCCATGAAGCTTTCCCTAATGCCTGATTGTTGAAACACCCATATTGCTTAATTTGTGACTCACTTTGGCTGTTTTCATTATACTGTACCTATATTTTTTAATCATTCTCTGTCTATTTTTCTCCTTCGACCCACTGCCATCCAGAAGGGCGAGGCCCACATTTTATTCATGTTTGTGTTCCCAGCTGCCTGGCTCAGCACCTTGTACCTAAGGTTCACTTAAGAAATGTTTGCTCGGTGCATTTTGCTTTGGCGTAAATGTCTGTGTGCTGCCCCTGCTCCCCCCGCCTCACTCGTTTGTTGATGTCCAGCCCTGGGCCTCCGGTGTTAGGATGGGGGCCTTTAGGAGGGGCCTAGGTCATGCGGGCGGAGCCCTCATCAACGCAATCAGTGCCCTTACCTCACCCACCTAACGTCTCAGTCCGTGTTCCTACCAGTGTTTACTTCACTACAGGTTCTGTCCGTAGCCATCTTCTATTTCTCCTTTTCCTGGGTGAACTAATTCTCTGTCTCGATGTTTTGCTAGCATCTCAAACCTAACATGAGCAAAAGCAAAATTTTCACCGTCCCAAACAAGACCTCTTGACGGCCGACCTGCCTGAGTTAACGGCGTTACCACCTCTCGGCCTGGGTGTCATCTTTGACTCCTCTTCCTCTCGATCTGTTGCTGAGTCCTGCTGCCTCTGCGTCCTCTGCTCAATGTGTCTGGTATTTTCCCATCCACGATGCCATCGACGCCAGCACTCCAGTACTAACTACTGCTTCTCTCCCCGTGGGTCACGGCAGCCCCCTAACTGGCCAGCAAAGATGCGCTGAACAACGCAGCGAATGGCGTCCCCCCCCCAGGCCTCCCGGCGCCCGAGCCCACCCTGAGAACCCTCCTTATCCATCCGGGCCTGTGTCAGACATCACCTCCGTCTGCGAAACCTTCCTCGCAGAGTGCTTCTTCCCTCTGAAAGCCCCAGAACTTCCTCGAAAGCGTTTTAAGACCTGCTTTGTATTGTGGCAATAAAATAAAGCTCGTCTCATCCTCTGTGATTTGAGAAGGTGCTTTATTTGTATTTGAATACCCTGCAGTGCCAACGACAATACTTGGTATGATAAATTCTCAATAAATATTTTTAGAATAGGGAAAAAAAGTAAATAAAAGGGAATATATATGACATAGAGAAGAAGCAGATGATAAGACCTGTGTTCTAAAACGATGTTAACACCGATGTAACAGCAGTAACCAAATTATAGGCAAACTTCATTTATACTTTTGAGTAGACTTTTTTTAACCATATTTCCTATACAAATCTGAACTTATTTTTATTTCAATGTGTACATGATATTTTACTATGTGCCAGGCACTGTTCTAAGCCTTTTATATGTTAATTTACATAATCCTTGTAACAACTGTATTTTACTTTATTTTATAAATTGGGAAACTGAGGCAAAGAGACAAAGCAGTTGGCCCAAGGTTATAAAGTTGGCAAGCGGCAGAGCCCAGAAAATCTGACTTCACAGCTTACGTATGTACCGGAGCTATGTATTGTACCTAAACGTATACTTCGCCGGCTTCAAAAATATTTGAAAAAATTGAAAATAAGGGATTGTTCTTGAAAGCTCAGTCATTCATGATAAGTTTGCCTGATTAAAAGGTGCTAGGGTACAGTGACGAATGGAGGAGGCTGCCAAGATGTACACAGCCCCTGTACTGAATGGCACCAACATGCCCAGCCTTGGTGGCTGGGCTGTTTTCCCTCTTTTTATCCCTTGATCTTACTCTGCTGTTTACCACTTGAGACTATCGCTGTGCCTAAAATGTGTTCATCCTCCTCAATTTACTGGGAACTGAGAACCGAGCCTACCAGACTCAGGAGGCAACAGGGCTCTGAGGAGTTTTGTGTAGAGTCATGAGGCTTTGTTGCAGCAAAAGACCCTGCGCCTTACGCTGGTTTCCGGAGCACGGTCCGTTAAGCTGAGGCTGTTACAAGTCTGAACCCCAGACAAACTGAGAATCACCGTCAAATCTGTGCTGACTGCATGAGTCACATAAACACGGGTTCTAAAAGTTGACAATGCTTCCCCAAAAGTGGCCTACATCAGCCCAAGTGTCATTAGTAGGAAATGTCACAGCATTCCTTAAACCAACGAATACACACAGCTCCTCTCATTCTTACCTTTGCACCACCCAGAAATCCGAGGGAAATGGCAACCCTGGCTCGCAGATCAGGCCTGTCTCTGGGCCACACGTAAGCGAGCATTGCTTTTATGATTTTCTGAGTATCGACATCTTTTAACTGTTGAGGGAAAACAAAGCAGTGAGTAACGTGTCATTTCAAATGTAATGACGTTTCAATAATGCAGAATTATGTGCCTATTTGAAAAAATATATAACAGTATGACAAACATAGCTTTTATTCTAAATCTAAGGTCAATACCTTTCAAGCGCTAATTATTTTGGAGAAAAAGAAAGGATTTCAATTGCTTTTTAAAAGCTACTCATTCCTCTTAATTTCTTACTTACAGCTATAGCCAACCCTACATTGTTAAAAATGTACTATACATTTATTTATTAAGCAATCAAATGTTACATAAAACTTCAAAAAATTTCTAAATTTCCATCTTTGTGGTCAAAATCTTTATATACTTTTGGGCCCTTTATCGGTATATTTATTTAAAATAATTTGAAGCCCTGAGTCCAAACTCCTGGTAGAAGAGTTACAGTATTTAGGAAAGTAGGAGTCTCGGCATGGACTACACAGAACACAGGTTGGTTTACTACAAATTTCAACAAAAAACGTCATCTTCCAGTCCTGCTTAATTGGTGTAAATCTGTCTTGTATGTGTCTACCCATGTTCCCAAGGCAACATCCTCATTAAATTCTTTTTGTTTTAGTGTCAGCTTTTAGAGGCGTAATATTAAGGATCAAAACCAGTCTTTGTAAAGTAGATGCACACATACTCGCAGCCATCCGCCCTTCTCCACGGGGGACGTGCTCCAAGGCCCCCGGTGAACGCCGAAACCATGGACACGCGCGAACCCCGTACATACTTACGATGAAGTTTAATTCATTACTTAGGCACACTGAGAGATGAACAATAATACAACGGAGCAGTTATAACAACGTAATAAACAAGGGTCACTTGACAACAGCGCTTGATGCCGAGAACCAAGACAGCTGCTAAGTGACTGACGGCTGGCAGCACGGGGAGCGCGGACACGTGGGACAGAGGGGCGACTCGCGCCTTGGGCTGAAGGCTGTGATACTTCATCACACTACTCAGAACGTCCCACAATGCAAAAGTTATGAATTGTTTCTTTCTGGCATTTTCCATTTAATATTTTCGGACCACGGCTGACCACACGGAATGGAAACCACAGAGACCGAAACTATAGATAGAGGACTCTTGCTTTCCAAAACTGCCATGGCATTATACGTGGTAAAATCATCCCCATTTGAAAAACTGAAGTATTTACTCGATTTGTGGAAAAAGTATTAAAAAAAATCAAAAATGTTAATGCTCACTGTTGATGAAGGTGTATGGAAATGAGCACCCTAATACTCTGCTTATGGGTGAGTACACGAACATACTCTCTCTGGAAAGCAATTTGATATCTACCAGAAGCTTTTGAAATAATTCGGCCCTGTGTCTGGAGAATTCCATTTCTGGAAATCTATGCTTTAAAAAATTCTTAAGAACAAGTTCCAAGTGGAATCGAGTCGACCTTCTAAAGATCTCCGGCTCTGTTGACTTCTATGTCCGCCACCGGCCTTATCTGAGCTGTCACCTCTTACCCAGACCAGTGCAATAACCTCCAGTCTGCTCGTCCCGCACCCCGGGAAGGGTCCTTGGCTGTATTTTCTCCAGAACAGTAGCCCTTTCTTTTGGAGTATCCATTCTCGTTATAAACAAACACATACAGCAACATGATTATTTGATTAACATATGTTCTCCTGCTAGAATTTAAATTCCACGTGAGTAGTAACTTTGTGTTTCATGCTCACTGTTGTAGCCCAATACCAAATATAGTGGCTAACATACATTAGGTATTCAACAAATATTTATCGAATAAAGAGATGAAAAATGTTGCCATAAGACTATTTAGTCCCATGCTGTTTTAATAGAAAAAAAATTGGAAACAGCCTAAATAGTTAATATTTAGAGAACCATGTAAACAAATTAAAGTGAATGCAAACAACAAAATCCAGCCTTTCAGAAATATATGTAGTGACAGAGCACATACTAAGTGAAAAAAGCAGAGTAAAAAAAGTAATTTTTCATGTAAAAAAATGTGATGTTTGAGTTTGCACGTGCATGCAAATGTTTCTAGAAAGCAATACCCCCAAAAGTGTTAACATCAGTAGCTATGAGAAGATGAAATCGCTGATAATTTTTTCCTTTTTTTGCTTGCTTTTATTTTCTGCAGCTCACATATAACAACAAAAAAATGTTAATTCATTTTGAGGAGGGAAAGTTACATGATTTCAAGTTGATGTGCACAGCAAGGAAGGGGGGATGGGAACTGTCAACATATAAGAAAGAGTAACAGAATTGTGTTCGTGTTGTCCTGGAAACAGGACCACCATCCCAAGCTGCTTTAAATATGTAAGGCAGCACAAACATGAAGTGCTCCAAGTCCAGTTCTTAATGATTTAATACACACGTACTCGCACGTGCTCTCCTAACTGGTAAGGTATTTTTCAAAATGGAATAAGGCTGTAATTTTAAAATTCACTTTTCCAATCAAATTATTAGTAAATAAAGATAATTTAATACATGATAACACCAACTGGGGGATTTCAACCACTTTCCCATTTCACAAGTTCTGTCTTTTATTTCTCTTGACGGAATGGCAAAAAGAGCCTGGTTCCACAGATCTCTCCCGTCAAAACCCATGACACGACCCCAATTTTTTTCAATAAGGACACAGAGAAGTTATAGCTAAGGGCAAAAAATCATTCTAGTTGGCTCAACAGTGCATAAAATGTCACCACTTCATTTAACAAAATGGGTTCTGAAGTTGTGTAATCATGCATTATGAGCCCATTAAGCTGTAAAGTACATGACTTTGGTTATAGTTCAGATAAATTATGAAGTTTGAAAAATAATGCCAAATCAAAGAGGCATTTCAGAGGTGGAGGCATATATTTGTTTAATTTTTAAATCAATTTATTCCTAATGCACTAGAGTAAAATAAGCCTGAAGGCCTCGATTCAGATCCTGAAAAACGATCACCATCTAAACTGTTAAGTTTCTGGACAGCAGGACTTGTCACGTTCATCACTGTAGCTCTGTAGCTACAGTACTTAGCACAGAGTTATGCTAATTCAGATGTTCAATACATCCTTTTTAAATGAATGGATCACGACAGGATAGGATTTACAGTATCGCCTCACAGTAACTGCAGCTAATGCTTACTGAACATTTAACTATACACCAGGCACTATTTAAGATCCTTACCTGGTGTGAGGAGTTAACTTCTCTAAACCCCCTTTTGTATGATGGGCATCCTCATTTTACAGATGAAGAAACTGATACACAGAGATTAAGTAATGTGTTCAAGGTCATTCTACTAGGAAGAGGTGGAGCCAAGATCCGAATCTAGGCAGTCTGGCTCAGCACTCAGGCTCTGCACTAGAGCCCTGTACCACCTCTTCCCTGGGGCGGCCTTCAAGCTCTGTTATCCTACAGTCCCTTTTAGCTGATGAGGTGAAAGTAACACAAAGATGGCAGGGAAAAAAGGGGTAAAGAGGACACCAGATATAAAGTATTATGATGATTTTTTGCTCTACTTTTACTGGCGAACAAAGAAAATACCTTTTTTAAAAAGTTTTTTTATTAGTTTCAAGTACACAGTACACTGGTTAGACGTTTAAACAGTTTATAAACGATCCCCCTATGCTCTTTCCCTCTCTGGCTCTACACACAGCCATTATGTTACTGCTGCCTGCGTTCCCTATGCCGAGCTCCCCACCCCCATGACCACTATCGACTCCGAACTTGTACTTCTTTAACCTTTCAAAGAAACTGTCTTGAAGGTTGTAATGCTGGAGCCAATGAGAAGTGACTGCTCTTCTTTTATTAGTCAACATATTTTTAGTGTGTTTTGAACATTGTTTGCAACTATCCTTAAGAGGCCTTGGTGACAAACAGTCCTGAAAACTGGCAAATAACATGCCAAGAATAATACATGAATAAATAATTCTCAGTATTTGTATTCATTTTCTTAAATTCGATTTCTTATTTTGCTGTTTGTAAAGACAGCCACAAAGAGCAGTAATATACAAAAATGGGACAGAAATGTGATAGTGATGTGTTTTGACTTCTGTGAAAGAAAGCAGCTATTTTGAGGATCAAAGAAACAGGGAGAAAAATACTGGAAAGGTTTGCTTACCGTCGGCCTCCTACCAATAAAATAACTAATATTTAGCTCTCTACAGTTTAGAGAGCACTTTTACATAAATCTGTTCACTTGTGAATAACACTAAAAATACCTTTTCTACTTAGAGATACCACACCTAAGCTATTTTGTCAAATCGGAGGAGGAAATAAAGGCAAGCTCGGAGAAAGAGGGCCAGATGGGGACCTGTGGAACAGTGTTCCAGTGACATTTTCGCTCACTCAGAAAAGGTATAATACAATTAAATCTTTTGATTTCAGTGGCCTACTTATTAGCTTGTCTGTATGATGATAATAACGATAAAAAATATGGATAATTAAATAAATGGATCAGGTAGATAGAAGATTTACCATGAAGCTAGGGGACATTCTAGGATCTTCCCAGACTAAGTGTACAAAAGTGAAAACATTAACCTTAAAACATACACACACCCAAATTACTTGTAAGCGCTAAATCTAATTTACCTATTTATTTATAAGGCTGAACTGTACAATAAAAAACCTCGACCACTGCTATTTTAAATAAAGAATGAAAATGTTTAGGTTGATAACTTTTCTTCTGGTTTAGTCGATCATGAATTTTGATTGTTTTAAGCCTGAGAAAATCTCATCTATATAACCATGGTCAATTCACATGGTTTTGTATTAGAAAACCTGCAGTTACATGAGTCGATTAAAATATTCTGGAGCATGAGCATCTTTGAAATACCTTCCACGCAAGCACAGCCATCTGTACGAACTCCCAGTTACTTGCGATCGGCTCTTACCCCTTCCTTCGGGTCCGTGTGCAGTCCCCCTCCTGCATGACCATGCCAACACGTCCTCTTTTCTATCAGTGGCCATGTCTGCTGAGCCTAGTTAAAAATGATAGCAGGCTGTCCATTAGCCATTCCAGAAATTCAGATCATCCAGGATCTAACTTAGTGTATTGGCTTTCTTACTGACATTTGCTACTACAGTCCTGTGCAATCTGGTACCGTATCATAGGCAAGCAAAGTATATCATACAGTCAATTAATCAAGTCCCACTTGCTTTCCGTGTATACGTTTTTGCCTTACAATTTAATAGTTGATTTCACACAACTGATTATTTTTCTTATTATTCTGGCTCACATACATACATTTAGAAACAAAGAATGTTTCAATATTTGACAGGCTACCGTTCGTTACGGGAATCTGCCCAGGTTTGTCTTTCCTATTACACGGTCCATTTCTTAAGATTAGGTACAGTCCCTTTCCTTGCATCTCCCATGGCACATACCAGTGTCATGCGCACAGGTAGGGTAGTGGATTTCAATGCTTGTTGGAGTAGCTTGTAAAACAGAGCTATCTACAAATCTTCCAACTAGCCTTGAAAACATGCAAACATCTTATTATAATTTCTTTAAAAGGCCTTAAGATTCCTGCTCAGGTTAGAGAAACCGATTTTAAATACTTTGAGAAAATCTAATAGTTAACAAGAGAGTAAAAATTAGGCTTAAAATTTTAGGCTTGCTAATATCTCCTTCAGCAAGTAAAAATACTTAAGGAAATATGATACAATAATGCTTCAACAGTCATAATAATAACTAATTAATAAGGGCAAGTTCTTCATTAACACAAACGTGTATCAATACCAAAGCATAATAGTATCGGCTTTGGGTCAAGCTGCAAAAAGGAAATTCCAAAAAGCAAAGAAGTGCCTCCTTGTTCTCACCAGCTGAGAAACAAAAAGCAAAATTGTCATAAATGGGTTATTGACTTTTAGATTGACAGGCTTAAAGCAGTTTTAAAGGGAAAACACCAAAAGGTAATTTTTAGTGTGATAATGTCTCTTTGTGACCTTTTTTTCCCTCTAAAAGAGTGAGCAGCATGTTACATCGAGGGGTCTAGTGAATATCACACATGACGATGAGGTCTTCGACAGAGCAAAAGATTAAAATATAAACTCAGCGGTGTCATGAACAATGAGAAGATTGAGCACATTCTCCCTTAACTTAAAACTTTAATTTAATCATGGAAAATCTAATTTTTTTCTGCAGCCTCTACATAAATTAGAACAATGCCCTGTACCTTAATGGTGAAAAACTGTTAATCAGAAAAGAAAATAAAGGAAGTATCCAGGATTTCCACCATCTTCTAACTTCCTAGCCTTTTTCTATTTTAGAGATTTGTCTTGTTCTAAAGCACTGAGATTTTTTAAGGTGTCTTTCATTTACATTAGCAATGAAAAATAACCCTCAACAACGTTGAACTCAGCATCACTTACCAAACAGATTCTAATTAAGCTTAGAGTCCCTTGAAATTCTGTTATCTGAACATCTTCTAGGGTAAAGAAACTTTATTCACCTGAAAACTTGCAGCATTCTATATAACAGATACAAATTAACAGGACCATACAAGCTGCCATTACATTTCTAACAGCTTTCTGAAAATGTTACTCTAGCTGGCACTGATCTCAAGAGATTCAGATTTCTCCCAGAGCAGAAATGTTATCAAGATTTCTTTCTCCATTTCCAGTAGCAGAAACATACCTTCTTATTCCATCTAGCCAGTATTTAGGGGAAAAAATGAAAAGGGAAATTCTTTGGGAAATACAAAATATGTAGTATAAACTGAAACATGCTCCCAGGGCTCATACACTTTCCCTAGCTGTATGTAGAAGTGTGTGCTTAATCTTACCCTTAAAGCATCTAACACCGGTCTCTGCCATGCGTGATGTCTCAAGGACTCTGGGATCTGCAGAAGAGGAAAAAGAGAGGAAGAAGTTTCAGGGCAAACAGTTGGAAAGGTATCCTTTACTGTGTATAAACATACATAAAATAAAACCACAGAGATAGTTATGCTTTCCACATGTGCCTAAAAAGATAAAAAACAAAATGTGTGGTCCAATATAAAGTAAATTATATCACTCATTAAAAGTGTCGAATTGTATTTTATTTTTGCCCTCTTCCTCTCTGAGTTTCTCTGTGTTACTTAAAGACTCTTGAGTCTTCACACCCACTGCTCTCTTAAATGGCTAGCATACTCTTTTAAAGAAAAACTCCTCCATTCACTTAACTGCATTTGTCATATTTTATTGTGTTCTCCGTTGTATCTGTTCCCTCTTTAGTCTTACTCTAACTGCTAAATTTAGATACTGGTCACAAGATGAGTTTTGCCAAATACTTCTGTATAACCAGACGAGGGACTTCAAAGAAAGATTCCTTGGGCCAATTTTCTGTCTTGATAATGTTCCAAAAGTGGAGCTGAAAGAAGGCAGTATAAAGAACCTCTCCATGGCAACGCCAGACAGGCATCTGTAAAATGGACACACATACTGAACAAATGCACCATGAATTTAGTGAAGAAAAATTTGCTTCTTAGTCTCTCCCAAAAGGCAGGTGATACTTAGGCTTTACTGAACCAGAAATCAGTTTTACAAATGGATTAATGTCTGAATATAAAAGTTAATGTTGTACAGTGCAATACAGCAAAAAATCAAATACACCAAGAAACAACCTCCATACACTAAAAGCTAACCAAATTATTTTAAAAATTAGCTCAGCTGTTAGCTAAAATGTAATGAGTAGCTGATTTCTTTTATATATTTGTAAACATATAAGGCATTCCATGAATTATACAGATTTCAAAAATCCTAATGGTTGTCTGCACACTGTTTGGCCGAAGCCAAGCTCCTACACGACTCCATGTACCTCAAACCTCCACACGCCACCCACTGTTGGGGATCCCTTTGTGATGCTTAACTCAACTATTTTACTCACTGCCTTTCTCCATACTAAGATCACACACAAGCTTTACTCCCTCATTTTCCTGTTTTTCGTAAGTGCCGACTTCAAGTAACTGTACGTCAAGACGATCCTGCACATGTCTGTGCATGCACATGCAATTTCATCTTCTTGGCCTTTCGAAATCTGCCAACTTTCTCAAGTGAATGACTATGCACCTTCTCTCTCAAAACCACGCCTATATATGTGGTCAATAGGTAAATGTAGGTGATACACTTAACAGCAAAAACATACATTCTGAAGTGATATTAGTCAAAATGAAGATCATTACCATCAAATCTATGCCATTGGAAATATTCATAAAACCCCTTCAGAATTTCGAGCTCTCTATCTTTTTCAAATAGAACCATTATCTCCCATAATTATCAAGAGTCAAGGTCAATGTTTTTTAAATGTTCATATTCAAAATAAACGTCCAGAACTAAAATAGCATTGTTACAATTATAAACTATTTCAGACATATGAAAAGTTCCAAAAACAATATAATGAACACATATGTACTCGCTATCCGGCCTAATAAATAACATAAAAAGAAAGCCCCCAAAATGTTCCTCTGCAATGTCGTCTCCTCCTTAAGAGAGAATCCGCATTGATTATCTAAAGGAAAAACACCAGTCACACAATGGGTTAACTCCTTTGGAGAGCTAGTTCTGGCACTATTTAAAATTCTTTTTTCGTAGGGAAAAATGTTCTGAGTCCTCGAAAGGAGACTTACACACACTTCGGAAACATGATGCGTTTCTCAGTCAAGGACTGTGTCTACTTTGAACACCCTTGGGGGTTAATCTTTCACTTAACATATGGGAGGTAGTGAGCATGGTTCAAGGTGGTGGAGTAGTGAGATCCTCAACTCACTTCTTCCAGTGGACACGCCAAAACTACAACCACATACAGGAAAACAGTCGCTGAGAAAGATCTGAAGACCGGCAGGACAGATTTTCTGCAACTGAGGTATAAGACAGCTTGAGATGGGTAGGAGGGACAGAGATGCCGCGTAGTCAGGACACACGCCCTTGCTGCAGCCAGTCACAAGCGGGCAGTATTTCAGAAGGACAGAGGCCCTCCATGAACAGTGACGGCCTCCGCAAGGCTCATTCTGCAGGTCATAGCCAAAATACCTTGGTTTTCTTTATGAACATTCCAGCAAAGTCTGATGACAGGCAGTCCTTTGGTACGAAATGTGACCCAACCTTTGCTTATAACAGAGACGCGGACTAAGAGAATACTGATGGCAACGCAAAGCCAACTCTGGGGCACATAAGTGATGTCTAACGAGCTCCTGCTAAGCACTAGGGGAAAAGGTCTTCCAAAGAAGGCATGAGCAGACCTCAGAGAGAGTGTGGCTTCGGCTCAGACCACTGCAACGAAGCCAATATCACAATAAAGTCAGTCACAGGGCACATAAAAGTTACGTTTACACTATACTGTAATCTATTAAGTATGCAATAATACTGTCTACAAAAATGATGCACGCACTTTAATTAAAAATACTGCTAAAAATGCTAAGCATCATCCGAGCCTTCAGCGAGTCATAATTTCTTTGCTGATGGAGGGAGGGTCCTGCCTCAATGTCAATGAAAACACAATATCTGCAAAGTGCAATAAAGTGAAGTGCCGTTAAATGAGCTGTGCCTGTATCTGGTTTTGTGAATTTTAAATTCCTTCTGGCTTATCCATCTATATTTAGTCTCTTTCTAGCATGCTGAAAGTAAATTTCTATTACAGAGGTAGGTAACATGGCATTTGAGGCCGATAGCAACCTGACGATCCTTGCTTTTTGTTTCTCTTTTTTTGTGTGTTGGTAGATTTCTCCCTCCTCTACCTGCCTATTTTTAATTGTTCATTTATTCCACTAATAGCACTCAAACCTGAGAAGGTCACTAACCTCTACTCCATAATCTCCACATGGTCTAACTGATCAGAGACATGATAGAGAATGCAGCTGGGGATTTCTGGTTATATAATTATTGCCCAAAACAATTGAATTACATTTTCAAAAGATATTGCACCCTTTCAAACATACATACACACAAAAAAGTCTAATTTTACTGCTTCTCATTTACCTCATTTATTCATTTGAGCCCTGAAAACTTCACTTTTTTTTTAAACATGGACTCTTCTTTTCGACAGCACTTTGAAAATTCCATAAGATAACCATAACTCATACGATGGCTCGAATAGTTATTTTCACATAACATCAGAAAGAAAACTGACAGCTCTGTTAGAAGTGTTTTTAAGAGCTGGATTTTTTTTCTAAATGCCGTGAAGAGAAGCATCTAGAGCCTTAAAGTCGCTTTGCAACATTTCAAGAGTAAACAAACCTTGCTCTAAATTGCCATATCAGGCTTCTTAAATTGGAGTCACAGCTGCAATATAAAAAGGTTTTTATCTTACACACTGTACATGACAAAAAATTTAAATATATGATCCTTATGCTTTATGATTTAAAACTGACAGATGCAGGCATAAATATCACAGCACGATAAATATAATGAGGGTGAGATATATCTCGCCTGCCTTCCCACCCTCATCCACCTAGAAAAAAGCCCTTCGACTTTAATTCATCCCTGGAGATGCTTAGCCCAGAACAAAATAGCAGATTCACTGACAGCCAAGTTAGTTAGTATTTCACCCAATTTTCATATTTTCATTGTGAGCTCGGATTGCTAAGGTGTTTTCCCATTGAGATTAGAAACAGTTACACTATAATTATTTTTAGTAAGAACCATTCACTAAGTGCTGTTTGGCTGGTCTTCTGCCCAATTCTACCTTATCTCATTTCATTCTCAGTACGTGCTATGAGGTATTTATCATCATCATCATCATCATCATCATCATCATCCTCATTCTCATTTTTACAGACGATCATCATCATCTTTATTCCGATTTTACAGACTAGATACTGAGTCTCAGAGAGAGAGGCTGCCTTGCTCAAGTTCACACATCCAGTAAGCAGTGGAATGGAGATGCACATTCCTACCATTGTCGGTATTAACAATATCACTAACATTATGGGGCCTAGTGAGTTTACCATCATCTTCCTGATTGACAACCTTGAACGCCTAGGTTACCTTTGCTGTTGTTAACGAGGCACACGCGATGTTTGAATTTTGGTAAAAGCATCCATGAAACTGTGATATTAAAAATAAAGAGACATCACTCGAAAGTTGCAGAGTAAGGGACTTCAGAAATCTGTGCCTCCGCTAAAGCAACGACTAAGCTGTCAACCCACAGAAACAACTTTCTGTTGTTTCTGGAATTAGAACTCTGGAACCTAAGTGTATAACAATCAGGGAGATATCACGAAGAAAGATATTGCCAAATTTCCTCAGAGGGCGTTAGGACTTTTGTGCATGTTCACCTACCATCTGCCATCCCACAGACCCAGAGGCAGCCACGGGGATGAATGGCATCTCTCACGCCTGGTGTCAGAGGGGGAAAGATGGGCCTTGTTCTCAAAGAATGGTGGCTGTGTGTTTTGACTTGTGTGCCACCTCCCTGAACACCTGGCCTACCTTGTTTTGCCCCCATGAGAACTGCCTTTGGGTTGGAGCAGCCTTCGGTGTTATTCGTTGGAAGCATGTAAAGGCACATACTGGCTCTTAAGTACGTTAACGCATGTGAGGCAGGGGATAACAGAAGGCAAGCGGGGGGCAGAATAAAAAGGAATTGTCTGGGAAAGGAGATACATGGAGAATAAGGGCTTTGAAAAGCAAGTTGCAATATTAATTTTAAAAGTAACAAAATTCTAATAAAAAATACAAAACTATGTATTAACGGCCATTCGATATGATGCCAAGAAATATTAAAAATTAGAAAAATATTTACAAAAATAAGAGATTAAATATCCTAAAATTAAACTTGAATAATCCCATATTGGAAGAACACACAGACTGCAAAGAGGAGAAATAACAAAATAACTAAACTATCATCTAGATATATTCACAATGAAATTTAGAAATATCAAAGAATATATTCTACAGGAGTCTAGAAAGAATAAGTAGCAAAGGAAAAAGAACCAGATGGACACCAGACTTTTCAACAAGTTAGACTAGATGTAAAAAGACAATGGAGTAGGATTTTCAAAACACTGAAGGAAAAGAATGTCAAACCTAGAGTTTTATGTACAACTAAATTGTCTTTGTAATATGATGGCACTATGGGCACAGATTTACATGGGTCTGTTCAGTTTCTGAGAAGTCATCAAGCTGTATACGTATGATATTTGCATTTTTCTGCAATGTATCATACTTGAAGAGTTAAAGGTATGACATCACAAGATGTCAGAAGAGGAAATCCCAGAACTTTCCCCACCATGGAAACATCAATTTAACTATAATATGTGGACCAAACTACTTTTATGGGAATTCTACATTCCAGTTAAGATGCTGCAGTGCCCTAGACAAGGACAAAGTCTAGAACAGCTGTACTGAAAAAAGTAAAAGGACCGATTTCACTTTATTGATAGGAGCCCCTCCCCCAAGGCAGCAGAATTGAGTGCCAAAACAGATCATCCATCCCATCCTGCAACTTTTCTTCTCCCCCAGGTGCGATGCTGCAGTTAACAAAGCTTTGCACAGCAGGGAGAAGGCGCACAACTTGAGGCTTCCCTCCTGATAGTGAGGGAGTGGAGTGGAACCTGGATCCACTATTCCAGCCCTTCAGAGTGCTACCTGAGGAGCTGGTTTCTGTCTGGCCTCGCGTGAGGCTCTGACAGAACAAGCGTAGCTTGGATGCCTGGAGGAAGCTGACACCAATGTACCAGAGTGAGTGGCTGTCTGTGGGAGGCACACTCAGCATCAGGAGAAGGTGGGTTAACTTGAGGCTTCCACCTTAGGAGGGAAAAAGGAAGTGAAACATGCATCCAACATCCTAGCTTTTCAGGGCACCGCCCAAGGGAACGGTTTGTCTTGCCTAACTCCGAGCACTGATTAAACCTGGCATATTATAGTTGCACGTGGCAGCTGAGAACACAAAAAAGTACCTTAGTGACGTGCTACTGTTTCAGAGACACAAGAGAGCAAGAGAATATGAGGCCCTGAAGAAACGACCAAAAATCCCTCTATCTACAAATCTATACACACAAATTCAGGGGAGATACATTCGCAGGCCCCCAACATCTCTAGCTGGAATGATCAGTGAAGGTCTTTTCCAGTCAGAGCCAGTACGTGAAGACTGAGATATGACTATTTCTTCAAATGTGCAGTACCAACACAAAGCTAAAAGGTTCATGAAAAAAGGGAAAGAATGAAGTTGCAGAAACTGATACTAAAGAAATGAAGGTATATAAAAATAACCTGACAAAATTTTACATCACCTGTCATAGAGTAGCTCAACGAGCTTGGGAAAATGGTGCACAACTGAAATGACAATATCAAGAGAGAGATGAAAAATAAATAAAAAGAAACACACTTTGGAGCTAAATAATACAAAAACCTGAACTGAAAAGTTCAATAGCTGGGTTCAATAGCAGACTCGATCAAAGAGAACAAAGAAACGGCCAACTTGAACAAAGGTCACGTGAAATTATCCAATCAGAAGAGTAAAAAAAGGAAAAAGAATGAAAAAGAGTAAGTAACCCAAAGAGACCTAATGGACACCATAATATGAATCAGTCTCCATATGATGGGAATCTCAAAATGAGGAGAGAAAGGTGCATAAAAATTAAATAGCTGAAAACTTCCCAAATCTGAGGACAGAAATGGATAACCAGTATCAAGAAGCCAAAATGAACGAAAAAAAAGAATCTAAAGAATTCCATAACTGAGACATATTATAATTAAATTGTCAAAACTCAAGAACAAAGAGAGAGATTTGAAAGCAGAAAGAGAAAAGTGGCTCGTCACATACAGGAAGCCCTAATAAGACTAGTAATGGACTTCTCAGAAACTTTGCAGAAGAGAAGGGAACGAGATGATATATTCAAAGCAATTAAAGAAACAAGTGTCAACGAAGAATACTATATCCAGCAAAAATGTCCTTCAAAAAATGGACAGATAAAGAAGTTCAGATAAACAAAAGCTGAGGGCATTTGTCAGTGCTAGACCTGCCCTTCCGAGACATGATAAAGGAGTTCTTTGAGTTGAAGTGAAGTGGCGCTAAACAGCAACATAGAAGCACATGAAAACACGAAGCTGGTGAAGGTAAGTAGACAGACAAACAAAGAACACCGGGACAATGTCAAAGCGGTGCCACAATCACTTCTTAGTACAGCAGTTAAAAATAAAAAGCATTAACAATAACCAGAAATATTTAATTGACATACACTATAAAAAGATATAATTGTGACATCAATAATATAAGGCATGTGGGGGAGAGTAAAAGTGTAGTTTTATAAATTATCTAAGTTCAGTTGTTAATAGCATAAAATATATTGTTATAACTTGGAAGATGTTTTATGAAAGCCCTATGAGAACCACAAAGAAAAGAACCAATTAGAAGATATACTAAAGAAAATGAAAAAAAAAAAGTCTAATAACATCACTGCAAAAAAAATCAATAAAACACGAAGGAAGCATGAAAGGAAAAGCAGGACAAAGCTACAAGACAGAACACAACAAAAACACCAATAGTTGAGTCCTTATCTATCGATAATTACTTTAAAGGATAAGTTATCCAATTGACAGACATCAAGGGCTGAATGGATTAAAAAAAACAAGATCCAATTACACTGTCTACAAGAGACTCACTTTAGACTTAAGGACAAACAGGCTGAAAGCAAAAGAATAGAAAAAGATATTCCATAGAAATGGTAACCACATCAGACCAAATAGACTAACTCAAAAACTGTCACAAGAGACAAAGAAGGGCATTATATAATGATAAAAGTTTCAATTTATCAGGAAGACATATCAAATACAAATATATCTGCCCCCAGCTACAGAGCACCTAAATATACAAAGCACACTTTGACAGAAATGAAGGGAGAAAATGCAGAGCAACACAATAATAGTAGGAAACTTTAATACCACACTTTCAATAATGGAAATAAGTACAGACAAAAGATCAAAAAGGAATCAGAGAACTTGGACAACAGTATAGACCAATGGACCTAACAGACCGATGCAAACATTCCACGTAACGGCAGCAGAATATACATTCTTCTCAAGTGCGCACAGAACATTCTCCAGGAAAAATCACATATCAGGTCACAAAACAAATCTTTACCAACTTAAGAAGACTGAAATCGTGCAAAGTATCTTTTCCTCCCAAGATAGAATCAAACTAGAAATTACTAGCAGAAGGGAACTACAAATGAAAACCAGTGAGATATCACTTCACACCTGGTAGGATGGCCATTATGGGGGAAAAAATGACAACTGTTGGTGAAGATGTGAAAAAAGTGGAATTCTGTGCACTGTTGATAGGAAAGCTATGAAAAATGGTAATGAAAACGAACATGTGATCCACCAATCCGAGACCTGGGCATTTATCCAAAAGAACTAACATCGGGATCTCGAAGAGACATTTGCACTCCCATACTCATCGTAGCATGATTCACAAGAGCTAAAATGTGGAAGCAACCTAAATGTGCACCAATGGATGAAGAATATGTACATACATACATTGGAATATTTTTCGGCTATAAAAATGAAATCCTGTCATATGTGGCAACAAGGATGAACCTAGAGGATGTCATGCCAAGTGAAATAAGCCAGTCCCAGAAGGACATATACAGTATCATTCCACTTATATGAAACATCTAAAGTAGTGAATATCGCAGAAGCAGAAAGCGGCATGGTAGTTGACAGGGGTGGAATGGAAGAGGGAATGGCAAGTTGCTGTTCAATTTGTTAAGAGAGCAGATCTCATATTATGTGATTTCTACCACACTACAGAAAACGTGATGGAGGAGATGTTAGGGCAGTGGTAGCATAATATTTTCATCTTCCAGAATTCCCACATGACAAACAGAATAACTGTAGAAGAATAAGAACAGAACTTGTGAATATTTACCACAAAATTAGGACCCAAGAACTCCCCTTGAATCTGAAAATACAAGCGCGAGGACGGAAACCAGCAATGGCCACACGATCTGTCACGGTGACAGACCTGAGACCAAGAGAACACGCACGTGGCATTCGCTGTCAAACTCAGTGGCCAAATTAGGAACAGGAGCTGAAAACGGAAGGGTTCTGTGCGTCCATCCCAGTCGGGGCGAACGCAAGGGGTCTGGGATGACACGCTCTGAAGGAGCCCCGCGAACTCTAACACTGACCAACAAAGCTCCCTCTCGAGACACCACGAGGAGAGAATGCTGGAAGTGGAATTAAAATTAGGCAGGACAAGGACAACAGAAACAAAGGAAAAGAAGGGCCAGACAAAAGTGAGAGGAAGAGACAGGAAATCGCAGAAAACAATGTGAAAACAAAAGGGAGCTCTGCGAAGTCAGGAAAGGTAGCTGAACCAGGCCTCCTTCTAAAAGCTCAGGCAGTTTCATGGAAAAATGAGGAACAGAAAATGATCATGTTCAAACCCCATGCAAACTTAGTATGAAAATACGAAATAACAAACAGAATGACAGGGAAAGCACAACAGAAAGACATGCTCGTAAAACCACCAAAATAAGCTAAACATTTTCAGAAAAATATATGAAACAGCAAATTTAAATAGGGTAGACTCAGAAATAAGATGAAGAAATCGAGAAATAAATACTTTAGAAATAAAGCCCAAATTAGAAAAAACAAGAGGTAATAAACAAGGGCAAATAAACTCAACATATAATGTCTTGAAAAGCAGAAGAAAAAAATGCTAATAATCAAAAATAAATGAGACAAAAAAGGATTCAAGAGAAAGAGACAAAAAGATAGGAAAACGAGACCCAGCATATGAATAATGAATGTACCTGAAGAAAATTATAAGTACAGTTCTCGACTTCAAAACTTACTACAAAAGTACAATAATTAAGACAATGCGGTCCTCTCTACGGCCATGCCACCCTGAGCGTGTCTTCAGGACATTTTGAGTAGACTTCCACGTATGGTAAAAGGTAAGGGTCCAATTTGTTTCTTTTCCGTGTGGACATCCAGTTTTCCCAACACCATTTATTAAAGAGATTGTCCTCTCTCTACTGTGCATTTTTGGTAGCTCTGAAGAGTAGTTGACCATATCTGCCTGGTTTATTGCTGGGCTCTCCTTTCTGTTACATTGGTCTGTATGTCTGTTTTTATGCCGATATTACACTGTTTCGATTATTATAACTTTGTAGTACAATTTGAAAGCAGAAAGTATGATCCCTCTAGCATAGCGTAGTTCTTGTTCAAAATTGCTTCTGCTATTCGGGGTCTTCTGTGATTCCGTATGAATTTTAGAATTTTTCTTTCTGTTTCTGTGAAAAATACCATTGGAATTTTGAAAGGTATTGCATTGAATTTGCTAATCACTTTGGGCCGTATGGATATTTTAACAATATTAATTCTTCCAATCCATGAATCTGAGATATCTATTTGTGCCTTCCTTGATTTCTTCATCAATGATTAACAGTTTTCAGTGTATAGATCCTTACCTCCTTGGTTAAATGTCTTTCTTAATATTTTATTCATTTTGATGCTACTGTAAAAGGGACTGTTTTCCTTTTCAAACAGTTCACTCTTAGTGTATAAAAACAAAACTGACTTTGTTATGTTGATTTTGAATCCTCCAGCTGTACTAATTCATTTGTTAGTTTTAAGTTTCTTTGGTGGCGTAAAGGGTTTTCTACATATAAGATCATGTCATTTGCACACAGAGACAATTTTACTTATTCCTTTCTGACTTGTATACGTCTTACTTCATTATTTTGCAAGTCTGCTGTGGCCAGGACATCTAGCCCCACACTGAACAGCAGTGAGAGAGGGCGCCCCTTGTCTTCTTCCTGATCGTAGGAAAAGCTTGCGGCTTTTCATTGTTGAATGTATCAGCAGTGGGCTTGTCACACATGCCTTTATTATTTTGAGGTCTATTATTTCCATACTTAATATTTTGAAAATGTGGGGTTTTTATCATGGAAGAACACTGAATTTTGTCAAATGCGTTTTCTGCATGTATGGACATAATATGATTTTTAGCCTTCATTCTGTTAATGTGGTCCGTCACTTTCATTAATTTGCAGCCAAAGCGCCAGGGTCTGGAGCACAGACATGTGCCAGATGGTCACTATTCTCAGGTCCAGGGCATGTGTGCGCAGTCAGGGAGGTGGCAGTGCAACAACTCCTCCTCGTGGGGGCAGCAGTGTCCCTCTCTCTGGGCTGGGGGGGTCCATGATGGTGAGGGCTGTTGGTTACTTCAGTGGCAAAAGTTGCTGGTGTCTTCAGGGGACAAGGCCGCTAGGGTCTCCCTGGTGAACCACTGCAGGGTCCTCAGCTGTGAAAGCTGCAGCGAGGCCATGGATGTCGCAAGGGCTGCTGAGGTCCTCAGCAGCAAAGACTGCTGGGGTCCTCCACAGAGCAGACCACTGGAGACCCCGGTGTCACCCTCCGATGGCTGATCTGACAGCTCCCGCACCTGTTTGTTCCTCGTCCCCCAGACATCACTGCAGCTGTGTCCTTCTCCCCAGCAACTCTTTGTGTGTGGTTATTGGTTTTTTTGTTTGTTTAATTTTGTTTTGCTCACTGTGTTGCTGTAGTTTTTAATTGAACTCTGCCTCCCCAGGGCTATTTTTTTTCCACTGGTAGCTGCTAACTGTTAATTTTTGTGGGGAGTAGAAAGCTGGTATCACCTACTCCATCATTTGTTTGACATCTCCTGGGGCATGAACATTTTTTAAGGTTATTCTTCCATGTGGTAAATTGCCCTCTAGAAATGCTTTGCCAAGTTATATGCCCAATAGCACTGCATAAGAATCATTTCATTACAGGAACACTGGTGTCTGTGTCATGAGAGAGAGAGAGAGAGAGAGAGAGAGAGAGAGAGAGAGAGAGAGAGTGAGTGTGTGTGTGTGTGTGTGTGTGTGTTTACTATTGTCAACTGAATAGAATGTAAAAGATTTGACTACTGTTTAGAACTCCAATTTCTTTGTTCTTTTCATGGAATTTTAACATCTTTTCAAACACTTATTGACTATTCATCCAATATTTCTTTTTCTATTAATGTCCTAGTAACCTCTTTATCTTTCAATTGGGATTTGGGTCTTAAAAAACTCATCTGAATGACTCATTATATATTATGGCTATCAATTTTTACATTACAAAAATTGATCCTTTTTATGTCATCTTTGAAAAGGAAATATATACTTTTACATCATTAAATTTATCCAGTTTATTTATTTGCTCTTATACTTGGAAAATCCATTCTTACTCTGGGAATAGATAAATGGTCATATCACTTGTTTTCATTGATTTAAGGTTTAATTATATACGTAATCATTAGTTCATTCAGTTTATTTTTGTATATAGTACTAAGTAAATATGTAAGTCTTTTTTCTTCTACTGATTTGAAATTTAAAGATTTAACGAATTTTAAAGATATGGAAACAACCTAAGTGCTCATGGATGGATAAATGAATATAAACATATATATAATAAAATACTATTCAGCCATTAAAAAAAAGAATGAAATCTTGTCATTTGTAACAACATGGATGGACCTCCAAGGCACTATGCCTGGTAGAAATTAATAAAGTATTTTTAAATAAATTAATTTAAAAAATAAAATCCTAAATGTCTTAGGTTCAAAAACACTATCTGCCAAAGCCCTAAATCTCACAATAAATTCATATAATTTTAACAGTTGGCCTTAAAGAAAACTTAATTCTACCTGAACCTTCTTCCTTTTTACAAAATGAAGATTACCTGGTAAAAATAAGTGAACAATAAAGACTTGTTCATTGAACAAGTGAATAAGCAAATACGTGAAGATCAAAAAAAGAGTATATGACTTTTCAAGATCTGACAATTATTGGAAAAACCCACAATTAGCCAAAACTAGGTTCTAGACTCTCTTGGAATGGGAGTGAAGGTGAAGGAAACCAAGATGTGAAAACCTTATCCGAGCCCTCAGGAAACTCTTAACCAAAATTCATGAAAGCCAGTCTCTTTGGGTTCTGTTCCTTAGAAAAGCACTCGATAAAATCAATTCTGCCAAGACACATCTCCTTGGGAAAAAAACGTGTCAAACACTAAATTTCTATTTAGGTCTGTGCCAACATTTGCTATTTGGTCCCATTAATCTCCCTGTGTATTCGTATGCCAGTACCATGCTTTTTAATTTATACACAGTCTACTATCTAGTAGAATAAGCTTTCCTCTCCAAAAACACATGTAGTGCACTTTTTCTCCAAAATCTTCTTGGCTTTTCTCACCAGTTTATTCTTCCGGAGAAGATATTAAGATAATTATACGAAGGTTTCCTCTAGGGATTTCGACTGGAATTCTGTTAAAGCTATTAACTAATTTGGGGAGAATCGATAACAGTATAAGATTGAACATTCTAGTATTTTCTCCATTCATTCAGTTTCTTTTATGATCTTCAGTAATGATGACTAGCTTTGGCCACAAGGGTCTTAAATAGTCTATATTAATTTACCCCTAACGTGTCCCTGTACTGTTGTGAGAGTCCTCTCCAGCACCATTATATAAACTAAGAGCATCTTCACAATGCTCGAAGATATGTAGAGCTGTTGTACCGGTCTACAATCAGACACTTACAGGTTAAGATCTTATATGTAGACATTTGTCCAGATATTATCAGAATCTCTTGAGTTTTTAATGAATGAATACATTCTCCCTCTGATCCTGCCACAAGACAACATTCCTCGAAACAAAGACTTCCTCATAAGTACCTAAGAATAAGTTGCTCTGATTATTACAATTATTGGTTTTGTAACCTAACCCAGAAGGTGCTGTGTACGTAGGCTTCCACCTACCTCTCCAGCTTTATCCTACAGCGTACACTCACGATCATCACAGAGCCTCTGAATGTGTGTTTCCCTTGGCCTGGGACACTCTCTTCTTCTAGGCCTAGGTGGCTACTGCTCCTCCTTCAGATGTCAGCTCAGGCATTACTATCCAAGAGAAGCCTTCCTTATCATCCCTGACAAAGTCAAATCTCCATACCAGAGGGTATCATAGCAGCAGATAGAACCTGAGGGCATTATGCTACAGGAAAAAGTCAAACAGAGAAAAGACAAATACTCTATGACCGCCCCCCACTTATACATGGGATCTAAAAAGCCAAACCCGTAGAAACAGAGCCGACTGGTGGCTGCCGATGCTGGGAGGTGGGGGAAAGGGCTGGAGGTGATCGAAAGGTGTAGATTTCCATTTATGAGATAAGTGCACCCTGGGAACGTAATAAATGGCAGTCAGGATAGTTAACAATACTGTGTTGTATATTCGAATGTCGCTGAGAGTAAATCTTAAAAATTCTCATCACAGAAAAACCAAAAGTTATAACTGAGGCGATGCATATTAAGTAAACATATTGTGGTAGTCATTTCACAATACAGATATATATCAAATCATTGTGTTGTACACTTTAAAATAACACAGTGTTGTATGTCGATTACAGCACAACAGAAGACGGAAAATAAAGTTAGGCTCAGGTATAGGGCTGCATGAGGTTAACGGTCAACTCAACGCTAGAACCAGTGTTGCCATGTTTGTGTGGCAGTGCGCACGTGTGCAGTCAGTGGTTACTGGGGTCAGTCTCACTAACCACCAAATGTTATAGACCCATCAATTGAGCACTCAGATAATTTAATTAGAACCATCTATTTATTATTAATTCAAACCAATATTTTTTGTGGGTATGGGTGGGAATCATGGAATATTGTAAAACAAGCAGTAGAGAATTCAAGTATGAATTTTTAAATTTAAACTGGCTTTACTAAAATATATTAGTTTGCATATATAATTTAAGCTTTCTTTTCCAGTCTCATTTGCACTATTAATTTACTCAGCAAAAGTTTCTTTGTACTGTACAAAGGTAAAACGCTCAGCCCTGTGTTCACTCAGATTTGTCGTGAATTCCAACGGGGATGAATGATGTGTTTACTGAGATAGACACAGACATTTGTAAAATATTAATCCAATTTCACCCTGGCTTACCTTTCACCTTTCATTGATTGATGAAAAGTAGCCAACGAATTCATTAAATGGCTCTGTATGTCACTCAGAGCCAAGGCCTGGAATCACCCATGAACAGTAAGGGGCTGTCTTTAAGGGGCTATCAGTCTAGCAGCACAGAAAACAGACAGCAAAACGTGGTGACATGGGAACCACATGAATGTGACACTCTGTGTCAAAGTTGCAATGGCTTCTCATTTGTCGAGACAAACCCAAATGCTTCTCCATGTCCCTCAAGGCCCTGACTGACGGGCGTTGGCCCATCTTTTGGCCACGTCTCACTGCCTGTTAGGCTCCTGTGGCCGTGTCAGCTTCTTTCTGTTCCTCAAACCCTCGGACCCACTGCCATCTTGGGGCTGCCATGAATTCGTGTGCTTGGACAGATGCCTTTATAGAGAGAGAGAACTAAGGGAGCCTGGGCCCACACATGTGCTTCGACCCATTCTCTCATCTCAGCTGTTGTAACCAGACCATCTACTAGGACCCAGCAGGTGCTAGGCCCTGTGGTCCCAGTCTCCAAGGAGTGATTACTCAGCAAAAACTAAAAATAAAAAAGACAAACATGAGCTAAAAATGAAGGAATGGAAAAAATAGTTCACACAATTGGCAACCAAAAGAGGGTAAGGATGGTCATAATTATATCAGACAAAATAGACTTTAAGTCTAAACCTGTCTCTAGAAACAACAAAAAAGTCATTGTATAACAATAAAAGGGTTAATTCAACAGGAAGATATAAAACTATGAATATATACACACCCAACATCAGAGCATGTAAATATACGAAGCAAATATTAACAAATGCAAGGGCAATGGAGGACTTTAATGCTCTCCTTATAATAATGGACAGAACCTGAGACAGAAAATCAATACAGTTGACTTGAACAACACGATAGAGCACATATACTTAACAGACATATACAGAACTTTTCCACTCAACGGCAGAAGAATACACTCACAGAATATTCTCCAGGACAGATCACATGTTAGGTCACAAAACAAGTCTTAATGAATTTAAGATGGAAATCATTCCATGTATATTTTCCAATCACAATGGAATAAAACTAGAAAAACAGTAACAGCCACAAAACGAAAAAAGTTACAAAGACTTGGAAACTAAACACGATCTTGAACCACTAGGTCAAAGAGGAAAACAAAAGGGAATTTAAAAATTATCTTACGATAAATGAATAGGTAAACACAACACGTCAAAATTTATGGGACATAACAAAATAAAAGTTTATAGTGATAAACACCTACACTGAAAAACAAGATCCCTGTAATAAATTAAATGTGTCTCCCCGAAAATTCATATGTTGAAACTACTCCACAGTGCAATTGTATTTGGAGGTACAGCCTTTGATAAGTGATTATGCCACAAAGATACGGCCTCATTAATGAGATTATTGCCCTTATAATAGAGACCACAGCGAGATCCCTGAGCCATTCCACCATGTAAAGATACAGGAATAAGACAGCCATCCATACTGTAATAACTATGGATGTGCCAGGTGATGGACATGTATGGGGACTAACCTAACCACTGTGCTGTCCACCTGAAACCGATATAAGATAATACCGAATGTCAGCTGTAATTGAAAAATATTTTTAAGGGGATGAAAATGGTAAAGAGGAATAAGAGGTTCAAATTTCCAGGAATAAAATAAATAAGTCATGGGGATGAGGTTACGGTATAGGGCATTCAGTCAATAATGTTGTGATAGCATATTGTGATAAAGTATTTTAGTAAAAATACTTTAAAAGACAAGAAAGACATTTTGGCATAACAAAACAAAATGAAGAAAGTTTATGATCAATGACAGGATCAAGAAGAGTCAAGGACTCTTTAAACTTAGCTGAAAGGTGCTATGGATTAACCATATACTGCCTCAGTTTCTACTATTTAAATATTAATGAAATAAACTCAAAATTCTATCTTTCAAAATTCTAAGTCCTTTTGATATTAATCAATGTTGTAGAGAGGGAACTGTAATAATAAATCATGATCATTTAAATCTTATCACAAACGATCTTCCAATTTTAAGAAAAATTTTCATGTTTAAGGTATTTCCCTCTATTAATAGTGCTCTAGTAATTATGAGACAAGTATCTTTACAATTCAACATTTATTGTGTGCCCAGTATCTGCCAGTCTTATTCACCCTTATATAAATATCTGACACAAAGAAGGCAATAAGTGAATGAATGGCCTTAAAGACTGTCATTTAACTATACTAGGACTTAGTTTCCTCACCTGCAAAATTAGAAGGGCCAGATATGATATTCTCTGGAGCAGCGCAGTTCAACAGAACTTTCTGCAATGATGGACATGCTCTATATCTATGTGGCTATTCAGCTCTTAACATGTGGCTAATGCAAACTGAAGAATTACATTTTTAATTTAATTTAAATTTAGTCAGCCACATGAAACTAGTGAGCACCATACTGCACAGCATAAATCTAGGGCACCATCCTGTGTGGAAAACACATTTTACAATGCATCCTGGTAATCATATGCACGTGGGAGTGCATGTGTACATGTGTAAAATAAAAGTGCATAAAACAATACTTCCCTTAATGTGTATAAAGCACTGCTATTTTCTTTCCTATTGGACTGAATTTCATGTTTGAAAAAGTGCTGCTCCAGCCCACTAGCGTGATTTCCTAACAATGCGCTACCAATGCTCTAAAATATTATGCTATATACCGATTGTCCTGAAAGTATGCATTCATATTTATTTTGTAATCTTAATCGCAAGTCACCAATTAATTTGAATGTGTCTCACATTATATCAGGTTCTACTTTAAAAGTGTTATAATCATTCCTTCGTCTCCCTGTTAAATCCAAATATTTTTTAAAAAGATGGCAAGAGTTGCATGCCTTCAAGAAGTAGAAAACAAAGGTAAGATCTTTCCCTTGTTTTTCACAGTAAGGAAATGGTCACCAAAGGAAACAGTAGGATGTAGAGCAGAGAGTGGAGGAAGGAAGTTGTGGGGACAGAGTTCACGAAAAGAGGAAGATAACTTTTTACCGCCACAATCTTCTCTGAAACTCCCGAAGACTTCTCTTCCCCCTCATTCTTCAAGCCTGACAAAGTCTTATAAATTTTATCTTAATTTGGCTCATCAGAGGACTACAGAACAAGAATAGTTCGCATGGGATCACGTGTTACAAACTTTCAACTATAGGGTGTTTTAAAAACCTTAATAAAATGATCTGGATTTGCTTCTCTAGTCTAATGTCACTTCCTATCTTGAACTCACTAGTCTAAGCCAGATGGAGTTCTACGAAAGGTCCCTGCTCCGTCTTACCTCTGGGCCTTTGCACATGCTGGTCACTCTTTAACTCACTAACTTCTCCTCATGTTTCAGGTGGTGGCTAAGATATCAGTCACGCCAGGCAATCTTCCCCACCTCAAGATTAGACTTGGTGCCCCACCTGTATATTCTTCCAGTACTTCTGACCTCCCCCGTCACTGCACCACTGTGTTATAACTGCCTGTTAAATCTATTTCTGCTACTAGGTTTTAAACACTTTAAGGACAGGGCTAGATTTTGTTCTGTTCACTGCCATAATGGTGTTCATTACTTAGGGAGTGAACAACCGCATTCCATGTGCCTAATGTCATTCCGTATTCTCTCTGCTTGGATCGTTCTCCGCAGTTCTACCGCTGCCACCAGATTCTCTATAATCCAGTCCTTAATTATCACTATTTCATCCGGATGCCTACGGCCCTTATTGTTCGCACTATTCATCTGATATGCGACGTACCTTGTTTTTCTAGTCACTCCCATAGTGCACAGACCCAATCCCCTTAACTAAACTGAGCAATTTTGAAGGCATTGGTGTCTGTGTTTCTCTTGGTACCCCATTATGTAGCACAGTGCGACGTACGTAGTAGACCTTAAATATTTGTTGAAGAAACAAAATTCTAAGAGGTTGCTTCTTATACGAAGCTGACACCGCTTTAGTAACACTGATGAAAAGGGCGGGCGGTTAAACGTCTTGTCCATGTAGGGGACGCGAAAAGATACACTGAAGTAGAGACAGTCCAGATAAGGGAAACTGTTCCTGAGAGATAATAATGGACACAAATATTAAGAGGCACTTTAAACATAGCTACATTCACGAGATAGAGCTAAGTAGCCCGATGGCTTCCAAAGAGAGCCGTGTACACACAACGCTGGTTTCGGGTCGAAGGACTATCGCGCTCGCATACGAATTCGGGAGGGTCCGTTTTGGGGTGACGGATCGGTGGGGCCGGGCGCCCTGCGGGCGGCGGGGTTCGCGGGTTTCCAGACAGCTCGCCCCGCATCGCGAGCGAGCGAAACCCGAAGCGCAGGCGACTCGGCCCCTCGTTCCGGTGCCGGCGCTGGAAAGGCGCCCAGGGAGCCTGGCATCTGCACAGGTGGCAGTCTGGGGATGGAGGCCGGCCCCGCTCTTGCGCTAAGCGATCCTGCCAGTCCTGCGGGGAGCGGGGCGCCCGGCGCCAGGCACCCGCCGGCCGCACCCCCAAAGGTCTCCGTCGCCCCCGCCTCACGCGCGGCCGCGCCCAGGCGGCCCCCCGCACCTTTGTTCTGCGCGCCACCCCGCCCCGAGGTCATGAGCGCAACGTCTCCCCGACAGGTCCCCTTGTCCTTCAGCGCGCCGGACCCCGCTGCACCTCACCTGGCGTCTTCGAGCGGCCGCCGGGACGCCGAGCGGCCGGGGCCGCCCCTGCCGGCGCGCCGCGCTCACGGACACCAGCGGCCGGATCAGCAGCGCGACGCGCACACGCCTTTCGAAAGCGGCGGCCGCCGCAGCCCAGCGCCAGGAGCGTATGAGGAGCAGCGCCATGTTGAGCGAGGACGAGGCCGCGCGGGGCATTGTGGGCCGCCGGCGGCGCCGCTCCCCCCCCCCCCGCCCGCCGCCCCCGCGGGCCGGGCCGGCGCCGCCGCGAGCCGCTCGCCAGCGTCGGGCGCTCTGGCTCTGCCGCCGCGGCGCTGCGCCTCCGGCGCGGGCCGCCGAGTGCCGTTGTCGCCCGGCCGGGAACATCGGGCCCGCGCAGTCGCTCTCCGTCCTCCTGGACTGGCCGTAGAACGTGCAGGGCGCGTGCGGTCGGAGCCGCAGGTAAACCGTGCATCGTTCGGAGCATAAGTGTGTCTTACACGTTGCACGCGCTCGGCCCCCCACCCTCATCTCACGGCGCCGCCACGCTGCCACGCGCCCCCTGCACTGTCCCTGTCTCGACACCTGTGCACTAACGCGGACGCCAAAGCCGACTGCAAAGGACCGCTCGCCCCGGCGACACATCCACTGCCTCTCTCACCTGTCAGCGCTGTCGTTAGGCTGATGTTCGCTCTCGCACACACCTTGGGGCAGTTTTCCTTTGATCTGTGGCTCGTGGGGACAGTCTCTCTCTCACACACACACACACACACACACAGCTGTACTCTGCTAATTTGCCTCTCTGAACTCTTCCCTTTGGTTTCTGCAGCGTCCCTAATTATTTCAAAACACCTAGATCTGCCAAGAGACATTAAAGTGAAAATGTAGGTAAAGGCCATGTTTAAAGACAGGTTTATACTCTTTTGTCACCACTATTATCAAACGAAATGATCTTGGGATATGCTGCTTCAAAAAACTGCATTTCAGGTGTAAATGTCACCCGAAACCTTGAAGACAGTAATGCGGTGCAATTTTCTGTTCGTTGCTGCCTTCGCCAACCCGCCACACAAGGCAGGCAAATAATTACGAATTCATGTCGAGGCTCCCTGGACTAAAGACAAATCTGATGAAGACAAAGAATGTGCACACGGCCCAGGCACTTAGCTCTGCTTTCTCTCAAAACTCATATTACACTCCAGCTTTCCTGAAAAGTGGATGCTTGACAGGACTTATTTCAATAAGAATAAAGTTTCCAGTTGTACCACTTGAAGTGAACACATGAATGGAATGGCTTGCTAAAAGCTAGAAGGCATAAGAAAACTTTTTCAAGTTCAAGAATCTAGGGTGTGTTTGGCAGAGTAGTAGGAGATGAACCTGGGTGAGCAGAGGCCTCATGGCGAAAGGCCTTGTATTTCATTCTAAGAAGTTAACACTTGATCCTGTAGCCAGTGAAGGGAGAGTAACGTGATTGCATTTGTGTGTCCACGGCTTAACTGGGAAGCTTGGACTGGAGAGAGTTCGGATTGGAGTCATGACTTTAATACAATAGTTGTCATAAAATAAAGGCCTTAACCTGGCAGCGGCAGTACATCAATTCCTGAGATATTACGCACATGTAATTGGTAGGACTTAGTGACTAGTTAGATGCCTCTGACTCATTATTGTCTTGTTTATAGATCAGTAATGGCCTCCTTTATTCACACCTGTACCATCATCGGTAAATATGTATCCAGCATCCGTTCTGTTACAGAGCAATGCTCTACACTAGAGAAACCCTAGACACTTCCAGTAATTTCTGTGAGGGCTGAATATTGCCACTGAATCTGTTTACCCAGGTAAGGCATTGTCCAATAATGCTCTAACTTTTTTAAAATGTAGGAACCTACACAATACATATTTTGTGAGAGATCGTCAGATACAACATAACAAAATAATATCTTTCAGAAACTCTCATACAGATTATCTTACTGGATCTTAATAACAGTTTTTGGGGGACATCCTCATTCCCGTTAGATAAAGAAGACCAGGGCCACGTGGCAATGAGTCAGAACTAGAACCACACTATTCCTGCTGTTCTTCCACTGTCCTTTACACTAAATGTGTTGCCTACAAACACACACAAGATTTAATGCAAAGTCTCTAGAGGCCATGTAGAATCATAGCATTTTAAATCAGGCAAGACCTCAGAATTCCGAAACATGCAGCCCTACAGATAATTTCTCAGAATTCTTGAGGAGTTTCATTAGAATCTCCTACAGGCAGTATTTGCGTGAATAACAGTTGTGAGATCTTTCAGTAGAGTCAACATATTTTCACTGAAGCAGTTCTCATCGTAAGCCAAGTCCTTTGATGAAGTAATGCGAATAACATCGGAATACCCGAGTAGTTACTCTGTGACAAGCCTAAGTGGGCAAATGTGAGCCAAATAACTCAAAGAAAATCAGGGCACCCAGAAATAGAACATGAAGCATAGCGAGAGTCATGCATTGCTGGAGAGCTACAGCAGCAGACGGACCAACCCGGCCTACAGATAAGTGTCTGAAATAAAGAGACAGAGGAGCGCACAGTAACGGCCACTGTCCACAGATGTTGCAGATACAGACCGCAGGACGGTACTTTACTAATACGATGATTATATATGCATATACCATTTCACAAAGTGCTTCTTCATACCTTATTTAATCCGGCAACATTGGAGATTAGGTATTATTTATTAATAGTCCCATATTTATGAGGAAACAGGCTGAGATAGGTTGTAACTTGACAGAGGTCAAAAAATAATTGGATGAAGACCAAACCTAGGTTTCACAACTCCAAATACAGTGCTCTTTTCACTTAATTACACCTGAAATGTGGAAGAAATTCTTGAGTACTTCATGAAGGCCACAGTGGTCTTTCCTATTTCTAGAAAATGCCAGAACTTATTTCTACCTACGTGCGTTTGCACTTGCTTTCCGCTCTACCTGGGGCATCCTTTCTGGAGACTCCTTAATGACTCAGCCATCACCTGCTTAGAGAAGCTTTCGTACTACACCTTATCTAAAGAAGCACCTCCTCCCCGCCCCTGGCACACTATCACATTGCCTTGTTTGATTTCTCTTAAAATCTCGCTATTTAAAGTGTGGGCTCTGGACCCTTAGCACTGGCGTCACCTGGGAGCTTATAAGAAATGTAGATTCTCAGGCCCCACTCGGGACCTACGAGTTCAGAATCTGCATTCTGTTAAAAATTCCCTGCATCATCTGTATGCACGTTACAATTTGAGAAGCAGTTTTAGAGCATATATCACTTTCTGAAAGTAACTTGTTTCTTTTTTGTGCATTTTTAAGAAAAACTAAATATTTTTAAATATTAAGAAGTATTTCATTATAACTGAAAATTATGAAGGAAAGATAACAGACACCCAGATACCTGCAACCCTGCTTAGTCATATGGTAACGTTTTATTATATTTGCTTTAGATCTTAAAAATAATAATTTAGCGAAGACCCCTGTGTTGCCCCTCTCTAACCCGAGCCTTTTCATCCTCATAGGTTTATCCCTATTTTATTCCCTTATGTGGATTTCGGGAAGAAATGAATAGATTTGATTAAAAGCCACCATGGTTACCTGGATGTCCCACATATTTTATGAGGCTAGCATAAACTTAATACCAAATGTGGACAAGGATTTTACAAGAAAATGTTATTTCACTCTTACGAACAAAAATGAAAAACTAGAAAAATAAAATAGTAAACTCAATCCAACATTGTATAAAAAAATACATCAAGACCAAGTATGCTTTATCCCAGAAATGCAAAGAAGCTCCATATAGTTTTGGGGAGTAATTTACCTATATGTCCGTTACATTGAAGTCGAAAATTGTCCATACGATAGACAAATTTTAGAGAATAAATATAAACAAACACATATAATATAGAAAAGATTTTCAATAAAATTTAACACTTATTCAAGATTTTGAAACTCTTGGTTAACTCAGAATAGAAAAGATCTTCTCTCCTACCATAAAAAAAAAATCTCTTTCAAGCATTTTACTGAATGATGACACTTTTAGTAGTGTTTGCTTAAAGATGGGACTATGCCAACAATGCTCACTTACCCAACTACTATTCAATGTTGCATTGGATAAAAGTAGTGGTCGATGCAATAAGAGAAGGAATAAAAACCAAGGTATAAGGACTGAAAGAGAGAAAATAGTAGTAATTTGTATATTATATCATTTTCCAGATAACAAAGATAATCTATAGATAAATGAATAAAAAAAAACAAGAGAGTTAATCAAGGTTGCTAAGCAGAAGGTCAACACAAAATAAAAAGTACCCCATAGGGCATATAAAAAATTTTTAACTTGTCCAAATATTCTATACCTTTCTTACTCGTTTGTGTGCTTTGTTCTGTTGGTGTTAAAATGTCCTACTATGAATGTGAATTTCTTGATTTTTTCCTTGTAATTTGGTCAACCATTGGTTTGTATATTAAATGATGTTATGAGGTACATACAAGTTCATGATTGTTATATCTTTGTAGTGGCTGATAAAAGATTATGAAGTCAGTTAATGTTCCTACCCTTCTCGTAAAAAAAGAGAAGAATCTTAGAACTCTCAACTTTCCCCTTTTATCGTCCATGTTAAAGTGTTTAAATTATAATTCTATAAACCTCTTTAAATTAATTTTTATCATGATTTTTTACAGTCAGTACTTACTTGGATTTTTCAACATGATTTACTGATTTCTTTGCCTAACATCAATTATGTCACACTCCTTACTTCCAGTTTCAATTTTAGTCGTGCTGGAATGCATCCTTTGGTAGTTCTTTTACTGAAGTTCTGTATGCAGTAAACTGAGTCTTGGGGCACCTGAAAATATTTTTATTTCATCCTTACTTTTGCTTAATAGTGCAAGTGATTATCACATTCTACGTTGATAATTACTCCATTAGATTTTCTTGGGCCTAAATTTTCCTATTACCTATTCTGATTTTCTTTTCTAGTGGTAAGATTCTCTGAAGGCTTTATAATTTTTTGTTAGAATCTCTTTTTTAGAGAGAGTTGTCTTCCCTAAGTATTCTACATGTACACCAGATTGTAGAGGTGTCACTAATGGGACAGTTTTGTCTTTCCTTTTGCAGTGTCCTTATAAAATTTACCAATTTGGGACCAGTTTTTACTCTTTTTTTTTAGCATTTGTTTTTCACACCATATGTAGTATGTATATGGACCCCACGCCCACACACAGTGCAGAGTTTTTGTGGAGGACCCACAGCTGAGAATGGACTTTCTGCTTACAAACCCGCATTTGTAGGCCAAGGGTCATAGTTTTAGTAGGACTTTTTATTGCAGAAAGGTCGATTCCAGCTCACTACCCACCCATCGGGTCTGTGGCTTTTCAACCATTCAGCAGGGCATTAAAACTCCAGCCACATGGGTTTGGAGAAACAGTTTGACTACAAAGGACACAGAAGAGTTTTGAGGAATGATAGGACTGTTTCATATCTTGATTGTGGTAGTTGTTGGGCTACTATATGCATGTATTAAAACTCACACTATATTATACACCTGAAACTAATATAACCAATATACGATTGTGTACCACCTATACTTAAATTTAAAAAAATTATAAAATTTATGACAACAAAGTCTGAGAAAAAAAACTTGCAGAAATGTACAATAACGGATGAATTTTCCTTTATATCTTAATTTTAAAAAGAAAAGAAAAAAATACCCCAGACTTTGTCTTACATGGGTCTTTTGGCTTCCCCCTGGTGTCTTCCCCCCAGAGAGTTTCTTTGTTTGCTTTCAAACTCAACTATGCATTTTTAAAACCTGGAGTGGTGTTGTAATGTTTATCCAACTTCTCTACTTATTTGGCGTGTAGAAGGGAGCACATCTCACACCTCATCAGTTAATTCCGTCGACTCCACGGCATTCCTCCTGACCTGATATTTGTACTTTAAGGAAATACAGCCCAAAAATAAGAGAAATTGCATATAGATGTTCATACTAGTGGTGTTCATAACAGCAGCTTTTGAAAACAATTCTAAATCTTCCAAAAGCAGTTTAATGAAAAGCCTCAGCAACAATTACATGAAAATTATATGGACTTGTATTGGTATATGGAAGATTATATATGAATAACGTTTAGTAAAGCAGGACACAAATATATGAACACGTGTGTACACACATAGACACATGTGTATATGTATGTGTATACACATGCATACATATCTGTTTTTATTACTGTTAGGATTTCAAAAGAGCACAGTACAAAATACATAGGTGATGTTTTAAAGTTCTGTTTATCCCTTTTCCCTCTTTCTTGAGGGAAACATTTAGCGCCTTCTAAGCACCGCACTGAATAATTTAACTGGAGTCATCTAATTTCATCCTCTCAAAAACCCATGTAGATTATGTTACATTATAACCCCCACTTTTCTAATAAAGGAAAGACAGCGTAGGGCTTGCCCAAGGATGCAGAGGTTGGAAGCGGTAGAGCTGACCTCCAAATCTGGAGAGAATGACTGCAAAGCCCGTGCTCCCATCATTATTCCACAGAGCATTTTAGTCATAGTTGTTTGTCTTAAAACATTTGCAAAACTCATGCAAAGTTTTAGTTATTTTTTAACCTAATAAAAGTTGACAAATTTATGTCAGCTTTATCGCTTTACTTTCAGGTGGAAAACTATTTTGCCAACTTATAAATAAGTTGTTTCATTCAAGTGTTATACAAAATCATCATATCTTAATCCTCGTGTGTAATAATAACAGCTATTAATTATTGAGCATTTAATTTGTCATAGAGGCTTGCTACATGCTTTACATATGAGTTCACATAATCTTCCCAAATGTATGAGGTAGGTAATATTAAAATTATAATCACATAATAATTTTTTTCTGCTGAGGGAGATTGAGACTTGCCGGGGTTAAGGACTTGCCCTAGATTACTTACTTACCTGGTAAGCAGTAGAGCCAGAACTCAGACCTAAGCCTGACCCCAAAGTCTGCTGCCGACCTACACCATGCTGCTTCCTCACGTGTTTGTTGATGCATGTCAGCTTCAGGAGCGTACCAAACCTGCCTGTGCTCCCTAACAGTGTAGGCAACCCCATATACTATAATGCAGCATCCAAGCTTTTTCTTGGCAAAGAATGATCTCATGGGAATTTCTGCGGGACGGTGGGACCCCAGACGAGACCATAGGAATCATCTCTTTCTGAGCACCATGCATACCAATGTTCAGAAGTTTAATAAGTGGCTCCTTTAGAAACATTGCTAGGTGTGCCCTGCTTTCAAGTTTCCTGAAGATCTAATTAGCTTCTGGTTTCATAGCTCCATGGCTTTACTCTAGCATGAAATCCCACTAGACAGTGAAGATGTGCGTGGCGTGTAGGCCCGCCATGCAGCATGATGTTTTCAATCCCTCCTTCATCCCCTTTCATCATTGAATGATACTCCTCTAAGTGGATGTACCAAGTTTTGTTTATCCAGTCATCGGTTGATGGACATTTGAGTTGTTTCCATCTGTGTACTTTTTAACTTTCCCTCGAGATGTCCCCTTTGACCCGTAGATTGTTTAGAAGTTATTTTGTGGTTGCCCTAGGAATTACATTATATATGCATAACTTATCACGGTCCACCAGTGTCAACATTTCACCAGTTCGAGTGGCGTGCCGAAGGCTTGTCTCCTTGTAATGTTTTATATTCCCCTGTTAATAATTGTCTTAAATATTTGTTCTACATATGCTGTGAAGGAAATCAGACAATAATATGTTTTACTTCAATAATTAAACACCATTTAGAAATCTTAAGAAGGAGAGTCCTGGCCCCCCCGCCCCCGTGGCCTCCTCTGACATCTTGACTAGGGGACCGGTAATTGTGGCCAAGTGAGGGTAGTAGTCTTGGCTCTGGACTCAGCCTTTGCTGACAGCAGTGGAGCCCCAGTTTATTTTCATGATTTTTGAGATTATTGTGTAAAAGTTTTCTGTCTTGCTCGGCTTCCTTCTTTCTTGTTCTTTGGCAAGAGAGAGTAGACTTTTATTAGGGCTTTTATTTGGTCCACACTTGTTGGCATTTCTGGCTTATTAACCTCTCTAGCACCTAATCCAGGATACATGAGGTGAAAACAAAACCCTGAGCACTCACCACCATGTCATTCCTTGGGTTTTGGTATCTTTAGCCATTCTGTCTTTCCCCCACATTTTAGTTTTATGTTTGTTTTAGATCTAGCATCCATGGTTTTTGCCTTGTTCTTAGTTGGAAGAAGGGCAAAAAAACAAATTCACTCCTTTTTGGGCAGAACTGGAAGCATCTCTCTTTTGCTCATTTTGTGTTGTATTATTTATCTTTCTATTATTGATCTCTAAGTCTTTATATAGTCTCAAAACAAGTTTTACGTGTGTGTGTGTGTGTGTGTGTCTGTACATATGGAGAGAGTGTTGGTCTCTCTTAATGGTGTCTTTTTTTAAAGAGAAGGTTTAAATCGTGATAAAGCCTTATTTATCAGGTCTTTTATTTTTCTATTTTTTTATTTTTTATTTACTTATTTTTTTTGTCCTAAGAAAACTTTGCCAACCCTTAGGTTGCAAAGATATTCTTCTATGGTCTCTTCTAGGGCGTTTATAGTTCTAGCTTTTACGTGTAGGTTTATGATCCACCTCAAATTGATTTTTCTGCATGATATGAGGTAGAGATTACAGTTCATTTCTTCCACATAGATAGCCAGCTGTCCCCTCGCCATTTGTTGAAAAATATAATTTTGTTTCATATCCCACATATAAGTGACATCATGTGATTTTCAACATTTTCTGTCTGGGCTATTTCGCTTAGCACGATTATCTCGAGGTCCATCCATGTTGTCGCAAATAGGAGTATTTCATCTCTTCTTGTGGCTGAGTAATATGCCATTGCATCTATGTACCACAGCTTCTTTAGCCAATCATCTATTGTAGGACACTTCGGTTGCTTCCATGTCCTGGCCACTGTGAATAATGCTGCTATGAACATCGATGTGCAAATATCTTTTCGGATATAGGTTTTCAAGTCTTTGGGGTAAATACCCAGTAGAGGGATTGCTGGATCATATGGTAGATCAATTCTTAGTTTTCTGAGGAAACTCCATACTGCTTTCCATAGTGGCTGTACCAATTTGCAGTCCCACCAGCAGTGTATGAGGGTTCCTTTTTCTCTGCATCTTCTCCAACATCTCTTATTAATTGTCCTGTTGATTATAACCATTCTAACAGGTGTGAGATGGTATCTTATTGTGGTTTTCGATTTGCATTTCCCTAAGAGGTAGCAATGTTGAGCATCTCTTCATATATCTGTTGACCATTTGTATGTCCTCTCGGGATAAGTGTCTGTTCAGCTACTCTGCCTATTTTTTGATTGCATTGTTTGTTCGTTGTTATTGAGTTAGGTCACCCTTCTTCATGTATGTGATTCCCTTCCCTCACCTCTTATACTGTTTTTCTCATATTAAAAAAATACTGTTTACCTTTTTCCTTACCTATTTGCCATGGCAAAACTAAAACTACATATCTAAAATTGTCTAAAATTTCTCCCACAATTCTTTCTTAAAATCACTCCAACCATGTGGATAGTTAGGTTATTGACTCGAGTTTTTCCTTGTCTGTCCTTATAGGTATTTACCGCCATAAATTTTCCTTTAAGCATTCTTTTAGCTGCATTCTATAGGTTTTGCCATGTTGTGTCTTTTTTTTCATTCATCTGAAAATATTTTCTGATTTACTTTTTGATCTCTTCTTTGGTCTGTTTGTTGTTTAGGAGTGTTATTTATTTTCCACATATTTATGGGTTTTGCCATATTTTCACTTTTATTGATTTCTAATTTCATTCCATTATGGTTAGAGACCATGTTTTGTAATATTTCTACCCTTTTAAATTTATTGAGATTTGTTTTATGGCCTAGCATATGATCTATCCTCAGGAATGTTTCTTGAGTGCTTGAAAAACCTGTATAACCTGGAGTGTTCTACAGATGTCTGATAGGTCCGCTTGGTTTACCTTTGTTGAGTTTCCTGTACATGTAGATTTTTTTCAGTAAGTTTGAATTTTCAGCTTTTCTTTCTTCAGATTTTTTCTCCTCTTTTTTCTTCTCTTTCTTGCCCCATTAGGCACATGTTCGTGTGCTTAATGATACCCCACCCCCTGCTGAGGCTCTTTTCATTTTAATTTTTTTCTCTTTGTTGTTCGGCATGCAGGATCTCATTAATATCTCTTCAAATTCCTTAATTATTTTTATGAAAGTTCAAACCTACTGTTGAGCCTCCATAATATTTTTTCAAATTTTCAGTTATTGTACTTTTCAACCTTGGAATTTCCCTTGGGTTCTCTTAAAATGTTTCTACTTATTTATTGATAAACTATTTGGTGCAACATTGTCCTCATATACTCCTTTACTTATTTAATCAAGTTCTAGTTCTGTGACTATATTTACAATAACTACTTCAAAATCTTTTTTATTGAATCTAATGTGTGGTCTCTCTCATGGGAAATTTTTGTTGCCTGTTTTTTTTAACCCAGTGAAGAGGTCATAGTTCCCTGTGTGTGTGTGTGTGTGTTTTTTTTTGCATGACTTGTAATTTTTTGCTGGAAACTGCATATTTTAGAAAATATAGTGTATCAACTCTGGGTACTGCCACCTCCTCCTCGACTTGTTATTGTTATTTGCTTCTTTGTTAAGAGACTGGCTGAACTGTTTTAGTAAAGTCTCTTTCCTCCTCCAGCCTCCCCAGAACCTAGGTAAGGTATACATCTGAAAGGCGATACAGTTATTCATTTGGGAAAAAGTGAATCCCAGTATTTGTTCAGAACAACGGCTATCTTTTAATTAATGGATTTTTTGTTCATAGGAATGCAAAATTACAATGCAATGGCTTAAGCACCACCAAAGTCAACTTAAATTAAGAAATTCTTGGAGTTTGGGGCATAAAGCGATGGTCAAGGAGTTCATTGGAGGACTAAGTATTAGTCTAAAATCATATCAGGACTTTCCAGCTCAGTCACATAGTACAATTTGGGGGTTATAGCATAACTCTGGTTCTGCAGGTGTACTACGATCTAGTACAAGCACAATATGTGGCATACAGTAGAGGAATATGAGCTGGACTAATCTGAGGACCTGGGTTACAAAAACAGTCGAATCGTTCCGACCGCACTTAGGTTCAAATCCCTGCTGTCACACTACCACCTAAGATTGTCAAAAGGCTTACTTGAGATAACTAAAACGTACCGTAAGAAAAAGAGTGGAATATTAATATTGTCTTTTGCCTCCCCTCGACTCTACTACTTGTGATGTAACTGTGAATTGGATTCATAGGTCTCGATTTTCTCACCGTGGAACAGGAATTATCATACTGGGCTTAAGCACTTCACCATGCTGAATGAGATAACCGGCATAAAAGTGTTTGGCAAAGACACTATGCAGATGAATGTGAAGGATTTCTATTGATACATGCAGTGGGTTTGTTGCTGCCGTTATTTGCAGTAATAGCAGCTTCAGTTTGTCCGTGTGACCAAATGAGGAACTTAAACTACGCCGCGCCGGCCGCGCCTTCCCAGGTGTGCTTGACCGCTACGCCTTCTCTTCTGTCTATGGGCTGGGCCCGACGCCGTGCGGTTACCATGGCGATGCCGACGGCATTTCACATCCTCTGCCCCTTGATTTCTTTTAAAGAGTTAGAAAGGCACTTTTGTTTGTTACTGTACGGACTCAGTACAAAAGCTCGAGCGAAGCGCGTGCAGGCAGGACTTTTCGACATCGGCGTGTACGGAAGCGCTGTCGAGCTGGCTCAAGGGCCGGTTCCCACGGCCTGCGTTTCAGGTTCCTGTTCGCGACGTGTGAGATGGAACCCAGGGACGCGGACAGAAGTGGGAAAGGCGGGGTGCTCCGTGCGCAGTCGGTCAGGTCGCAGCGTGCACCCCAGCCTTTCCCGGCTCCGCACGCGCGCTGTCCCGGAAGACGGTCCCGCCACGCGGGGCGCGAACGGGTTAAGGAGCCGCGCGCGGCGGAGTGGCAGGGGCGGGAGCCAATGGGGTGCGTGGGCGGGGCCGGGGCCCGGGGGCGGGGCGGGCGGCGGCGGTGACACGGAGCCGCCCAGGACCTCGGGGTGAGAGGGCAGCGCGGGTCGGAGGTTCCGCGGGACGGCACGCGAGCAGCGGTCCCTGCTGTCCTTTGTCCGTGGGGTCCGTAGCTGCGGGGACAGCCGGCGTCCGGCGCATGGCCACGGGGTTGCGCTGCGCGGACTCCATGCCCTGTCACAACCAGAAAGTAAACTCTGCCTCGACCCCGAGCGCCGAGCCGCCGCGACCTGGCGACGAGATCGCGGATCATGCCGGCGGCGGCGGCGCCTCGGGGACCAAGCCCAGCCTCCTCCCGGGGCACGCCCACGGCGACGCGGCCGCCGAGGGCGCCCCTCAGGCCTGCGGCGCCGCCGGCCGCAGCGCAGACAGCAGCCTCGGGGACTGCGAGGTGTCCTGGCAGATCGGCGCTCAGCTCAAGCTGCTGCCCATGAACGAGCAGATCCGGGAGCTGCAGACCATCATCCGCGACAAGTGAGCGGGGCCGCGGGCGGGCGGGGGGCCGGAGGTCCCCGCGGGGCGCGAGGGCCGTGGCCCGTCGGGCCTGGTCTGGGAAGGGGAGTGGCACGTGGCCCGCCCCGCCAGCCGTCCTTCCCCGACCCCGCGCTGACGGTCGCTTTGTGCTCGCGACGCACCCTCTCGGTAGCGTCCCGCTTCCTCTCGGCCCCCCGGAGCGGCGAGGAACGCTGTCCCCGGGGGCGCACGCGCCACGCTGGACCCGTGGCCCAGGCGCGGTTGCCGCCCAAGGTTACACGCCACGTCCAGGCACCTCAGGCCACAAACAAATAGAGCGGTGGCGACAAAATGGGCCCAGCAGCGCATCCGACCCCGCCGTGCTCGCTGTCGCGGGCGTGTCATTTCGTCTGCAGTGTCTGAGGTTGCGAGCGTAGGTTGACTTAGTCACGTGCACGTTCACCGTCCAACTCCTCAGCACTGTTCGCTGTCACCCGGAGAACGTCACTGTCAGCGGCGTCCGCTGCGCTTTAACACGGCGTTCGGCGCCCCTCCCCATCCCACAAGCCAGCGTAGCCAGACCTTCACCTTAAACGCTAAATTAAAATCTCAAAGCTCATGCTGTACATGGCGTTTTTCAAGGCACGTGTGTACCACGATGAGCTACGGCCGCCTTCTCCATTGGCAGGACTTTAAATGAGTGGCTTCTAACTTTCCAGTGGGTGCCTCGATCCTTCTAAATAGCTACTGGGTCACGACACCACTGGCGAAATCAGACTAGTAACTTTTTCTTCACACCGTTGTACTAGGTCCCCGATTTGTGTCCCTGCTCCAAGTTTCCTCTCTCCCACTTGCAGCCACAACCCTATTAGCACACCACTCTGACCGGCAGCTTGCCGTGGCTTCGCAGGGCCCCAAACCGAGGCCAGGACCCTTAGCGTCACAACCAGGACCCTCCTCGCGGTTCCCAGGAACGATTTGGAAGGGCCGCCTGCTCCTTATCCCATCTGGAATTCTCTTTACTCCTCTGCGTGTTCGAATCGCACCTATTCCTCAAGGTGAAAGCCAGCATTAGATGTCCACCTCTGCCAAGAAGCTTTCCTTTGATCACTCTTCCGTTTCTGCCATTTTTCTTGGCCTTTTCAATGCAAGATTCACCTTTTATTTTGTATGTTGGTATTTGTGTCGATCTTTCTATCTTTCGCCAACCATTAGATTTTAAGCTCCTTGAGAACAGAAACTGTATCTTTTACATTTTGAATTCCAGCCATGCCTTACAAATAATAGTTACTCAAGATCCTTTTTAAAGCTCGCAAAAGTTATTGTCATGAAACTATACTATTTAACTGTTTTTAAGGACTCTATATTGAAAACCACCGTAATCATGTGATCTTCAAACGTGGGCGGTATAGGCCTGGTAGCAGTGGTGGGGTGAGCTGAAATAAAACTTATCTGTAAAACAAAGAAAACAGGATGATGATTCTTGTTTCTCTAGAGCAGGAGTTATTGACCTTGAGTCTTGGACCCCACCGCACGTGTAATGGGCTTTCATGAACCTTCAGAAATTAGCTGGCAAATGTTATTTTTTTATGTGCATTTTTTAATGCTTGTTTTTAAAATAACATCTTCACTGACATATAATTCACAAAGCATACAATACACTGTTTAAAGGGTACAATTCAGTGGGTTTTAGGTATGTTCCTAAGTGTGCAAGCATCGCTACAATCCATTTTGGAACATTTTCATCACCCCAACAAGAAACCCCATACTCATGAGCAGTCATTCCCATTTGCCCCCAACCCACCCAAAGCCCCAGACAACCACTAATCTACTCCCTGTCTCTATAGATTTGCCTATTCTGGACATTTCGTATAAAGGGACTTGTACAACATGTGGTTTCTTGTGATGTGTTTCTTTTTTCATTTAACATGTTTTTGCGGGTCCTCCACATTCCATCAGTACACCATGCCTTTTTTGACTGAATGACATTCAGGTGGTGGACATTTGGGTGGTTTCTACTCTGGCTATTATGAATAATGCTGCTGTGAACATTTGTGTGTGTTCTTTTTTTATGGGGTGAGGATTCCTTAGATTTCATTAGGATGTACAGAAGGGTCTTCATGACCATGTAAGTGGGAACCATCGCTGTAGAACTTGGCGAGGGCATGGCATTCAGTATTCATATATGGAAAGACCAGTACCTGATTCTACTGTGTTAATCAGAAAAGCCTAGGTTGTATAGTACACCTGGGTGTAAGTGAAATATTTTTCCCCCCAAGTTTGGAGGGAGACAGCGGGATCTACAGTGATTTTAGGAAGATGTTTAGCTTCTCTGTGCTTCAACTTTATCATTTGTAAACTGAGGACGTTGGTAGCGTCTCATAGAGCTCTGGGCCGAGGCTACAACAAGATACTTTACTGTCTGAACATTTGTTATAAACGGTGAACAGCTATGCACACTTACAGCGTTTCAAGCCTTCGTGTGTGGATGGTTCTGATGGTACCCATAAGTGCTGGTTTCTTGAGCTTTCGGGAGACAGTAAAAGGAATTAAACTGTACATACAACTCTCTTATTTTAAAATGCAACGCTGAGAGATTCTAGGTAATTTTTGTCCTGCTACCAAATAGTATGGAAGGATTCGCTACAAATTTTGACAATTTAGTTATTTAGACTGGAGACTGTTTTAATTTTGTTTTTGTTCATTGAATCTGTCAGCAGAGGCCTCTTTTGCTTTTATCTTTGAAAGTTGGCATCCCCTTGCACAAACAAGACCTGCTGCATCTCATTTAGGGGTCTCGCATAGGGCACCTCTGGTGAGCGGAATGACGTCTCCGTAGGTCTGGTCGTGGAGGAACCACCCCTTGATCGCACCCCATCTTACTCAGGGCTTTGGGCCGGCAGGGCTGCGTGTTCCTGTGACCGTATAAAGCAAGATCAAGAACATCGGACTGCTGTCAGATGTCTTTAGTTTTTGAAATGTACAGTATTTGCAACATGATATGTTGGTTATATGATTGGAATTTCAGGAGACAGTTTTCTCATTGAGAGTGCAGTAATCTAAAAACGTCCCTGGTCACGTGATTGACTCAGTCACACAGGGGTCACTGATGAATTCCAGAAGAGAAATGACGTCGTTCCTTTCCAGGTTCTGTCGTCGCAGTGGATGAAACCACACACGCACCCCTTCCTGCCTCCTCTACATTCTAAACCCAGCGACATCTGAGTGTAATGTACTTTTCCCTTCAACATGATTCATGACCCTCATATTTAAGGCAATGCAGTGGATTTAAAAGATCATCTTCCTTTCCCAGGTTTTTGGTTTTTTTCCAGAAACATTGAAGGAAAGCTGTTTCATGAGCTGCGGAACATGTGCATGTGTCTGGCATATTTTCTTAAAGATGTGGTCTCAGGACGAAACTTGGGTGAGAGTTGAGGAATCTTAGCTATTTTCATCCATGAAGTAGCACTGAAGAAAGAGCACATTTAGTCTTGTGACCTTTTCTTAGTTCCCTGGAGGGGAGAAAATAAACCCCAGGATGCATGAACATCCCCGCGGCCCCCCCCCATGAGTGCAGCTAGTGGGATTTGGCTCATCTGACTAGGTGACACGATGTTTTTGCCGTGCATCCGAATCGCTTGGGGAGTCTTTCTCTTCTCAGTTTCGGTCCTGTCGTCCCTTGGATGGAGCCTGAGCACCTTTGTCGCTTGACAAACACCTTGGTGGTCATGCTGCACTCGGGCCACTGCCCCCTGCAGTGGGAATCAACTGCCTTCAGGCCCGGTGAGTGGGCCGAGCCAGGGACCACATGCCCCTATCGCAGCCCCTAGAGAGCCTGGCCTGGTACTGCCCGAGACCGGACAGGTCTCGGAACTTTCCCTTCAAATGTACAAAAGCAAAACGTGCCCCACAGGACAGTCTGTCAGCTGCAAGTTGCTTAAAACAGCGAGCACGTTTTTGGTTCCCTGCGGTTTCCACGTGAATTTATTTTCAAACTGACTCTCAAGCCAAGGCGAGGAAGTCGCACTCCTGCTAGAATCTTGATTCGAGTGATGTGTCGCCAACTCATCTGGACTCCAGGAAGACAAAAATAATGTCTGGCCTGTCACAGTACCTGACACGTAGTGGCATTACTGTTGCGATCATTATAAAAAGCAAATAGATAAACTTCAGAATGACTGAGACCTGGGTTCTAAGGGAAAATGATACTTTCGCTTCTTTTTCTACCTGACTTTGAATGTTTGCATTGAGCTCTGCTCTGAGGTGCTAGTAAATAATTAATGACACTATTTTATGAGCTTTTAAAGACGGAACTAGAGAGCCGCAGCATTGTCGACTTGCATCTGGCAGGTAGTAAAAGCTATTTTATTCAACTTTCACTTCAGCTTAGGTTTGCTCCAGGTACTTCATTGGGCATTTGTTTTTCTGAGTGGGAAGGAAGAAGGAAAACCATTTATAAATCTTCTACATACCATGACCAGCCATGGAGCTATTTATTATTTCTGATCACATAAGAACAAAGTAGCTGTGGAAAGTTTATTATGTGTTCAGAGTTTTCACTAAACATTAACTTTAAATGAAACATTTCTTTGCTTTAAACCTGCTAGAAAAGCTTTTATGATCCATTTTCCTTTATCTTGTTGCTTGAAAAAAAAGAAACAAGTAAAAACAATTTAGAGCTGAATTTGAGTCCATCCAGTTCTTTCTCCTTTCCTTAGGTCAACAGGTAAAATACAGGACACCCAGTTAAACACGAATTCAAATATACTTTTCTCATATAACTATATCCTAAACATTGCATGGGACGCATTTCTGAAATACAAATTTAACTAGGTGTCCTGTATTTTTATTTGCTAAATCTGGCAACCCTGTGCCCGGCCCTGACTTCTCCGACACCAAATGCTGAAAACAGTCCTTGTGTATAATCCTCATCCTTCGAAGAGACAGCTAATTCAGTGCTACTGGGACGTGATTACATTAAATTGGGTTAAGTTATGGGGCAGAGGTTGAGATTTAATCATTTTCTGATGTTTTATGTGCCTGCCAGGCTCTTTATTTTATCATTTGCATTGTATGTACATGCCATGATGATTCGCAGGGAGAGAAAAATTATAAAAACATATCGAAAACCTGATTACCTTTTCGTAAACATTCCCTTATTGAAGCAAAATAAATAAAGGCTTTACTCAGGGACTTGGAACAAGAGCTGCAGGCTGGGAAGAAACTTGAAAGACTTCACCTCTGTGAGCCTCCCCATTTTCATCAGTTAAGTCGTGGTAATGATGGAATCTTCCTCTTAGGATTCTGTGAGGATTACATGAAGTCATGCACCAAAAGTGCTAAATACTTGGCACCGAGTGGACTTTTAATGAACGGTGACCATTGGGAAAGAAGGTGGTAACGTATGTACAATATTAGCCACCTGCTGGAACTTTCAGATCTCTTTAGGAAAAAAAATAAATCTTTGTACACTTGGTGTGTGTGCGTGCACACACACACATACACATACACATAGAGTTGTTAAAATAAATGATATTTGTAAAAAAAAACAAGGGGGGGTTGTCAAGTTTATTCTTAATAGAGAGAAGAAGCAGAGTGATCAAATGGAAGTTTCTGCTGTGGAAACTGAAGTTGTAATTGTCCCAGGGGAGGATGTTGTGAGGATTAATAGACAAGCCCCATTTATGTTGGAGTTGGGACAGTCTGTAGCGGGCTCTCCCGCCCGCCCTTGTCCTCAGTTACCCCAAACAGGAAGATGTTCTCTAGTCTACTACTCCGTTAGGGAGGACTATTCTCTCTGGTCACAACTCAGCCACGGAAAAGTCACTACACTTTGAATTCCCAATTCCACCCATAGACTTTTTGTTTATAACAGCCCCTCTGAACTCCCCCTTTTTCTAAAAATAAAAGTTCCTCCTCTTTGTTCTCTGGACTTGCCGTGGTTCACCCTTACTCAGCATGTTCCAAATTGCAATTGTTTGTTGTTCCCAATAAACCCATTTTGGTGGAGAAATATTTGGCTATTTAAAGCCAACAGTATCTTCTCAGAACTAGGGAATCCCTGTAGCAGCCGCAGCAACGCTGAGGCCTAGTAAGAAGGATCTTTAGTCAAACTCTAAATTTTTTAACAGTATAAAGCTTTCCTCATATTTCTATATCGTGTGGGTGATAAGTAAATACCTGTTAGCTTTTTGAAAGAAAGATCAGTGAGAGTCAAATTTTCATCATGGTTTGGGGTTGCTATGTTTTTAAATATTGCTCAAGGCTCTCTGGGAATTTTAAAATGGTTTACAGACTGTCCTAAGTATGGGGAAAGTCAGCGAATGACAAAAACAAACAAACAAACAAACAAACCTGAGCCTATTGCTCTGTTTGCTAGACCTGTACGAACTTAGGTTTACCAAGTCCACACTAAAATGATGACTTAGCTTTTGTATGATCCTCATTTTTTTGTTGTTAAAGTGTGAAGGTCATTTTTAAAAATGGCTACCTTGGGCTTTCATTTCGTTGCTACAGAAATGTGACATATTTGTGGGGACTGTGGAGAAAAGTATATTCTCGGATATGGTTAGGTCTGCATTGTTAATCCTGTTTGGAGGTTGTACAATTCAAAAGATGCCCAGCTTACCATTAATTAGATGTCCGTGTTCTGAATTATGAGTGCCTGGATCTCACTGTTTAAATATTTGATATTTGGACCCTTGGATATGTTTTAGAATATTCCAGGGATATGTACCAGTGTATTTATTGCTTTTTAATAATTTTGCATGAGATTTTATGTGGGATGATTAAAATGCCTTTCAGAACTTTGTTCCTAGTATGAGAGACTTTTTTTTTAACAGTTATTTTGAGACAAGAGAATAGAGTTATGATTTGCAACAGCGTGTGGCATGAATAAAACCCAGGGCCTGGTTTACATTCAAACACCTTTCTTAACAAAAAATTTAGTCCAATGGTGGGCCTAAAGGAAGGGCTCAGAGAATATGTGGAACTCGATTGATCTATCAAGTAAATACCTGCTTTAGGAAACGCTAGTGTGAACAGTGTTATGGATTTCGATGTGGATAGTGAAGACCGCTGTTGCTTTTTCAAAAACGCGACCAAATTATTGTAATCTAGCTGTATTTAATTTCGAAACCGATTTGAAGTAAACAGTATGGATCTGAAGTGTGTCTGAAACAGCAGGAGATAGGTTAGTAATTACTGTTTGTAGTGGGGTGACTTGGAGCAGCGAATGCTTTCATTGGAAATCAAATAAGCTATCAAAAGATGACAGTTCATATTAGGTTCTCAGAGTGTGTATCTTTTTTGGAATGTAGAGCAGGTGCTTATTATGCAAAAGTTACCTGAAGCTAATATTTTGGGTGAATGTGTGAAAGGTGTTAAAAATGTCCGATTCCAAAAATAAAACAACAGATCTTGTCAACTCTAATCACATAACCTAACATAACTTTTCTACATGACAAATTTATGTATAACTGTCCAGAAATCAAAAACAAATATTTCAGATGTCGTTCCCAAGATACGTTACTGGATATTTTTTAAGATAAATTCAGACTTTTCTTTACTGGTGCGGCAGTAGGCGCCAGCATTTTTATTTTTTGCAGTCCGCCGACTTTTTCTTCCTTGACAAGTACGTTGTAGATTCTTTGGCGGAGGTAAAGGGCGCTGGTGCCGAGCAGGAAGAGCCCGGCCTCCCCCACCCCCACCTGCACCCCCACGCCCCGGGGCGACGGCTCAGCTCTGGGGAACTTGGAACTGCTTTATTTGCAAGCACTAAGCCAGGCAGATGGGCCCGGACTCCCCAGTGACTTCAAATTCAGGGCTTTTAAGGGCAAAAATGACCATATTCATGTGTAAGGCGTTCGGGGCTGTGGGCCATGCTGAGGGTCAGCTTTTGGGCGAGCTCCAGGAATCTGACTTGTTCACCTTCTGGTGGCATAGTGGCCGGATCTGCGTGATGATGGCCAGGTGGTCAGGAACAGAAAGAGAGGTCTGAGACAGCTTGGGACTGTGAGAGGGGGACTCATCCCCAAAGCAGAGAGAAAAGAGCAGAGCTCTGTATCTGATGCTTAACAGGCTACATTCCTCCATTATCTTCAGCAGAGTCTGCATTGTAAAACCTGCTCTACAGGACAGGGACAGGCAAATGTCCCCGAGCGTTGGGGGTAGACCCAGCCCTGCAGCGAAACACAGGCACCAAAGTTAGAGTCAAAGGGAAGGTTTGTTAGAAAAAGGGAAACAGTCCACAGAGCGTGGTCTCCGCTCAGACGCAGGGAGTGACAGGGACAGTCAGAGAGACAGTGAGAGGGACTGAGAGAGACGTGGAAAGAGGGCGAGTAGGGGGCTGAGCGTTCGGGGATCGTATAAAGCCTTCGTTCCCCATCTCCGCGATCTGGACACAGTGACGAAGGGGAAGAGCACATGCTGTGACAAGGCGGGGCTGTGGCCTGCTGCAGCCCCCAGCCTCAATCCTCAGCTTCCCCGGGGTTTTAGCCACTGGGAGCGGCTCGTGGTTCCTGTTCCCCTGCACAGGTGTGGGGGTGGGCTGTCGGCAACCCCTGCAGAACCGCCCTTTGTTCCGCAGGGTCCCCCGAGCTGCAGGACTGGTCAGCAGGCGCAGCCTCTGATTGCGGCTTGATTAACATTTGAATTCTCTTGCCTCCTCCCTCCGGTAACTCCTGTGCAGCTCTGACTCCTAAGGAGGGCTAATGGAAAACTTTCAACTAAAAGCTACGCTCAAACATATGTAGTCTGTTATGGTTTGCCCTGGGTTTCATGAATATCCGTAATATGACAGGACTGGTCACTCTAAGAGCCCTAATGCCATTTATATCCGGAAGATTTCATTGTTTTTCCTTGTCAAAGAAAGTAAATGCAGCTTGAAAAAAAAAGCCATGATGAAGGGTGTACTGCGATGCCATATCCTTGCACGTGCCACCTGGATGCTCTTGGGTCTGCCTTTGGTCGGCTGCGGAGAGGCAGATGGGGATTGTTAGGTACATTAGCCTGTTCGGGTGAATCACTTCACTCTAACTGGAGAAAGATTTTTATGTAAAAGAAAAAAGTCAGCATTAACACTCCCTTTTTGGCTGCTTAACAACTTGTGGGTAGGTGCAACCCCAGATTGTAGTCACTTGGGTTCCTCAGGATATGAAAGTATTGATCAGAAAGGAATATATGGGAAAGTAGCAGAAAGATCTAGGGAACAAAAGATTTGATTGAAAAACAGGCAAAAGGAACAAATTATCAGTCAATATTTTGGGAAAGAGGTCTTAGAAATTGGGTTATCAACTCTTAAAAGCAGTGGCATGGGACTTATTGGCGTGTACCATTCTCAATCTGTTAAGGGTAGAAAATTTTCAAATGGCCAACTTCTGCTTCCATTGTTTAATGTTAAACAGGGTGCAGTTCTAGGAGATATTCTGTGCAAAGATATGCTACTGTTAAGGGTGTCCTTATCCTGCGTTAAGATATGTTAATGGCCAGCCTCTGCTTCTGTAAACCTGCTTGCTTGCTGGAGGGGGTTTTCAGGCTTTTTAAGCTATTCCTTCTAGATGCTCGAGGCTGATTCTCTTGTGGGGAGAGTCAGTCGCCAGCCAGCTAATAAAGGCTCATAATTAATCTCAGTTGGATCCGTGGGTCTCAAATTTAACCGCACCACAACAATTCCAAAAAGGATTAGAGACCAAGTCGATGGGTTACTTCTCTTGGTGAAACGGAGGGAGAAACCAACTTTCTTACTGCAAAGTTTTGCTCTTACATGGAGTCAGGGGCTTGCTCCGGCAGCTCAGAGGAGACTGAGATTGATATCTCGAATATCGACATCAAATGAGTATTTTCAATAATATTTACTGAGTCATTCCATTTAGGTTCCTGTATCCTAGTGAAAAATGTCTTGCCTCAGTAAGAGTCTGTACATGTAAAGTTTTAAGCTTTTAGTATATGATACGTCTTAATATCAGTCTATTTATGTGCATTAAGTGATATTTTACCTTAAGGCTCGAATCTACACTAAAACTTGTACTCCTTTTTTTTTTTTTAGGACAGCCAGTAGAGGTGACTTCATGTTTTCTGCGGATCGTTTGGTAGGTGGAGGCTTTTCATTTTCATTTTGTTACTGTTCCTAGTGATAGAGACATTGCAGGCAAAGGGACTTTTTGATTTAGAGCATTCTAGGGGTGAGAGAGAGATTGTGCCAAGTAACCATCATGTGGCTAGACTTCTGACGCGTTATTTCCATTCTTGCATTGAAGCGTTTGTCTCAATCCCTTTCACCTCAGAGCGTTGCCTGTGACCTCATTCTCTGTAGTTCTCAGGTGCCACTGCCTCTAACCTGGTCATGGGCAACCCTCAAATGTGAAGTACATTAAAAGAAAACCAAACATGTAAGGAGACCTAGTAGGTACTGAATGACATTCATCTAATGCACAAAAACAGATAACTGTCTTGTACCCTCCTCACGTGAAATATTAAGTTGGACTATCTATGCTTTTCTCAGGGACTTTCTGTTAAGGATTGACCAAGCTCAATTCTGCTTAGCCAGTGTGATCTGAAAGGATCTCAGGGCAAATTGGCTTGTCTTCAGGGTAAGCACTGTGTTTCATTCTTGTGTTCATATCTAAGTGTGCTCAGTGCTTGGAATGAGGTCGACACATTTTCTGCTGTGGTCGTTAGCATTCATCCATGTACGAAATACATGTCGAATTCTTGTAAGTCAGGCACTGTACCAGGCAGCATTGCAGGGTGAGGAGATAGAATACAGAATACAGAATACAGACGTGGCCCCTCCCTTGTGGAGTTTGTCTAAATACTATTGTCAGTATTTAGTTTGGGAAGGAGAGAAAAGTGGCTTATTAATGTTCATTTAGATTTTCCCTGAGAAAAATCTGTATTTCAAAAGAATGTACACGACTCCTATTCTACTTTTAACTTTAAGTATTCCTGATTCAGGGGCCACTTCTATTTACATTATTTCAGTTTGCAAGGGCAGTAATTGTTGGATTGCATCAAAATCAATGTAACTGACATTCCCGGAGTGATAGGTCATTCTCTCGTGAAGCTTCTATCAAAGCAAAGGAACAAGTTCCAGGAGGAAGGAGCTTGCGTCAGTGGCTGCTGCGGTGAGGACAGAGGCCTTGGTGTCCACTGGCGGCACATGGTTCCCTTTTCTTTCCACTGATTTCCTTATGCCCTTTTTCTATGGAAAGTAGGGGTTAGGATCGTGGTTGTTGTGAAATGCTCCCTTGAAAGGACAGGCACTATATCTGAGTCAAATGAGATCATAAGGACGAGGACATAAGTCACCAGAGGGGATACTTGGGGCCCCTCTGTCCTCTATTTAGCCACCCTCCTGATGGTTTTACATTGTCCTATAAGGCTTAGACATGCAGATTTCTTTCCCAGGGTTGCAGAAGGTGGGCAGGAGGTAAGACGCTCTACAAGACTGTCACTAGGGGGGACCTAGGCTCTCTCAAGAAAAGGATCCTCTTCTTCCCTTGTCATTTGCTCATCAGAAACAGTCACGTCCACAGAAGGTGGTGGTTAGAGGCGAGTGCGCGTGCACACTCACAAGCACAGTATCCGTGAGGGGCCTGGACGCTCTGCAGCGCTGCGGGCTGACAAAGTGCTGGCCCATCGCGCATCGATCATCTTAATGGAACAGGGTATCGAGTTGTGATACCGGAGTGTGGGGCCTGGCGTTTCTCCCTGCTGATCCCGATTCTCAGTCAATAATGTCATATTGACTGGAGAGCGTGCGCACGGCCAGCTCAGCACCGCCATTTTCGTAACGGGGTCCAGGTGTTCAGAGGAAGGAACATCACACCTGGTTTCTGGAGCCTGTTTCTGGAAGGTCTGCTGGGTTCTTTCCTCTCTATCTAGCGCACATTGAGCTCATGAGGAACCTTTTGTTCTGTTTTCAGCTGAGATGCCCCAGTGCATTCAAACTCAGGAAATGGGTTCGACCTCATCTCTTCATTTAGTTCCTCCTAAGGAGCTTCAGGCTTTCTTTGCATTATCATGGGCCTTGTTAAAAAGAATCAAAGTTAACAATTCCAAAGTACTAGGCAAGGCAGAGTAGTGCCCTTTGGGCACTGTTTCCAGGGTAATCAGGAGCGCATTACTTCCGAGGTGTCACCATGACTCTTGTCACTCGCTGTGCTTGTCCTGGACTGACTGAGAATCAGAAGGGGTGGTTGAGCCTGTTGTTGGCAGTCATGTCTCTGACCAAGTCCGCACACCTAGCAGCAAGCAGCCCGGCATTTGGATCTGTCTCTGAATCTGACACGTGACGGAGCCCCCTTCCTACTCCACACGCTAAATCTTTGCCTGGTGGTTACTTAGTTTTGCCTCGTATTCAGCTCCTGAGGCTAACAGGTAACAGGAGACTCTTCGCAGATTTTCAACTTATTCTTTCTTTGACTTTCTAGATCAGACTTGTTGTGGAAGAGGGATTAAATCAGCTACCATATAAAGAATGCACGGTCACCACCCCCACAGGTAACCAGGGCTGTTACTCTTATATTTTCATCATAAAAAATCAGGTAGAATTGGAGGGGGGCTGGAAAGAAAGCAGTAAGTCAGTATGCACGCTGAGGAGTCTAGTTGGAGCTGTTCTTTTAAGCAACTTAATAAACCCAGAGACGTTTAGTAAAGAAATTCACGTAAATGACTTTTTCTTGATGGCTTGCTTGTCGATTCAAGTTAAAGGTCAATCAGTATTCTTCAGCATGCAGGTGTTGCCTTTCTGGTCCCATCGGGATGGAGTTAAGAACTGCTGGCAGCTTCTCTCCCCCTCTGTGGGGAAGCTACAGGCATTAACAAATGGGTGGGCCGCCCTGAAACTCCAGGTACAAGGATGAGAACAAAGAAAAACCACCGCAAACGATGAGAACTGGAGAATTGCTTTGTTTTGCTCAAATAGAAAGCAGCCAAAGATCCGTATTGCAGGGATTCGAAATTCTGATTTGTTTTTTTAAGTAACGATGGAAACTGTGCTTTTCAAAGGTCCACTTCACGGAAATTGGGGGCTGAGCTTGCTGCGTCATAACCGTCATAACCAATACAAGCTCAGGATGAAACCAAGGGTTGAATATATCTTGGTAACTACTTCACTGTCTCTTTTCTGCTTTTTAAGGCAGAATGGAGGTTCGTGAATGGAGGGAGGGGCTCGCAGCAGGGTGCCGGTTCGAAGCTATGCGGTTTAGAGCATTCTCCTCTGAGTTCAGTTTGATGAATGTGTTTGTGAAGATCATACTACCACGTGTCCTATTCCTGCTTGATGAAGTCCACATGTATCAATTATCTCCACGGGTTTCTTATGAAGAATTAAGAAATAGCTATGGAAAACCTTGACGCGTCTGTGTGTTTTCACAGGGAACCTGAGACGTCACACGGTGTTTCCGGACATGGGCCGCCCAGTGCCCGTCCGCGTGAAACCATAGGCACATTATCAAATAAGCAAGTTGGCCAGTGATGAAAGACAAGTTCTTTGGTTTTCTTCCTCAACAGGGTACAAGTACGAAGGAGTGAAATTTGAGAAGGGGAATTGCGGTGTCAGCATAATGAGAAGCGGTAGGTCCGCGAGGGCGTGACTGTCTGTCTGCGTAGAAGCTGTCGCTGTTGTCCCGGAGGGAGGCGGTCTCGTTTGTCGTGCTCACAGCCATCCTTAGCTTGAATCTCACCGTCTGTCTTGTCTGTTCTCGTGGTGCCTCGAAATCATGGCTGTGTGCTGCTGAGTTTGGCTGATTTTGCCCACAGAGCATCTTTCCTGGTGCCTGTCCCCATGGGCAAGCCAGCATTCAAAGAGATTCAGGGGGCAGTGAGGGCATAGGAGGATGAGGAGGCGCTGTCTCGGGGAGAACAGAGCAGCTCGAAGGGCGAGGGACTGTGGCACAACTCAGACCTGCAGGACTGGGAATGCGTGTCTGGAGGGAATATCTGCTCTGTGTGTGTCTGTGTGTCCGTGTGTGCACGCGCGTGCGTGTTCATGCGCATGCATGTGCGCTGAACAGTCCTGCCGTCTCAGGAACTGGACTGAATGGCTTGTTCAATATATTTGGGGAGTATGTAATCGTGTATCAAAAGCACTCCCGGTCATTTCCAACTACTGGTCTTATAAATGCCAGATTTGTGTTTGAGTGCAACCGACCACCCTTCTCAACCGGCCTCTGTGCAGCAAAACCACGGGGCTGTAATTAGGAGCCATACCTGTTACATGGGGACGATTATGTCCATTCAGCTACTTGATGAATTAATTCTTTTTTTTGCACAGGATCCACGGTACAGTGGAAGCCCCACTGCTTGCACTGGAAACAGATGGAGTATTTTTTAAAACATAAGCATTCCCTCTTTTCCTCTGACTATGAAGTTCGTGAACAAACAGGAGCTCTAAGCACCCTTTGTATTAGACTGTAGCTCTTCAACAGCGATGGGATTTTTAGGATGATGTTGTTCAACCTTTTAAAGCTGATAAAGACAAAGTAGATAGCCTTTAAGGCACAGTTTCTTCTGTTCTAGTCCAGTTCCTGCCCTAAATAAACAATTTAAAGAAAACTATTAAGTAAATAATCGTACAAGTAGAATTCTGATATGGCCTGAGGACCTTTGGCCAACACTTCCTTAGAACTCACACTCCAAAGTACTTCCGTGTTCAGAAACCGGGTTCGGGGTGGTGCTGCTGGCCATGTCCTCTGCGGGGAGAGGGAACAATGTGGTAGTTTCTCACTGTTTGCCCGTGAGGCCTCTGCCACCGAAGCCACGCTGGGGCTCAGCACTGTCCCCTGACGCCGCCTGCGTCTGACAGGAGGTCCTTCGGCCTGTAGCCCCATTCTTCCATAACCCTTTATATTTTTGCAGATGAAAGTAACAGGTTTATTGGGTTTGAAGGCTCTCTTAAAATAATACGAGTAAAAGCTCAGCTTAACAAAACACTGAATTTCCTGTAATTATGGAAGCGTGACGGCCAGCAATAAAACTGGCTTATCCTAGAGTTTCATTGCCCAGCCTGTAACCTAGCTTCGTTGACCTGCATGAAGTATGAAATATGAACATTTCAAAAGGAAACCTGTTAGTGTAAGAATTCCTTCCATCTCAACAATGTCCTTTGGCCTGTTCTTGGGCTTTCTTTCACTTGATCACCCCCTCACCCTTTTTGCCTTTTTTATTTCTTTCTTCAAGGTGAGGCGATGGAGCAGGGTCTACGGGATTGCTGTCGATCCATACGGATTGGGAAGATCCTGATTCAGAGTGATGAGGAGACACAGAGAGCAAAAGTATATTATGCCAAGTTCCCTCCAGACATTTACAGGAGAAAAGTCCTTCTGATGTATCCAATTCTCAGTGAGTGGCTTGAGTGAAGGCAAAAACTGTTTCCAAATGTGTTTTTTGTCACTTAGATTTGGAGTCGCCCTGGGCACTTCACTGGAGATTTTTACTTTGTGATAACAGAGTGTACATCAGCCAAGCTCTATTAGTGCCAAAGCGCCTCTCTCTGAAAATGAACACATAGAAGCAAAGGATCTAATGAGGCAAAACATGTAAAACTGAAAATATATTGAAATATATCCCCTCTCTGCCCAATGAGCTACAGCCTCATTTTCTCAAGGATTTGTCCCCTCTGCAGATGATACATTTTCTCTTCTTCTGTTCTGTGTCCAAAGCTTAGTCACATCCACACACGGCATGATCTCCTGGGGTTGGGGGTGGAAGCCATGTGTTAAATTTGACATCTCAAATACTGGATGAATTTAGGGCTTGTGCATTAGAAAACTGAAAAGCGTACGTGTCGTGTTCATTGTTGAAAATAACGTCCTTGGTGAAGAACAGGTGCCTTCAAATGAAGCTTTCCCTAGTGGCATCTTTTGTCAGATCACTACACTGCCTTTACTTCAAGAAACATCAAAGACATTTTGAGACAGATGTTAAAGTCGGTGATGCATTTGTTTGTCGTTTGATTTTAGGCACTGGAAATACTGTAATTGAAGCTGTAAAGGTTCTTCTAGAACATGGAGTCCAGCCCAGTGTTATCATCCTGCTCAGTCTGTTCTCCACACCTCATGGTAAGTTCAGCGCGAGGCGGTAATGGGGGCCGGGGACGGTCCCCGGGTGGGTGAGTATGCATCTGTCGAGCCTCTTCTCCTGATGAAGTTTATTTGCATCCACAGTAAATCCGAGTCTAGTTTTAGTAGTTATGATGTGCGTTTGTCATCTCTAAGCTTATTGATAATATTTTACACCATTCTGATGTTGTCTAGATACAAATAGGACAGTCTGAACTAACCCCAACGAAGGGGATCGTGCTCGTTTTCCTGGTGGCCCTGTTTGGGTAGAGCCTGCAAATAGCCAAACGGTCCCTCCTCCTGGCTCTCCATCTGAGCCTGACAGCTGCTCCCAAAGGCGAGGTTCTAGCAGGCCCCGTGGTCTTACTGAAGTCAACTTTGCAGTGCTCAAAGGGTCTGTGATAGAACTGTATATTCTTTCACTTCCTGAGGGAGGTGAGCCTAATTTAAGACCCTACTTTTTTGCCATACAATCTAGGACAATTGCAAAAGTATCCTAGTAATCATAGATGCACATAGAAATTCAGCTTTTAGGATTTTCCTTTGCATTTATGTAAGAAAAAATTCGAAAGTATGTAAACGAGTTACCATAATGAAATGGTTAAACAAATATATATTCAAAGGATGTAACATTATTTAACTTAAATCATTTTTAAAAATATTTAATGACATCAAAAAACTATGCGGTAAATATATAAGAGCAGAATAAAAAAATAGCAGTATTAGAGTAGTGTTGAGTGTCATCAGCCAGTTGAGAGATGACTAACACAAGCCGTGACTATTATAACCACTAAAGTCAGACTTGGACTTAAGGAACCTAATAAATCTGTCCCAGCATGAGAGACTAGACAGACGCACAGTGTCGTTTCAATTTTCATTCTGAAATACACCATAGTGGTTATCTCAACATGGTAGGGTTCTAAGTGATTTGTTTTATTTTCAAGCTTTTTTTTTGTTTTTCAAATGTTCTACAATGAATTTGCATTTGTTTTATGATTGAAAAGAAAGAAACACGTGGCTTCCAGTTAGGACGGGGTCTCATTTCCAAAGGCCCCAAGCCTTGGCCAGCCCTGAAGAGGCTACAGTGTGTCCACTTGGGGAGGCCTGCGCTCAGTGGGCCATTGGTTATTTTCCTGTTTCATAATTTTTAAAAAATTACCCGTAGATCAAATGTCGCTGGTGACAAAGGGTGATTTGCTTGGTCATCCACTGCAAACATTGAGATAATCAAATAATTATTGGGTTTTCTGCCTTTGGGAGTAGAAAAGTAAGTGTATTGGGTCTAATCGTATACATTACAAGAGTATACTATTGCTTGACATTAGAGATGAAAAAGTCACGTTCTGTGGCAGCCTAGCTATGGCTTTTTAGTTTGAGTGGGATACTAAGTTAGTCCCTGCCCTGCCCTGCCAAGTCTGGAGTCCTAACTCCTGCAAAGCAAGCTCGCTCTGACCTACGAAAGAAGTCCTTGCACCTGTGTTCCAGTTGAAAAGCCATCTTATGTTTGATCCTGTTTTCAGAAAGAACTGTATCCTCTCTATTCCCGTTGCCTTTCAAGTAAAACAAAAGAGACTCTTCAGGGGAAAGGTGGCTATAGCTGAGTATATTTTTCAAATCTGGGATAGAAAACAATTTGATTTAAGAATTGATTGATGGATGAGTGGGTGGGAATGTAGTCTGACTACTATCAAAGCTTTTCGGATATCAGACATTAAAAAAAAGCTAATACGAGATTATCCAAGTCTGGTCAGGTATCCAAAGGTCGTTGCTCTCTGTCTTTAGTCAATATGAGACCTAGAGACTGACTATAACATTCTTGAACTGCAATGTTACCAAAAAGTCCTGCAATGACAATTTTTTTCCTCTTATTTTTCGAAGGTGCCAAATCAATCATTCAAGAGTTTCCAGACATCACGATTTTAACTACTGAAGTTCATCCTGTTGCACCAACACATTTTGGACAGAAATACTTTGGAACAGACTAAGTCATTGAAGGAAAATTCATTATCTTGTATAATATTACAGTGATGTTTTGAGTTTCTATCTGTCTTTGAGTTTCTATCTGAGGAATGGCAGAGAAGATTGTGTTAAAGATGTTTTGTAATTTTTAGAAGTGGGTATAGTTAAAAGGAAATATTTGAGGCTTATTTATTATATTTGGTTATTTCTTGACTGTTGACACCAAATTCAGCAATGACACACACACAACTCTTAGCAAATATTTTGATAATATTCTTTATGCAAATTGCTGATCCCTCAGTGCATTGAAGCTGTTCCCTAGTTTATGAGCCTCTCAGTTCGGAGGTTGCTTGCAGCCACAAATAAAACTCAAATGGGAGTCACCTCTTTGGCCCACTATTCTGTTAGTTTTTAGTTCTAGGGAGTCTCATTTATGTAGGTTCAGTTCTGTTTGACCTTCCTCAACTCTTTACTTCCCTCTACTATACATGCTGGTAACTCGGAGAGGATGAAAAGCATTTTCTCCCGGAATTTTACATTTCCTTAGTATCCTCACTCAACTGGATATCTAGTTAGCCTTTCAGTCAAGCCATTATGTTCTCCTGGCTCATTTCCTACCCTCTGTATTTCTGGTCGGTGCCTTGCCAAGTAGAAGTCGGGTCATTTCCTGCAAGGGAAACTGTAACATTTACCTGCTTAGATTGACCCGGAGATGCCCGGATGCTGACAAGGGAGGGCTGAGCACTGTTAATGCCATCCGTGTCCCAGCAAGGAACTGGTGGTGGTGTTTCTGGGGGAAGGAGAGTTTTATGGCTAATAATTAGATTAAAATGCTTGGTTTTTAATTTGAATGTTTCTGCTAGAGGCCTTTGATTCGGAAATTATTTTGCATGTTTGTCAACTGTAGATATAGTTAAATGGGAAAAATACCATGATATATTTTTTTAAGTCCCTAAAATCTATGTGTTCGTATTTCGGCTTCTAAAAGGAAGATAAATCATTTTAGAAATCACAGTTTCTGTTCTACAACTTGCGCGTCAAACCCTGATCTCATTTTATGTTGATACTAAAACACTCGAACTGGCTGCTGGCTGACGACTTGATGCATTCTCCTCTCAGAGCCCCGTAGGCCACCGCCGTGGGCGTCTGTTTCAGAACAAGAAAGAGAGCAGAAGGTGGCGTGTTAGAAGGAGCCAGAGCTGGGGACAGCAGAGGGCCCGAGGAAGGAGAGGGGCTGTGTGACGGGAGGGGCCGCGTCTCCCGCCGCAGCCCGGGAGTGCTAGAAGGACTTCACTGTGTCTTTCCCTTTCTGTTTGAGGACTCGCATAATGAAGTGAGATTAATTGACAGATTACTCATATTATAATTCTCCCACGGCAAATGTTGCTTTCGTGTCCTTATTGAAATTACCATCTCTACTTGTCAGTTAAGTCTCTTTCGTACAATGTGGATTTTGTTTATTCCTGATAGCGAAGCTTGTAACCGAAGCCCATGAAAGCCCAAATCTTCATCTCCTTGTCCCAGGAAAGATGGCAGCCAGCAAATGAGACGGAGACAGGGTCCGCTTCTCATTGCTACGTTGAATTAGTTGGAAAGGTGATGGTTTACCACTGTAGGAATCAGTGCTTCTGACTTAGTGCTTATGTTTGGGCTTCAACCTCTTGTTGGAAGTGACTTTCTAGAACATCACACAGATTCATGTTCAAGTGTAGGTATAAAACCATATTTTGAGTGAATTATTTTCATACTATCTGCCGTTTGGATTTAATGTGTCTCTGTTCCTTTTCATCACTTAACTTGATGGGGAGTTGACTGCGTTTGGTTTCCACGTGGAGGGAATTTCTACAGTAAACACTGGAAATTTCAGTTGGGTCACATTCCCTCTGGTGTCTGTCCACTATCCCCTTGTAGATTTCAAGAAAAATGTTAACTGTGTCTTCTGAAATTTGGATCTTTTTAGCACATGAGTCATTATTTGTAAGGTTACTATCTTGCGGGACTCTTTGGGCCCAAGAAATTCTGTAAATGACACACAAAATAAAAGACTATTCTTAACAAGATTCCTTTTAATGACATGAATGGCAGGGCAGTATCAGCTATGTAGATTCCTTATTGAAGAAAGAAACATTAACATAATAAAAATGACACTCAAACAGTATACGGAAATGTTTCTCAAAAGTTGAATGTGGATCTGATTCGGCAGGTCTACAGTAGGGTCAGAGGATGTGCATTTCTGAGTTCCCAGTTGATGCTGATGTTGCCGGTCTGGTGGCCACGCTTTGACTTCAGACATTTCTTCTTTTATACGATAAGGATTCAATGATACAAATTTCCCGGCAAATACTGATTTAGCTGTATCCAACAGATTCTAATATGTTGCTGTCATGTCCACTTGTGCCAAAATGCTTTCTTGTTTCTCTTTTGATTTCTCTTATCTAGAGTTATTTAGAAGTGTTGTTTAATTTCCAAATATTTATAGGCTTTGTAGATTCTTTTTTGGTATCGATTCCTAATTTAATTAGGAGAATATACTTCATATGATTTGAATCCTTTTAATTTTATTGAGAGTTGTATTATGGTCCAGAATATAGCCTTTCTTGGAAAATCTTCCCTGTACTTTGGAAAAGTATGTGTATCCTACTGTTGTTGGGTGGACTGCTCTATAAATGTTAATTGGGTTAAGTTGGTTGATAGTTTGTTCACTATCAGCAAGTTTTCTATTTCTTTAGAGATTTTCTGTCCTTTTATTCTATTATTAAACAGGAGTATTGAAATCTCTGACTAAAATTTTTGGTTTGTCTGTTTCTCATTTCAGTTCTAGCTTTGTTTCAAGTGTTGTAAAGCTCTGTTGTTAGGAGGTCTTCTTGATAGATTGAGCCTTTATCATTATGAAATGTCTCCGTTTATCCCTCGTAATATTCTTTGTTCTGATATCTACTTTGGCTGTTATTAACATAAACATTTCAGCTTTTATTTTGATAGATATCTTTTTTCACCCTTTTACTTTTAACCTATTTGTGTTTTCATTTTTTTTACAAATGTACTGAAATATGTGTTGAAAATAAACTGTACATGGGTGATTTCTAAGTTTAATTACTAGTGAAGGCAATAAAAATATATGACTGTAATTATATATCTACCTAGGACTCTTCAGGTACTCTGTTTTATCCTGAGTGAGCTGTTTAATAGCTTTAGAATATCTAATGATACTGGCTCTCTCATTCCTGTTTTTAATAATTTTGTTCTTTCATTTTTTTTCATATTTAATCTGGGTTTCTGGTAGGCACCCTATAGAGTTGTATCTTGCTTTTGTATTCAGTTTGACAGTCTGCTTTTTAATTGGGATGTTTAATTTACTGTGATTATTGTTTGGTTTTAAATCTACCATCTTGCTGTTTGCCTTTTATTAGGCCCATTTTTTCTTTATTCATATTTTCCTCTTTTTCTGCCTTCTTTTAGATTAATTATTATTTACAATTCCACTTTATCTCTTTTAATTGCTTATTAGGCATAATAATTTGATTTTTAGTGGTTTCTTTAGCTTAATCACAGTCAGTTGCATGTGTAAGAGCTTAAACAATATACTTCCACCCCAACCTGCCACAGCCTTTTACGTGCTATTAAAGAGACGTAAAATGATGTCAAAAGAAATAAGAAAAAAGTAACTTTTATTTATCCATTTTTAGCACTATTTCTTTGTGTAAATCCACATTTCCATCGGGTATTATTTTCCTTCTGCCCATGTCACTTCGTTTACCATTTCTTACAGTGCGGGTCTGCTAGGGATGGATTCTTTCAGCTTTCGCGTTAGCGAAGTCTCTCTTTCACCTCCTCTTTCGAAAGACAATTCACCAGTATAGAATTCTAGGTCGGCAGCATTTTTTCTTTCTGTACTATAAGGACTTTACTTCACTCTTTTTCTTGTGTGTTTCTGATAAGTCTGCTGCTATTAATCCATTTACATTTGATTACAGATAAAATAGGATTTACATCTGTCCTTTTGTTATTTTTTATGTTTTTAAATTTTTTTTTAGATATTTCAGTTATAGTTGACATACAGTATTATATTAGTTTCAGGTGTACAACACAGTGATTAGACATTTATGTAACTTACGAAGTGATCACCCCGATAAAGCCATTACCCATCTGACACATACACCAGTTATTAAAATACTACTGACTCTATTCCCCATGCTATACTCTACTTCCCCATGCTATTTTGTAACTACAAATGTATGCCTATTAATCCCCTCCCCCTTCACATGTCCCCCTAGTCCACAGTCTGACGACCATCAAAATGCTCTCTGCATCCATGAGCTTGTTTCTGTTGTTTGTTTATCCTGTTCTCTAGATTCCACATAGGACGTTCGCTTTTTCCGTCTGACTCACTCCGCTAAGCACAATACCTGTGTCCACCCATGTTGCTACAGATGGCAGTATTTTATTCTTTTATATGGCTGAGTAATGGTCGTGTGTGTGTGTGCGTGTGTACTACCTCTTCTTTATCCAGTCATCCATTGATGGACACCACGGTTGCTTCCATATCTTGGCTACTGTAAATGGCGCTGCAGTGAACAATATGGATGCACGTGTCCCTTTAAAGTTTCGGGTTTCTTAAAATACATGCCCAGAAGTGGGATAAGTGGGTCCTTCTTTGTTTCTTGTTACAGCCTTCGTTTTAAAGTCTATTTTGTCTGGAAAAAGTATTGCTACCCCAGCTTTTTGGTATTGTTGTTTCCATTTTCGTGAAATATCCTTTTCCATCCTTTTACTTTCAGTCTGTGTGTATATTTCAATGAAGTGCGGCTCTCCTAGGCAGCATGTGCAAGGGTCTTGTTTTCTTATCTATTAAGCCACCCTGTTTTTGGTTTGGAGCATTTAATTCTTTTACATTTGAAGTAACTTCATAGAAATGTAGTTATTGCCATTTTATTATTCATATTTTCGATCTTTTTTCTTCTTTTTGAAGAAGTCCCTCTAACATTTCCTGTAATATGGCTTGCTGATGATGAACTCCTTTAGGTTTTTTTTTTTAATCTGGGAAGCTCATTATCTGTCCTTCTATTTTAAATGACAGCCTTGCTTACCAGAAGGGAGGGAGAAGGGGAGAGGGGGAAAATAAAATAAAATAAACTGTTAAAAAAATTATGTCTATATAGTATGAAAAAATACCATTAAACTAGGGACTAAGGCCCCCGCCTATGATCTTGAGTGGGCACAATTCAGTTCGTAGCATTGTGGTTTGCTGGCATTGTTTGTTTTGTTTTTGAAGGCTGTAGTAGTCCATTTGTTTAGTGACTTTTTATTAAAAAATGATAACGGTTGGATTTATGATGCCATTTTACTTTTTACTTTCTATGTGCCTCCTGTATTTTCCTTTCTCTTTTCCACTGTTATATTTTAATTATTTAATAAATTTTCACTATATGTTGTTTAGTGACTTTTACAAACTATTTGGTATAGACTGTATTCCTTCTTGTGTGTGCTCAGTGAAGTTTTTCACTTTTACTCATGTTCATCTAATGTTTTAACAGAGATTTTCTTGAATGCCAGGAGCTAAAGATAAAGTCGGGGAAAACAAAAGAAATATAAATGAAAAACAAAATCACCCCCCAACAAACATCTCTTCCAGTGTTTGCATATCGGCTGTGGGCTGGGGCACTCTTTTAACACTTATGACACTTGCGCTGACCCAAGGATAAGCCCAGGATGAAAGCTTAGACCTTCTCAGGTCTTTTCTGAGCATGCGCCTTCCCCTGGACACGTACATAGGTTTCTAAATTCCCCTGTATCCATGGGTGTTTTTTATGTCCTAATTTTCCAAAACATCTCGGCTTTTCCTCTCAGGCTTTAAGTGGTATATTGTCAGAACCATATCTTTTCTGCAAGCATTTGTGGGTTTTCTCTTCTCCCCAGTTTTCCAGCAATGCCCACTACTCTTCCAGACTGAGTTCCAAGTTTGGAAAATCTGAGACTAATGCCTTGAATCAATCTTTTGGGCTGCCCCCAGGCAGGTTAGAAGAAGAAATTCTGCTCTGCTCCCTCTGGAACTAGAGACCAGGATTCTGCAGTGGAAACGTTGTCTTCCAGCACTTCAAGACTGCCACTGCACCCAGGAGGGTGGACGCGTGGCAAGGGCAAGTACAACGCCATGAAGCTTCCTAGCATTTTTGAATTTCCTTTCATGAGTCAATGTTCACTTGGTTGCTGTCAAGACTGACTGTCATCCAAATTTAGGAGAAAGTTAATCCTAATAGTTTCTTATTTTTTTAATGTTTCTATAAGGACAAAAGCTTACAGTTGCTTATTCTGCACTTTGCTGATGTTTTTCTCATTTTCAAAAGATAGATTTTCTAGATTCGAAATTCTTGTTTGAAAATTTTTTTCTCTCAGCCTTTCAAATATGTCATACTTCTATCCTTCGGCCTACATGGACATAAACTGTTACTGGTATTGAGATTGTCTTATACACGATGAGTCATTATTCTCTTGCTACTTTCTAAATTTTCTCTTCATCTTTTCATTTCCTAATTTTTACTTTATCTGGGTGTGTATCTCTGCATTTATCTTACTCAGAGTTTATTGAATGGTCAGATACCTAACTTACTGTTTTTCATTAAATTTGGCAAGTTTTTAGCCATTATTTCTTTAGATAATTTTTGTGCTACTTTCCCTGTGTTCTCTCCTTGTACTTTCATTACACGTATGTTGATATACTTAATGATGTCACACATTTATTGGATTCTTTGTTTATATTTCTTCATTTTTTTTCTCTCTGTTCTTTGGATTGCATAATCATCTCCATCATCTGTCTTTATGTTTGCTGATTCTTCCATCTTCTAGCTCTAATCTCCTGTTGGTCACCTCAGTGAATTTTTCATTTCAATTGTAGTTTTCAGTTACAGAATTTCCTGCTTTCTGGTAAATTTTCATCTATTGATTTTCTTTGTTAAGTGTCATTATACCTTTATGGCTTTAATCATGGTTTCTTTTCGTTCTTTCAACATATTTGTTGTAGCTACATTGAAATCTTTGCTAAGTATGACATCCGGGCCCTCTCAAAGGAAGTTTCTGTTACTAGATTCCCCCCTCTCCCATATATTAGTCTCTACTAATTTCTGGTTGATTACTCCTTTTTTGAAACAACTAGGAATAAATTTAGCAAGATTCATGCAATATATTTATGAATAAAACTTTAAAATTCTTCTAAGGGATACAAAAGATTATCTGAACAAATGTAAAGACATACTACATTTTTAGAAAGTCCATTTATTCTACATTGTATAAATTTAAGAAAAATCAAGTAAATAATACCAAAAGGATTGTTCTTTTTGGTAACTGATTGCTCTGTTTTTTAAAACAGTGGCCTGAGTCATGAACTGCTCTAGAGTCTGATCGAACTAAATTTTGGGATTTTTTACAACAGTAGTCTTTGAAGCCAGTCTTTAAGATTTATTCCTACCACGAGGAAGGCTCTTGTTTGCTCTCTTTCCATGATTTTCCCTGTTAAACATCTACCTGTCCTGTGACTTAGCTTGTTTCTCTAATGAAGCTATAGCCTCTTAATTGCTTGCCATGAATATCTCCATTGCTTTTAAGAGCACCCTCAGGTTTTAATTACTCTACATTGTGTTCCAAATAAATCATGTTCCCTTGGGGAGAACATTGAGGTATCTGTTCTTTATCCTGCCTCTTGTCCTTGGGTAAAATCTCTACGCCACTGCTCTAGGACAGTTGGCATGGAAAATGGTCCATGTCTCTCAGAGTGAAACCTCCTGCTTTATGAGCAGGGCACTGTTTGGGCTAGTAACCTATGGTCTTCTTAGCTTACCTCTCCTCAAGCTGTCTTCTTGGACTCTCCTTGTTGAATGAGCAAGTCTGAGTGAGGGTGATCAGGGCACTGGTATTCTCAGCCTGCCTTGCCTGGGGTAGAACTTCTGTCTCACAGTTGTGGACTGTTATATAGAGTCCCCAAATTCTGAACCACTGTTTCCTGGGATAGAGTTTCTGGCACATGGAACTGGAGGATGGGTGAGAAATGGTTAGCGGGGAGAGGGAGCCCTGTGTTCTTAGCTGTACCTGATTTGGGTAGAGCTTGCAACATGCTGAGCTGGAGAGGAGAGTAAATGGAGGGAGCAAGTTTTTCAAATGTTAATCATGACAGTTCATAAATATTCTTGAATCATCGTTTCTTCATTTGCTGTGTGCTTAGGACAACTTCCATTCGCTTCAAATGCCTTTTAAAAAAATAATTTTTACCAGTTATGGTTATTTTACTGGGGATAGTGTCTATGGTGCTCCTCACACCACTATTCTGGAATTTTATCTCCTTTGACCATTATTTCTTCAAAATGTTTTTCTGCCCCCTTCCTTCTGGGACTAATAATTACACTTATATTAAGCAGCTTAAAGTTGTCCCACAGCTCGCAGCTTATCTATTCTTTCTATTTCAGTCTTTTTTCTTCTATTTAATTTTAAATAGTTCCTAAACTAAACTTGCTCTGTGATCAAGTTCATTTCTGTGATTTCAGCACATTTGTCATCTCTATCATTTTTCATGTTTCTCCTTAACATGCATATATTTTCTTCCACCTTTTTAAACCTACGAAATCTAGATATAATAACTTTTAACATTTTTCCTTACAAATTCGATTATGTCTGTCACTTCCAGACCTTTTTTAACCACTAATTTTTCTTTCCTTTATTGGTTTTATTTTACTGCTCCTTTGAATGCTTGGTAGTTTTTTATTGAATGCCAGGTACAGTAAATTTCCTCATTTTGTGATTAATATTCTTGAGTTTTGTCCTGGGACATAGTAAAGTTGCTGTGAACAGTCCAATCATTATTAGGTGTATTTTTAAGCTTTGCTGATTAGGTCCAGAGCACCCTTTAGTCTGGGCATAATTTTTCCCCCTACTCACCATATTAAACCCTGTGAGCACTCTAGCCCATAATCTATGAATTACCAATCTTTTCTACTCTGGCTATAGGCAAAATGAATTGTTTCTGGCCCAGAAATCCAAACATCATTTCTTGTGTTCCTTTTTGATGGTTTAGGGGCTCCACTTTAAGAGCCACTGACATATAGCATTCATTTATTAAAAGAGCTATTAAAACTTTAGGCACACAACTTACAAGATCCAATAAATGACGGGAGGTTTTTAGAATAAAAAGGAGCATCATAGTTATAATAGAAAATTCTCTTTAAAACTCATTTCTGACATTTAAAAACCAATGTCAATGATACTAAAAATAACACTGACATGAGCTAAATATCTGAACAGCTGTCATCTTAAAACTTCTTTAAATTGATGAGAAACATCTGGTTTCCTGTTGTCTGAAGAGAGGATTCTAGACACTACCTGCTGTGTACACTGCCGATCTCTCCGATATCCTTAGCAACAATCATTCTGCTGCATACCCAACTGCTCCAAAGCCTCAGGTAATAGGATAGAGGATTGTGCAAATAGCAAATTCTGAAAATATAATAAGCTCAGTAATGGACTTCACATAATTGATAACCTGTAGCCCAGTTTGATAATGTAACACACTATCACATATAGGTTCACTTATTTGACTTGATGATTCTATAAAGATGGGACACGATTTAAGGTTTGAACCAGGGTATGTGAATGTATTTCAGAGTCTCTGGAAACCCTCTGAAATTGTAAAACTTTATCTCTGTGTGTATGTATTTTTATGTGGAGAGTGTCCATGGTTATCTTTAGATTTTCAAATGCGTGCATGACCAAAATAAAGTTTAGGGTTCCTGGTTTAAACCAACCTCTAATAAGTTCAAACAACTTCGCTCTCTCCCTTCCTTCCTATCGATCCCCCCTTTTCTTTTTTGTCAATAATGTTTACAAAGTGAGAGATCATGGCAGTGAGATCACGAAGAAGTAGATTTAAAAGCTGGATTAGGTAGCAACAGAAAGATTTCAAGGGGAGTATAGTCAGTAATAGTGTGATAGTTTTGCATAGTGACACATGGTTACTACAGTTATCAGGGTGATCACTTCATAAGATATATAAATGTCTAATCACTATGTCGTACACTTGTAACTAATATACTATTGTATGCCAACTATACTTTTAATAAACACAAAGAGATACCTCTTCATATCCATTAGGATGGCTATAATAAAAAAGACAAATAATTAAGAAATTTTTGCAAGAATGTGAAAAGAAATGAACCCTCATATACTGCTGGTGGGAATGTAGAATGAAGCATTTGCTTTAGAAAACAGTTTGGCATTTCCTCAAATGGTTTAACATAAAGTGATGTGATCCAATAATGCCACTCCTAGGTATGCACCCAAGAGACATAAAGGCATAGCCTGCCCAAATACGTTGTTTTATTCATCAACTGGGATCATAGTGTCTACACCCTCTGACAGTAGTCATATAAATCTGATGACTGGTTGAACTGAGATTATTCAAAACCTTTAGGTGAATAAAAAGAAAACTTCATAAGTTCATGACATGAAAATATTTAAAAATAATGTTGAGAAAAAGATGCTCCATTGTACACTCGGGATTTACTGGATTTTGTTGATCAATGTCACCTCAATAATTTTTAATAAAAAAAAAATAGATGCTCCAGGTGTTTCTGTTTAGATAATTAGAGGCAGTGACAGAAATGCAAACTGAAGTTGTTTCTGGATCAGTCAGCTGAAAGGCCAGACCTAGAAGAGGTAAATTAATTTTACCCTCAACAACATTACAGATTTAATAGATTGAAAATGGAAAGCCTCAAAGTTTAAAGGAAATAATAATCAAGTGCAAAGGGGATTAAATGTTAACGTTTCCTGTCTCATCTTGGCTTATCTCCCTCAGGGTCCCCCTTTGATATTTTACGTCTCACAGAACTTGCAACCCTCAGCACCCAGTAGTTCCGACACAGACTTGTGATTCAGAAGCAACTTCAGATTTCATTTGTATTCAGTCCCTCTGAACCATATTTAATAAGTGCTTTCTACTCGTCCAAGGTAATTTATGTGTGGTATGACAATGAATTGGTGAGTATAACTTAATGACAATTTTTGACTAATTAATAACGTACATTCTTTACTTTTCCAAGAACAAAAGTTTTGCTTTCTTGTACAGTGAATCGTATGTTATTTTCATTGATATTATTTTTTAGAGTTGTCATTTGCTTTTTTAATTTAAGTATAGTTGACCTACAATATTATATTAGTTGCAGGTGTACGACATTACGATTCAACATTTCTATATTTTATGATGCGGTCACCACACTAAGTCTAGCGACCACCTGTCACCATGAAAAGTTATCACATTATTATTGGCTATATTCCCTTTTACCTTTTTCACCCATCCCTCCACCCCTGCCTCTGGCAACCGTCAAGTGTTTTTTGTTTCTATGAGTCTGTTTCTGTTTTTTTTTTAATTTTGTTTTATCGATAACACATAATTAGGTCATATGATATTTGTCTTTCTCTCTCTGACTTAGCATAATATCCTTCAGGTCCATCCGTGTTGTCACAAATGTCATTGAAATTCTTATACGCTACAGCCAGTTTAGAGTTTGCCAACATTGTGAAGTTTTGAGTTTCATACTGTGCTAATTTGCAAAATTTAAATATTCCAGTTAAGGTTTATGAGGAAATTTTCTTTTAAAACCATAAATATATTCAAATACTTTTTAAGAAGTTTGCTTAAAATGTGCTTTTTACTATCATAAATTTTCCACCCCTGTAGAGTTGGAAGTCTAAATATTGAAATATTATGCTACGGGGTGGGAATAAATATTTTAATATTCCAAGAAGAAACTGACAACTTTTTCAATGTCCTGGCACATGATTAGAAAATTTGAAAATTTTGCTGTTTTTAACATGAAGGAAAGGCATGTCAACATGTTTACACATTACTGTATAAACCAGTGTATGTATAGCTATAGCTGTAAAGTTTCCTTTTAAATATCTATGCCTTGAATTTCCTTAGTAACCTCTACTCTATTCTTTTATAAAGGTCTCTTCTCTTCGCTTCTTGGCCTTTTGCCTAAGGTCAAATGTATAAAGTTCTCTTCTTGTATGCCCTTTTTTATCTAGAAAAAAATCAGTTGCCTTTTGTTTCTTGTATTGAATTTTTACATTGCGTTTGTGATGCAAATTCAAGCTATTTGTAGGTGATGCATTGGAATAAATGAATTGGGATTTTCAGAAGAGATGTTTGAGATCTTTACCTAGGACAAAGTAAGTACTTTTTTATAAGCTTAACTGGAATAAAAGACTTCTTTCTGGTTTTGTGTTAAGCCTGACCTGTATGGGTTAGATCTCTCCATAGTGATTCAAGTTCTCCATTATTACTTAGTCACCATCTACAATGACTTTTCCAAACTTTGGCCTTCAGTGCTGTGCATTCTCAACTTCTGCCTTTTTGTTGGTTAATCGAAGGGGATTTGCTCCATTTTATCTGAAAGGGACTTTCGTGTAAATGATACATCTATTGAGGGGACTCCTGTATGGGGCTTACGTAATATTTCTCAGAGGGTAATATATACTTTAGGAGCAAGTGGACCACTGTGCTCTTTTTTCAGAATCATTGTGTTTTTTCCAGGTGACATACATTTGGAGAAAAATAAACATAGTCTTAAGTGTACAAAAAAACGAACTAGAATCCATATCACCCTTAGATATATAAGTTCTTTCTTTTTTACTTATCACAGTCAATAAAAGCAAAAGGTGATAGTGTGATAACTCATAACTTTACAGAGATAAAGGCAAAAGATGTATGAGGCTGAACAGAGACTGCACAGGATTAAGTGCCATTAAACTAGTCAGCTTTTTCTCAAAAAGCCATTGGTGGCTAATTTCTCAACTCATATCCATGTTGGAATATAAGAGAAATACTGAGCACAGGAAGGGGAGAAGTGTTTGGAAGAGGAGATGTTACACAGGAGTCTTTGTACCTAAAATACCAATTAACCAAGGAGTGAATAAAGCCCACCAGACGCCCACGAAATGAGATATATAGAAACTTTCATCAGAGTGGTCTGAAACTTTAGGCTTTGCCAACATTGTATAACAAAACTATAATATATAAAGGAAACAAGAACTTTGTGCATATGCTTTTAATAAAGGACATAGGAAGATAAAGTTGGTCAGTACCTGGAGTATTTCTATAGCAAGAGGTATGGTTTTAAGAATACTATGTATAATCACTTTGAACAGTTGGTGGGGAAAAAAGGATTCGTAGCAAATTGGCAACTTGAGCTTAATTTTAAGCTGAGGTCATGAGTGCCTTTCTTTCTCCGGCTCTCCAGTACATATTGTATGTTACCAAGACCCAGTACCAGCTTTTCTACGGTCTCTTCGCCAATTTAGCCAGCAGGGTCACAGCAAGTGTCTCTCGAATGCATCTTATTGTTTTGTTCTGTTTTTTACTTTCATGCCATGCCCTACTAAGAATCTGTTTCCTGATATGTTGCATTCATTGTCTGTTTTAACTCATTTTGCTGATGGCCATATGCAAGGCTACTACAAAGAACACATTTAACAGTTTTGCACACTGCCGGACAGGCCCTAGCCCTTTTGGGGAAGTCAGCAGTCCCGGGTTGCATGCCATTAGGAGCCACCCACCAGTTCATTATTACATTACATGACACCTGCGTGCAAAATACTGCCATTTAACATGGCACATTCCGGCTACGGTTAATGAAACACAGTTGTCTGTTGCTGCGATGGAGCTCAGGAATCTTCTAAGAACATGAGACTTGTGGAAGGGTCGAAGTATCTTGCTGGATGCCTTCTATGCCTCTGACAGACACAGGATGTGTTTTGAACCAAGCCCCTGGCTAAAACACTGATTTATTTGGCCTTTTGAAGACAGTGTGAGTCTGTAGGACATTAAACACTCAGCGTCACGTTACAGTGCTCCTGACCCTGACCCTTCTGGAACTTCCCTGTACTGTCCTGATGACACTGTCTTTTATGAGCCCGTGTCTCTGAGTGCTGAGTGCTGGTTCCGCTCCCTGCGTCAAAAAGAAGTTCTCGATTCCTTTCTGACTTTGAATTATACTTGGTAGCTACTGTGCCGAAACCCTTGGCAGAAGATGACAGGTGGGTAGGGGAAAGACTGCTTTGAGGTCCACTGACTGTGGAGTCAGTAATGGCCCTGCCTTTGGGGAAAGGTGCATTTCTGTGTGCATAGAAGGCCAGTCTTGTCCGTATAAAACCACATGAATAGCCAAATAAGCTTTCAAGAGAAACCTAAATGAGAGTATTTTGGATGGAGAGAGGAAGGGGAAAACTTTCCATCGGAACATATACATTTTCATTGTGAAACCCGGTATGCATAGTCTTTTCGGCTGCTTCGTAGTATCTGAGTTTCAGAAACAGTCCCTAGCACTGAAAGATTTAGTCATGCTAGTGTTCTCTCAAATGAAATGCTGGCCACAATCCATTTAATTTATACTAAAAGTCTTCCCTTCACCAAAATTACCTAGAGGAGCCCAATGAACAGGTGTTTCGTTCCTTTAAGTAGCTGGATTCCTCACTTTCTCAGCTCCACGGGGGCCCAAACGCTGCATTGTTTATGGCAGGCAATTCTTTTCTGCTCCAAAAGGTTTTAGGGGGAATAATCTGTAACCTGAACCTCCCTCTGGTAGCTCAACTACTTGATAGCTGTAAGATATCTCGAACTCTCACCAACCTCTGGAAATTGTTGACAGCTGGACACTACAGCACTGGCTGAGAAATGAAAACCATCAATACTCCTAGGTATCATTGTTATTAAAAAGCAGCATTAGTGTTCATACTTATTGATTCAGGCACTAGGACTAAAAGAAAGACTGATTACAAACAAATGGAGAAATGGATGTAAATTATCTTAATGGCTAAGCTACCACTGAAACCAAAAAAAAGAGAAAGGATTGACATATTACTATTGGGCGACATATCACTATCTGTATACTAACCCCTGCTGTGAAAACACAGGACTTTCATGCTAATCTCTGGGCTAATTTCAACACTGAAACTTTACCCTTACGAATGACACTGTGATTAAACCTGAATATCACCCTTAAATTCTTAAATAACATCTGTGGTCCATAACTCCATAACTCAGGCTTACAGGTTTTCTTGCATCATAACAGTAATTCATAAGGACTAAAAGAAAGCTAGGTAGCAGAGAAAAGAAGGAAGTAATTAGAGGATTTTACCATAGGCTGCCATTTCAAACACCAGTTATGTTTAATAAAGTAGAAATCTGATCTGATCTGATCTTCCCTATTAGCTGCGACAGTTTCAGGAACAGCACACTTCCATGACAGAGAACAGGTTTTACATTTCATTGTTGTTCAGTCGCAGTCTGAGCACCTTGATCACAATGTGTTGACTCTCTTGAATTTTAGGTACCTGATACAGGCATGATGTTCACAGCTCAGCATATATTTAAATTGCTATTTAGGGAAGAACCATGACTGAATAAAAACCTCAGATTTTTTTAACCAGATTTTCATACCACAGCAGCAAATGTGGTCTGCAGTCTGATTCCGCGCAATACCACAGAGTCCCCATACATACGATGAATACTTTAAATGACTTGTAAAGTCCTGAAACATCAACCTGCATAGCAAGTATTTGATGGAATGCTTTCAAAGTTTGAAGCTTTCAATCTGCCATGGTGACTTATTTTGAAGATTAAAATGGTTCCCAACATTGAACTCTGTCAGCTTCATGGGAGATAGAGGGTCCTGGAAATAAAAAGAAGAAATTCACATGTGAGCTGAACAACTGTAAATATCTACATGTTAACATTCATTGACAATAATATGCAAGTATGAAAATTACATTTATAAAGAGTCAGCATTAAAATATATTAAGTAATAAAAGCAGGATGCAAAATTATATATATATATATAATTAGTTGCAATTATTTTTAAATCAGAAGTTGTATCTGGAACAAAAGCCTGAGGAAATACACTAAACTGTTGTAAGTGGTGGGTTCATGGGTCATTTATTTTCATTTCCTACTTGTATTTTTCACATTCTCTCCAGTAAATATATGATAATTTGATAATAAAACTTTAATTATTTTAAAAAATCACATAGAAATAGCATGAGCTTTGAAACTGGGCAATTCTGAATTTGAATTCAAGGTTTGCTGCTCTGCACAAATAACATCAATATACTTTAGTTTCTTCATCCATACAATAAACATAATAAAATATACCTAAAACAACATTTAGTATCTAGTAGGCACTCAGGTAGCTATTATTAGTATCGACTTTTTGGAAAACAATTTGGCATATGTATTAAGTGTCTTTAACAAGTTCATACCAGTAATTTTGATTCTAGAATTCTAAGAAAATGATTATAAATGAAAAAGTCACATTAGAATCATTTTGAAAATATATTAAACATAATAGAGAAAAAACTATGAAGAAAATTAAAATCACCCATAATTGCACTGCTGAAAGATAACTCATGTTAACATTTTTGTTGTATCCTCGCCGATATTTCCTATGAATATATTCTTTAAACACTGAGAGTACATTATATTGTTTTGAATTCTGCATTTTTCAGTAATGCCAGAAGTAACTTCCCATTATATCAAGGTTTTATTGTTTATTTAATCAATTCGCTGCTGTCCAATATTAAGATTCTATCCTATTATCAGGCTAGCTTCTCCAGATACTTAGGAAGTACAACCAACACCCCTTGGTGATGAATTAAATGTGAGTCGGGGGTTACAGGGACCAAAACAGGAAATAGATTTTTGGGTGAGTAAAGTCGAAAGGCACTTGGTTATTCAGGTCTAAAGCACAGAAAAGAGGAGACCTAGTGTTAGGGTAGGAAGTGAGAAACATGAGAGGCTTTTAAACTTTGCTTATTAAAACCATGATTAAATTTACATACAGCCAAATTCGCTTTGACTTGATGTACAGTTCTGTGAGCTTTTGCACACTCATACATCCTTGTGAGCACTATCTCGGAATGCAGGACATCCCCTGCGCCTTTACCCTGGGCACTGATCGGTTTTCTCTCCTACCTTTTTGTCTCCTCCAAAATGTCATACAGCAGAATAGAATACACATACAAATACCATAGAATGTCATACAAATAGAAGCAGACAGTACACAGCCTTTTGAGATTGGGTTTTTTCCACTTAGTATAATGCATTTTAGCTTCATCTATGTTGCTGCAAGTATTGACTGTTCATTCCTTTTGACTCTGGAGCAATGTAGTTGCTTTACCCATTCAACCATTGAAGGACATTTGTTCTCCTGGGGCTATTAGGAATAAGGCTGCTACAAACATTTAAATTTTTGTGTGAACACAAGTTTTAACTTTTAAGGGAAATATTCAGGACTGGGATTACTGGGTCATATAGTAAGTGTATGTTTAATTTTATCAGAAAATTTATCCCTGCCAAAGTGTTTTCCACAGTTCCTGTGCTATTTTGCATTCCCACCGGAAATGTATGAGGATTCCAATTGTTCTGCATCTTTGCTAGGACTTGGGGTTATCTCTATTTTAAAAAAGTTTTATCCATTTTAGTATGGATGTAAAGGAATCTCCTTGTGGCTTTAATTTGCATTTTCCTAACAGCTAGTGATGTCAAGCATCTTTTTTCAGCTTATTTCCACTTCTTTGGAAAGTGTGCACTCAAACCTTTTGCCCATTTTTAAAATTATGGCGTTTGTTTTGTTTTTGTGTGTGAACTTTAATGTGACACATCTTTAAGTCTATAAAAGCGAACCCAGTGTCTTCATCTCTACTCTGGGGGTGTCAATCCCTACTTTAACACGGGGACAATATTGTACGTTCAAGCACAATGCTCCTCAAGTCACACTGCACAGCCAAACCATTGATTTGGTTATTCAAACCTACTATGTGCCGGATACTGTGTGTCAGGCACCAGCAATAACTCAGGGTGAGAGACAAAGTCCTCACTTGGAACTGATCCTTAAGTGGGGAGAGACAGACAAGAAAAGCCAACAAGGACAAACTGTGTTAGTACCGTGAAAGGAACAGATTGGGTGCCATGCTAGAGAAAGTTATTGTGTTAGTTACTGTACACTACATCCCTGTGGCTTATTTGTTTTATAACCAGAAGTTTGCGCCTCTTCTTCCCTTCACCTTTCTCACCTATCCCTCCCTCCCCTCTGGCAATCAGTTTGCTCTCTGGACCTAAGAGTCTGTGTCTGTCTGAAGATCTCTGATATATCTGATAAAGGATTAATATCCAAAATATATAGGATACTCATACAACTCAACATCAAAACATATGATTAAAGAATGGGCAGAGGATCCGAATAGACATTTTCCCAAAAAAGACATACAGATGGCCAACAAACAGATGAAAAGATGTTCAACATCAGTAATCATCAGAGAAATGCAAATCAAAACCACAATGAGATACCATCTCACTGCTGTCAAAATATTTATTATCAAAAACACAACAAAGAATAAGTGTAGGCAAGAAAGTGAAGAAAAAGAAACCCTCATACACCATAGGCAGAATTATAAATTGGTGCAGCCACTATGGAAAATATTATGGAGATTTCTCAAAAATTCAAAAATAGAACTACCATATGACCCAGCAATCCCACCACTTCTGGGTATTTATGTGAAGAAACTGAAAATATTAATTCAAAAAAACATATGCACCCCTGTATTCACTGCAGCATTATTTACCATAGCTAAGATATGGGAGCAACCTATGTGTCCATCAATAGATGAATGGATAAATAAGACTTTATTTCTATATATGTATATATGTACACACATATATAGGCGTATATATATGTGTGTGTGTATACACATACATACAAATTATAAAGAAAAATATCTGTTATAAAGAAAAATAAAATCGACATTCGCAACAACATAGATGGACTGAGTAAGATAGGTCAGACAGAGAAAGACAAATGCTGTATGATTTCATCTATATGTGAGACCTAAGAACAAGACAGGTGAATGAGCATTAACAGCTACATTGAGTATTCTGGCTCATAAGCATAGCATGTCTCTACATTTATTTAGTTTTGTTGGTCTTTTTCACCAGTGCTTTGTAGGTTTTAGCATACAAATCTTATATATTATTTACTGGATTTATATATAGCTGTTTAACTTTTTAGACTTATTGTAAGTGGTATTGTGTTTTTAATTTTGGTTTCCCAATTATGCATTGCTAGTATTTAGAAACACCGTGGATGTTTGTGTGTTGGTCTCGTGTGCTCTGAACTTGCTTAACTCACTTCTTAGTTCCAGGAGTTTCTGTAGATTCTTTGGATTATCTACGTAGACAATTATGTCATCTGCAAATAGGGATGGTTTTATTTCTTCTTTTACAATCAGAACGTATTTCATTTCTTTTTCTAGCCCTATCGCATGTGTTAGGACTTTCGTTATGATGCGGGATAGGAGAGACATGAGACCGTACGAAGTTGTGCTTAACAGAGGAAAGAACTACTGGGAAATAGGTAAGTAGCGAAGACTTGTCAGGCTGGTCTGGGATGGAGACTACAAAAGTTTAATCTCAGTTGTAGTATTTGTGATCAGGTGCATCAGTATTTATAATCAGTTGTGTTATTTCTGTAGTAGTTCTCAGCGGCCTGAGTGTAGAGGTGGAGAAGGCAGACAGCTGGGTTGAATGTGAAGTCCCGGTTTTCCTGGCAGAGGCAAAGGCGTTGAGGGGATAGGAATACGGCAAGAGAGAGGCCGAAGTGTCGAGGCTGGATAGCAAAGGAAGGAACCCATGTAAACATTTCTTTTTGACTTACATTTTTGGTATATTTCTTTTCCGTGATTTTCTTTCTACATATATAGATATATTTTAATACTTAAAAGTTTTAAATTAAAATAAAATATAATTTTATAATGTTTTCATGCCTCGTCCATGTTGTAGCATTATTCTTTTGGTTGCCATATAGTATTCCTTTGTATGGATATACATTTTATTTATCTGTTCATGAGTAGGTGAACATTACAGTTGTTTTCACTTTTGCCTGTTATGAACAATGATGCTGTGAACATTCATGTAGCAGTGTTTCTGTAGATATATGTTTATATTTCTTCTGGTTTATATGCCTAGGGGTAGAGCTGCCGGGTCATCTGGTAACCCTGTTTCACATTTGGAGGGACTGCCAAACTGTCGTCCACAGTGAGTGCCTCATTTACACTCCCACCAGCAGTGCGTGAGGGTTCTGATTTCTCTACATCCTGGCCACTGCTTATTATCTGCCTTTTGAATTGTAGCCAGCCTAGTGGACGTTAAGTGGCATCTTCTGGTTTTGATTCGTATTCCCTTAATGCAGGGGTCCCCAGGCTGCAGGCCGTGGACCAGTACCAGTCCGTGGCCTGTGAGGAACCGGGCCGCACGGCAGGATGTGAGCGGTGAGCAGTGGGTGTGTGAGCGAAGTGTCATCTGTATCTGCAGCCGCTCCCCAGCGCCGGCATCACCGCCTCAGCTCCGCCTCAGATCAGCAGGCAGTAGATTCTCATAGGAGCCCCGGTCCCTAGTGCCAAAAAGCTTGGGGAATGCTGCTGTAATGGCTAATGATGTTAAGCATCTTTTCATGTGCTTATTGATCATTTGTATATGGAGAAATGTCTATTCATATCCTTTGCCCATTTAAAAATCTGAATTTTCTTTTTATTATAAAATCAGACTTCTTTTTATATTCTGCATACAAGTCACTTATGAGATACTAGATTTGCAAATATTTTCTCCCAAAAGACAACATATTGTGTCATTCCGTGGAATCATGGATTATACAGAATACCTAAAATAAGCAAATCTATAGAGACAAAATTAGATTGGTGGTTGCGTAGAGGTGAGAGTGGAGGAACTGAGAATGAGGTTTCTTTTGGGGGTAAAGAAAATATTCTAAAATTGATTATGCTGATAGTGGCACAACTTTGTGAATATCCTGAAAATCCACTGAATTGTACACTTTAAGTGGTTGAAGTATATGGTGAGTTATATCTCAATAAAGCTGGTAAAATGTACTTTTAAAATTAAAGTACACTCATACAGATTTTTCACATAACCTTATTAATTATTCTTCCCAAACAGTTTTCTATTATTATCAGAACAAGTCTGCAGTTCTAACAAAATTAATCAGTTACTTTATTTTAACAGAGTACCCTGGGAAAAGCTGGCTTATAAGCAATTTTGCTTATCTAGGAAATCATATCAAAATATATTTTATGATTTAACATTTACTTGAGATATTCTGAAAAAAGGGAGTGTATGGTCTTGCAAGTTTGGGAAAAACTTATTCCATTTTTGGAGATTCACAAAATGCCTCAGTATATTATAAGTCCCGATAAATACTATACTAAAGACAGGGAGGGTTCTGTGATCTACACAAAAGAAAATAAGCTCAGCCAAATAAGTTCAGAGGACACCACATCCTCCGCTCGGAGTCACGAAACTCGTCTGTGTAGTGAAAGACTTGAGAGCTCCTGTGGTGAAGACAACTCTTTAATTTTGCTTATACAGAGTTTCCTACGTTTACTTCACCAGGGAAGTTTTTCCCCTTTAACATCTGTTGACATATCGAAGTACTAGTATTTCACAGAATACTCAGTAAAATGCTGAGATAAGAAAATGAAAATGGCAAACACCATGGATAACGGAAATCCAGATGCTAGTATTGTACCAATTGTCTCACCTGAACATCAAATATTTAATCAGAGCTTTGGAAAAGAAGACGCGTTTAAATCTTCCCTCATTTTAACCTTTGATTTTAAGTGAAAGTGCACGGTAAGTAGTCTAAGTCAGGTTGTTGAATGGAGAGCCATAGTGGGTAAGAGCATGCTCTGAGGTCAGACAGACCTGGGTTGCAATTTAGGGTGTTTGCTTACTGGCTGGATGGGTGGCTTAACCTCTCCGGACTTCGGTTTTCTCCTAAGTACAGGGGAATGATAACATTCTCCTCACAGAGTTGCCGTGAGGATTAAATGAGATAACACATCAAGTGCACGGCACGGTTTTCTAACGGCAAACGTGAAGGCCTGAGAGCACGTAAACAGATCGACAGGCTTCTGGATAATTGCTGGCTTTTTCATGGGAATAAAAGTAGAAGGCTTATCAGATCAGAACTTTGAACACCATGGTATTTCTATTACTAAAATTCTCCTTTTAATACGGAATTACACTGTGAATGTTGCCAAGGGAAGTCCGTTTAGCTTTACACTAGGTCAAGGAGAATCGCATGAGTATGGCTGACGGCCAATGATGAACAAATTAGTAGCATTATGGGAGGACTGGAGTGCAGGGATGGTGCTTTTTGCCTGTGAGTGGGTAAGAGTGGCTCATTAACTGACATAATAAAGTCAGGCAAAAAGAACCTGTTCATAACCTGTATTGTTTCAGAGGCCCGAAAGGCACCAGGACGAGGTTTATAATTCATAGTATGAAAGCACATAACCTGACCGGGATGTCTGGTTGCTCTGGGGGGTCTTTTCGCCCAAGTGAATCGTGTGAGTTCACAGGGACTAAAGGCATCTTTTTAAGTACATTACACAAGAAAATTAGGTATAGAACTTCTGCTTGTGTGACTAGCGCAAGAGTGAAATTTGAACATCGTATTCGCCAGGGTGAGAACGGATTCCCCTTCAAGTATTCCCGACAAGACTGCCTCTTAGAAGTCCAGGTGGCACCCTATATGTCTCCCCCAGAATACTGACCTGTCTCAGAGATGCAGGAAATGCGAATACTGCTACGTTTCTGTTTCCACCGCAAGAGAGGATGAACCTTCTGGATAATCTGTAAGGTTGAAAAGTAAAGGTGATCAAATGTCCCTTTCTATTGTATGGGTGGGTATTGTGTCACTGGTGTATCTCCTTTTCTAATCCATGGAGGCAGCAGACATCTACAAATCTCTAAGACCTCATGGCTGCTATACTGAAGCATTTGTAACCAGTCCAGGCATTCACATTCCAAGAGCGGTCAGCCTGCGGTACTAGGAACGATGATTATTTTATTCACTAGCATTATCTGATCTATAATACTGGCTGGTATTAGACTTTAAAAAGCTGTGGTGACAACTCAGTATCATGTAGCTTTAAATGGAATGTTTTGGCTCTTGCTACTCACAAAATTACCCTGCTTTGCTGTTATTCTACTGGACATAACTGAGGTAGCTATTACACTACTTTAGGTGTTGGTGTATTTCTGAAAAGGAATGAGGCATCCAGAAAACAAGGCTTTGGAATTAACAAGCAACATCATTCACAGTATAAATGTTTCTGTTTCCGACTCCCAGCCTTTCCGGTGAGCAAAGCACATTCTGAATCAACTTGTTTAATGTACAGACAGTCACTTTCTTTATGCTCCCTACACAATCATGTACTTGGCATTTTGAGATTTAAAAAAGTCGACAGTGGTTGTCCCTTACACTTTCTGCTTAGTACATTCTCCTTTATGAAATCAACGTGCCATTCAGAGTGCTCCCATAAGTGCGAGGTTTGGATTCAGAAGATAGAGGCCAGCCAGGGGAGTTTGCCCTTCCCTTATCAGGCTTTCAAACTCTCATGCCACTGACTTAAGCAGGCAGACTCCAGAGACAAGGCTGCTTTCTTCCAGGAAAAGTGGAAAAGCCAAAGTGGCTCTGAGAACGTCTGGGAATCATGGTTTCCTGGTGCGCACAGATTCTGTCTTGTCTGGAATCCTAGACTCAGGGTCTGAACAGAAAGCAGCAAGTGCTGAAGCACACGTCTCATCTCACCTAGAAGGTGGTTGATAAACCGTGAAAGGCAATTCTGGAGGTGCAATGCACTGTGCGCCTTGCTGCTCCTTGCTGATGGTTGGCTGTCTTGGAGTTTTGTAGATAAAGAATGGCAATGCACCATTTCAGAAACTGGCTTCTAGTATTCTGCTAAATAGGTTTCTTTTACTTTGTACCACAGTAATCCTGTTTTGCACAGAACACTTCCTCCCAGCAATTATCTGAATTAAAATCAGGTCTGCAGACATTGAACCCAATTATCAACTTCCTTCTTGGTTTCACTCCTAGGGGAGATTAAGCTAAGGCTGCAAGGGTAGAGTCATCATCTGGTGAGGACTAAATTGAAAAAATGCAGATACTTCACAAAGAAATCTCAAGATGACCCGGTGATCTGGTGGGAGAAAGGCGGAAGGGCAAAGTTCTGCTTCCTGATTTGTCTTTGGCCCTCCTGCCTTTTGGGAAAGGAGACTACATGCATGGCAGGCTGGCCTGCATACACCATGTTTTATTTTTGCATGTATCTAAAGCATTCTAAAGTAGAATGGGAATGGGAATGAGATTTTAGAGAAAATTTAACCAGTGTGCATGAATCACAGTAGAGAAGGGTAAGCTGGTGCTTGTTGATTGAATTAACTCAAGCAAAAGGATGATGGATGACCAACTGACAGAATTGTTTACAGAAATGCACAGTTCCGTTTATTATATTTTCTGATTGATCTGACTGGTATCACAAAGCTGGTAATGAACCTTCCAAGCTGCCATCTTATCCTACCTAAGCCATCTGCATTAGTTAAGCAAATGTGACCACAGTTGCTCTTCTCCATCCAAAGGGCCTTATGAGGCTGACATGTTGTATAATGTTTCTAGACACTATCTTCCCATGACACTGCACTGGTTGTGTTAACATGCACTTTATTAGTGCTTGGTCTGCTGGGTGGAGAAAAGAATTCCTTATGAGCCTTCTTACCTCGGTTGTCGTCGTCATTGTCTTCCCAGGTCTCTTCATTTGCTAGAAGTGGGTTCTGTGACTCATTCATAGACCTCATAGGGAAGGAGTGTCCATCACCTGGGCTGGTGGGGACAGAAAAGCAGTGAGCTCTTGCAGCTGACATAGACTCTATGAAATTAATAACCCCACTACAGAGAGGAACGGGGTTCTTATAATGATTTAAACCATTTAACTTGTATACTAAAGCCATAGTGGAATAAGATCTTACAACCTCAGTTTCTATATCCTGTTTGTTCGTCTGCATTGGGGTTACTAGGCATTGTGAGAAACAAGTTAACGAGGTGCTCACAAACATCCTATGTGTGCATAACGAGCTTTGTAAATATCATTTAATGATGGTGATCCCAATTGCTATCCCATTATTGATTTGGTTCTAAATATTCAAGAAAAATTAGCAGATTCAGAATCATTGACTACAGTACAGATAAACTGCTGAGAATTGGTGACAGTGCAGGTTCTGGAGGCCGCTGGTCGCATGCACGCCCACTTCATGGAGATCTGCGATGACCTAGAGCCACTTCCCTTATTAATCTCTAACAGATGGGACGCATTGGAGGACACTGAGCTGGCCATGGCTAAAGTGGCTACAATTTGAACATTTGAGTATATAACTGAATGCATTCTATATTTTTATCTGAGAGACTTTTAGATTACTCATTTGATATTACCTGTGCCTTGTCTCCTGTTCACAAATGTAGTTAATTGAAAATTGACAGATTTTAATAGTTCTCTCCATAGGACGTGAGTATACTGATTATAAGGGAATGGGCTTTGAGTTTTTTCTTTCGTTATTTATTCCAGAGAAGACTCATTTTAGACCTCCCTTAGTGGTAGTGATAGTGTGTGTGCATGTGTGTGTATGTGTACATATATATTCCTATATTGTAGGATGTTTAGGTTTTTTCCTAATTATTGGTTGGGAATAATGCTGTAATAAACATTTTTGTGACTAGTTTGTCTCTGTCTTTATAATAGGTTTTCAGAAATAAAATTATTGGGACAATAGGCATGTGGATTCTTATGGGTTTTTTTTGATACATATTACCAAATTCATTTATAAAAGAGTGGTACTAGTTTACATTGCCAGAAAGCATGAGAATATCTGTGTTATCATGCATTCAGCTCCTAATTTTTCTTTATTTAGAAATGAAAAACTTAGGGGATAGAGTTTTACATTGGACTGATTAATGCCCTCTGCATCCTATAGTCAAAACTGAATCTGCTACTTCAAGGTATGGTCCAGCAATAACTCCCTTCAGGTGATAATTACCTACCTGGACCCAATAGGTATTAACCAGAACTTCTTGTTGTCTCCAAACACTTGCTGGATATTTCTGATGAAGCCAAGGTTAAACCCATTTTTCTCTGGGCCGCTTGTAAACACTGGAGTACAGAAGGCCTCTAAGGCAGGGTAGGGAAGTTGAAGAAAAGAGGAAGAGATCAATAAAGGGACAAATTTCAGAACCACCATGATTTTACAGTTCTCCATGAATGTGACTTGGTTCTATGATACCTTTTTGCAGTGGTAGCATAGGCCCTTCATTCTCGGTTAGTGCTAATTTACTTAGTGAAACCAATTTAATCACTCAATACAAAGTAAGCTTGTTATTAAATACAAAGAATTAGTACTCTTTTAAAAAAAGAAAGGCAGAAGAGACACATGATGGTAGAAATAATTAAGCAGTCCTGAGCATGGTATGCATTTTTCAGTGCTGCATGTAGGAGTAAAGAACAAAATTAACAGCACTTTAGTTGAAAGTGACAATGACAGTCAAATGGTCTCCATATTTAGAGCTGAGACCAAATCAATAACACATCAAGGGATGGTAATGACATTGACTTGGTTTTGAATGTTCCAGAAATGAAGATGTTCACACCGAAGCCTACAATGTAAGGAACTGAGTTTTATGCCAGAAAAAAAGTCAGTCGGTGAAATATAACCACCTTAAAGACTATGAGGAACTGGACCATGTTAGCACACATTATTTTTAGACGCACATTTATCCCATTAAGCAAACACTCACTGTTGGAGTCTGGCTGCATCTAGCCATTTCCCATTCGTTCTGTTTTAACACTCAGTTATCATGAAGCTTTTAGTACTTTTCTACTTTGCAGCTGATCTCTAAACCAAATGTGCGAATCCGCCATCCTAGCAACTAAGTGCTACATATATATTTGGTTTATAAAATGAGTGCAAATACTTTCTTAGCTGTTATTATTAGCAAATTTGTTATAAAAGTATAGTGGCTTTTGTACTAAACTTTCCTCAAGTCTATTTTAGCAAAACATTCAACATTTTGACACTTTCTCCTCACTCCTCATGCATTGATTTGCATACAATGTAAATATGTCTTTCACCATAGATGAAAAAAAATATTTCACTGGAATCCATCAGAAATATAGAGTAATGGACAGAAAAAATAATTTGTTTTTCGTACTCATTTTCTAGAGACTCACCTGTTCAATGTATTTATCCCATTCCCACAGTCCCTAGATAGCTCCTTTATGATTGTAGATATTCGATGATTTGTTGGTTTGAACTCTTTCCCAGGACTGTGTTTTTGGATGTATTCAATAAATTATCTTTATCGATTTTACCTCCCTCTGTTGGTGTTCCTTTCTGTACTGATTCTTTCTTTTGGTTCCTCACAGGAACACCTTTTAGAAAACTTTCAAGCTGTATATCTGAAGAGCTATAACCCAATGTGAACTATAAAGAGAAATGGTCATTTTTGGTTTTGTGTGCTGTTTCGTTCACTCATGCTCTCTTCACTATGTATGATTCATTCACTGTGGCTCTCCAGTTTGGTAAAATGTGCTTATGTATGTCTCAGTTTGGAAGCTTTTCTCTTCCTTGGGAAGGATGCGCAGGTCACTGTGATATACAGTAATATGTTTCCCCCCAGTTTTCTTTTCCAGTCTTACCTAAGGTGGTTTTGTTTCTGCTGACAAGCCAACAATGGTAACCAAAGAGAACCACAAGGCTGACAAAAAACATGCAGGCCACAAAGAGGAGAAAAAGGACATGGAACTTAGAGCGAACACTGGGCAATTCTCCCTAGAAAAGAAATAATAAACAGAAACAAAAGATTAAAGTGGTAAGGCGTGGCTTATCTTTCTACATCATTTAGTAATTTTTTCATACGTATAAAAATGTCTAGCTATCTCGCTGTAACTTAGAAAATAGATTTTGTGAAACTTTACAGTTTTTTCTGTTGATGACCACACTTTAGTATGCATATGCTTTTAGCCTACAAAGCCTAAACTGTATCCTTGCTTACGTGCAATTCAGTATAAAAGAGAGTGTATAACGTACCAATTAGAAAAAGGTAATGTGAAAAGAGTGTACTCAAGCCATAATTGGTATGCAGTTTTAAAACTTGAACTCCATTTAGTTTCCAAATTATAAATCATTGGCTAGAGGTGACTTCGAGATCATATGGTTTATCCTCTTGTCTCAAGGTGGGTTATTCTGAAATACTTTATGTGTCATGTTTCCTTGGACATGTGTGTCGAAAATGTCATGGTGATGTATGTAGGAAGTTAAAACACATAGGTAGAATTTTAAAATACACTACCTATAAGCCATGACCTAATTTTAAAGCTACTGCAGACTGTGTGTGGTTGTTTCTTTTTATAGCTGCAGTACAATGTGCTGGTATATTACAGCCTGTGAAACAGATGTTTAGACAGTAAAAACAAGCAGTATTTGACAGGCAGTTTTAAAAGTAGGCAGCTAAAGATTTTTGTAGTTAGCTGGGACATTTTATTCTCCAAGTGGCCGCAACTTTTTTAAAAAATATATGCAGCCTTAGGCCAGAATGAATCTTCTACAGTTCCATAGCATGCACAGCATGTAACATTTTGTATTCCGAAAAGAATCTTAGAAAAATTTTCAATTTTGGAGGGAACAGTTATAAGAAGGACTTAATTTCCTCCTTTATTGGGATGATTATTGTTTTGCTATGATGAATTGTTTTGAAATATTTCTAAATGCTCTCAAGTAATAAAGTTCAAGGTGATCTTGATTGAAGTAGACCTTACATTATTAGCTGGTCTTACCCTAGTTTGGAAGAAGAAAGTTAAGGCTGGGAAACACTTGGCAAATTTAGATAACACAGATATTTTCTTCTCTTAGAGGAGATTTTTATTCATTTTGATGTAAGGAAATATTGGGAATCTTCCAGAGTGTATACGTTTGAAGGATGAAGATAAGGGAAAGTAAGCCAGTGAGATGGTTTCAGTTGAGGAGAGGTCTGGTTGAACTTTGTGTGGGGGAAGAGCACCCCAGGAAATAGCTACCCCAGGGAACTTTTATCTGCAGCTCCCTTTAAAAATAGTCCCTTCATAAAATCTTAGCCTATACATCCAAACTGAATTTGATTGTTTTTTATTTGTTTTGTTTTAAATTTATAGGAAATACTCCATGTATCTGTGTAGTAGTTTTTGCCTGGCTGATTTTTTACTTTCATAATCTATACTTTTTGAGCATTTATTTTTAAAAAGTTTATGTTTGTTAATTGTTATATTTTATGTTTAAATGGGCAATAGAAAAATGGCTCAGCAAGAGAGATTAATATAAAGTCAGTTCACACCCCGAATAGCTAACCTGGAGGTATTTCCCTCCTCTAATTACTCTTACAGGACTCTCTTCTGTCTGCCAAATCATATCTACTGTGTTGTCCCTTGATAAAGTACTTAATATTTTACTTTTTTTATTAGAAGAGAGTGATGGCCCTGTGTTCAAAATTACCTTCTCAGGAGATACCCAAACTAAAGTACTCAAAGCGATAACTACCAAAACCCGTGCAGGTGAATGCTGGTGGAATAATACTATTATCTTGGTTCGGAAGTAACTCACAGGCTCTGTGAGGAGATTCCACCCAGCATGGGAGGTACATATAACTACTTTTTTCATAAGGCAAAGATCAATTTCCTATCAATGTAGCTACTCATTAAATTAATATCAGAGGAGAGATATGGTTTGATGGTCTTCTGAATTCTTTATTCTAAAAGAGCTAGAGTTTCTCCATAGCAGGACTATAATGGGTAGTAAGACATTACCATGGTTAAGATCGCTAGGCTTAGGGTCAAATTCAAATACTGACTTTGAAGAATTCAAAGACTGTGAAGCCTTTGAGAATCTAGTCAAGATGGCAAAGTCGGTAAATGCTGCGCTTGCCTCCCCTCATGACCACATCAAACTACAGAGCAACCATCATTGAGAACCGCCTGTAGTCCTGAACAGAAGTCCTATAACTAAAGACACACAGAAGACTCCACACTGATCTGGTAGGAGGGACAGAAACGTGGAAAGGGCTGGCCTCACATCCACGTGCGGCAGTTGAGAATCAGGAGGGATATTTTGGCTGTGGAGCTCCCCCTAGAGGAGCGAGAGGCCCCAGCCCCATATTCGACTCCCCATTTAAGGTTCCACTGCCAGGAAGAGAAGTCCCCATAAATTCTGGCTGTGAAAATCAGTGGAGACTGTAGCTAAGTAGGATAGAGGACAGCTGGAGTCCCAGACATTCCTCTTTAAGGGCCCACGCAGGGACTTACTCACAGATGGACTCGCTTGCTCTGAGCTCCAGCACTGGGGCAGCAGCTCCAAAGGCGCCAGGGGCACACAGGGAGGGACTGAGTTGTCTGGCTTCAGGGTGAGGGCTGGAGGGACAGCTTCCTCCCAGACAGAAGCGCTGGAAGAAGCCATTGTTCCTTTGTTGAGCCCTACCCCCACCCAGCTAAAAGTGTTTTTCTTAACATCAGGAACAAGACAAGGATGTCCACTTTCATCACTTTTATTTGACGTAGTAAAGGAAGTCCTAGCCACAGCAATCAGAGAAGAAAAAAAAATTAAAGGCATCCAAATTGGAAAGGAAAAAAGGAACACTGTCATTATTTGCAAGTGACATGATACCACATATAGAGAACCCTGAAGATTCCACCAAAAAACTATTAGAACCAATAAGTGAATTTAATAAAGTAGTAGGATACAAATTAATATTTAGAAATCAAGTGCATTTTTATACACCAATAACAAATTATCAAAGCAAGAAATTAAGAAAATAATCTCATTTACAATTACATCAAAAAAATATCTAGGAATAAATTTAACCAAGGAAGCAAAAGACCTGTATTCAGAAAATTATAAGACACTAAAGAAAGAAATTGAAGGAGATACAAATAAGTGGAAGCACATACCATGCTCGTGGAAAGGTAGGATTAACATCGTTAAAATGTTCATACTACCCAAAGCAATCTATAGATTATATGCAGTCTCTGTCAAAATGCCAATGATATTTTTTACAGAACTAGAACAAATAATCCTAAAGTTTATATGGAATCATAAAAGTCCCTGAATAGCCACGGCAATCTTGAGAAAGAAGAACAAAGTTGGAGGGATCACACTACCTGATGTCACACTGTACTACAAGGCTACAGTAACCGAAACGGCATGGTGCTGGCATAAAGACAGAAATGGAGATCAATGGAACAGAATAGAGAGCCCAGAAATAAACCCATGGCGATGTGGTCAATTAATCTATGACAAAGGAGGCAAGAATATACAATGGGGTAAAGACAGTCTCTTCAATAGGTGTTTGGAAAACTGGACAGTAATGAGCAAAAAAAAAAGCTGGACTACCTTCTTCTTCTTACGCCATATACAAGAATTAACTCAAAATGGATTAAAGACTTAAATGTAAGACCTGAAACTGTAATACTCCTAGAAAAAAACATAGGCAGTCAACTCTTGACATAGCTCTTAGTAACATTTTTTTCTGATATATCTCCTTGGGCGAGGGAAACAAAAGAACAAATAAATGGTACTACGTTAAACTAAAAAGTTTTTGCACAGCAAAGGAAACCATGTAGAAAATGAAAGGACAACCTAGTGAATGAGAGAAGATATTCCCCAATGATACATCAAATAAAGAGTTAATATCCAAAATGTATAAAAAACTTATACAACTTAATATCAAAAAAACCATCCAAACAATCCAATTAAAAAATGGGCAGAAGAACTGAATAGATAGTTCTCTAAAGAGGAAATACAGTTGGCCAACAGACATAAGAAAAGATGCTCAAGGTCGCTAATCATCAAAGAAATGATTAAAACCACAATGAGATATCAGCTCACACCTGTCAGAATGGCTAGCATCAATAAATCAAAGAACAAGTGTTAGTGAGGATGTGGAGAAAAGGGAGCCCTCGCACATTGTTGATGGGATTGCAAATTGGTGCAGCTGCTATGGAAAACAGTTTGGAAGTTCCGCAAAGAATTAAAGGTAGAACTACCTTATGATCCAGTAACAAGTCCACTTCTGAGTATTTATCTGAAGAAATCTAAAACACGAATTCGAAAAGATCTATGCACCCCTATGTTTGTTGCAGCGTTACTTACAATAGTCAAGGTATGGAAGCAACCCAAGTGTCCACCAATAGGTGACTGAATAAAGAAGTGGCACATATGTACAATGGGATATTACTTGGCTATAAAAAAAATTAAACCTTACCACTTGCAACAACATAGGCTGGCCTAGAGGATATTATGCTAAATGAAATAAGTCAGACAGAGAAACACAAATACCTATGATCTCACTTATATTTAGAATTTAAGGAACAACAACAGAAAAAAACATACAAAAGACTGATACATAGAGAGCAAAGTGATGTTTGCCAGATTAAAGGGGGTTGGAAGGTGGGTGAAAACGGTGAAGGGACTAAGAAGCGCAAATTGGCAGTTAGAAAACAGTCACAGGATGCAGGGTGCGGCATGGGAATGTGGTCAGTGGTGGCGTAATGGCCATGCGTGCTGCCAGGGGGACTAGACTTATGGAGGATCACTGCACAGGTTACATAAATGTCTGACCACTGTACTGAACACATGGAACTAATATAACGTTGTAAGTCAACTGTAATGAAAAAATAGAAAGAAAATAATAAAACAAAAAAGGTTAAGTAACCCTCCACCTAAAAAAATAAAAATAAAATACCTTCACAGAAAAATTTTTTTATAAAGAAACCTACATGCTAGGTGATCCTGAGCAAGTCATTCAACTACTACGAGTCTCAGTTTTATTATCTTTAAATGAGACGAATAATTCCTGCTTCGTCTAGTTCATAAAGCTGTGGTGAGGATAGATAATAGATAATAGGTATAAAAGTGCCTTGAAGATGGTAAAGTACCACACAAATGGAAGTTGCTGCTCTTAGGGGCACAGACTTAATGCATGGCTTTTAAAATACGTGGCAGTTAACTTTTCATTTTAAGGTAGACTTAATTTACACAAGAAAGTCATGTCGAAACCACACCAAAGTGCTCTCTGGCTGGAGGAACTGCGAAGCAGCATTTCTCTGAACTGTCAGGTATGAGCTGATATGTCGCGGAGGAGAAATGAGGGTATAGGAAAGGACAAGGCTATGTTCACCGCTCATGTTGCTTGTGAATGCTGAGGAATTTCTCGTAATTGATTCATATCTGAATATGATCTTTCGAGAGTAAAAAACGCAAGTGGCACCTGGCTGGCATTGTGGTATTTGCTTATTGGCTGACTAGGACGGCCGAAGGCAAAGCGTGTGACATGCGACATTGTTCACCCTGTTGTAAGAGTAAAGGCTGGTTTTTAAGTGGCAGCCTGCTGTGCTTAGGGCCAAGTGAGGTCTGCAGCGAAGGCCGAGGCCGACACTTCCCTCACTCAATTGGACGCAACAGATTTTCTTTACTTTCAAGAAAGCAGGTCAGTGTGTGGGTTAAATGTCAGACGGGTCACAGAAACCTGCGCGGCAGAGACCTGCGCCACGGGAAGGGGCCAAAGAAACACCAAGATGGCGACGCATTTTGTATTTGGCGAAGACCGATGAGAAAACTTCACTTCTGCTTATCCTTCTGTGCCTCTTGGCTGCAGATTTTGATAGCCATCATATAATTTCTGATTCTTAAAATTATTAAGTATCTGAATGGATTAAGCGAGTTGAAGTGAGAATGGAAAACACCCATCACTATACTGTTCTGTACCAGCGGGGGGCAAGTCACTTAATGATTCATTCAGTTATTTAGATTCGCGGCCCTTCCTGTCTCCTTTTTTCCTCCAGTTTATTACAGTCTGTATTCTGGTCCTGGGATTCACATTCTTACCCTGCTGCTTTAGCCCTCCACCTGAGGGGAGACATTCCGGTTATACGGGTTATCCAGATTTTCCTGTTACACAGGTTATTACCTCAGTAATTGCACTCTTACACAGTGCAATTACTAAGGTAATACGGAGTAGCCCTGCCCACATCTGTCCTGCTATCCAGGACAACTCTTATCAAGGAAAGTTATGATGTCTTAGTGATCATACAACCTATTTCACTATGTTGCTGCCAAACCCTGTACACAAATGGAAACTGAAGAGCTGCCTTCAATTCTTTTGGAAATAGATGGGATATGGTTGATATCTTCACATGCAAGAAAGATGAAAGTAGGATTTCTTTAAGGTTTCATTGTAATTATCAGAATCCTGTTTTGAAAAGTAAAGCACTTTCGACATCTGTTTCATTTGACTTTGGCAGTGAGCCAGTACTAGAATCACACAAAGTCCAGATAAGACTCTTCGTTTTGCTCACATGTGAACATAAGTCAGTGTGTCTTTCCGTCCAGTAGGAATTTGGCAACTGTCCTTTGCACGATAAATCAGAGTGTTTTGTAACCGTGAGGGAGGACTTTGTTACCCTTTCTCTCAGAAAACTAGGGGTTCAGAATTAGTTTCAACATTTCTCAAATCTATAATTGGTTAAGATGTGAATTTTTAAATTTGACTAAAGAAGTACATTGTTAAAAAATCAGTAAGAGTTAAGGGTTCCTGAAGGCCTTTAAAATCCTCTCACGTACGACAGAAACTTGTTTAACAGGAATCTTTAAATAACAGCCTCCTGAATCGGAATATTCGACATGGGAAACTTGCCTTTGGTGTGTTCCGTCCTGGTTAAGTATTAGCTATGTCAAAATGTAAAAAAAGAAAAGGCAAACAGTGTCACAGATTGGAACAGACGTGTGTTTGTCTGGGGGTGGGAACCTTCAGGATTTTTAACTTACTCTCCAGTATTTGATGAAATAGCTGAAGGCCGTTGTAGCAATGTACAGGCAGTAGAGAACAGAGTAAGCTAAGAACTGAAGGAAAAATTTATAGTTGGAAAATCCAATGCAGTTATTAACCCTAAAAAAAAAAGAAAGAAAAACTAGTTTGAAATCAGGACGCATTTATTGAGAGCACACTGACACATAAGTGAACTAAGTGATGGAGGAATAAAAGTCCCTCAATAGGTACAAACTGGAAAAACAAGTTCATGCCTCACTTGTCCTTCCTTTCATTTTCAGACACACTGACACCTGGCCTGCCTAATAGTTCTGGACTGATTCATGACACATCCAAGGAACTTGAGTCTCTAGGTCAGACATAAAGTTTGGAGAATTGCCAGAGGTAACAATCCAGAGTATTTCAAACATCAAGACGGCAAAAAAACAGAACCGATTATGTCAGACGAAAGAGGAGAATTATTTGTGCTCCATTTCATTACTGTACTTAATTACTAAAGCTAATGGACAAGAGACCATTAGCTTTGTGACCCCGAAAATCCACTGCCATGCCTGTGGTGGTATATGTATTCTTGCTTTAAAGTCTTAAGCCTCCCACTCCCCTTACACAATTGCAAAGCCCAGTGAAGAGCAGAAACAGGCATGTTACAACTGTGCTTAAGAAAGTAGGCGTATTGAGCAACTGTGACCCTTTTACGGAAGATTGAGTAAAAGGGACTTACCAAGGGCAGTGATGGTCCATTTTTAATACACACCTAAAAAGGGAGCAAAATACAGTGTGATAAGCGGGGCTATGGAAACGACGCAACACCTCACAGTTGAACTCCAGGTCTCTCCGATTATTTTCAAAGGGGGAACGCAAGCTCTCATCCCTGTAGGCGTGTGTCGCACATGGTGACACAATGAGAGTGACACTTCACCGCTATGGGCTTCCTCCCCAAAGCACATTACCCAAGCTAATCAATATTGATTCATTCATTTAACAAATGTACCATATTAATATAAGGTGTTAATAATAGGGGAAGCTGTGAGACACCTGAGAGCTACCTGCACAATAACTCTATAAATCTAACACTGTTCTAAAATACAACTTATAAAAATGTTATTTTATTTTTCTCTCCTATCTTTAGAATAGTTGGAATAATCATCCCTGTGAGTGTGGTTGGCACGTGCTCATCATGATCAAAAGAAATGCTCTTATCTAGGCATGGTTACATGTTAAAATCAGTCATATTGTTGTCTAGGCAACCATCAGTGGCCAAGCTCGGTCCAGGGGAAACATAGCTGTCACTTACATGGCACAGACAGAACAGTGGTGGCAGCGATCTGGCTTAATCAAATGGCACCGGTCACAGAATCTAACAGCTATAGGAAAAATAAGGTGGTCAGCACCGATTATGGTTCAACGTGACATCATATAGTTTCCTAGCCTACCTGAATGGCTTGCTATGCACTCATGACAAGTAGTCAAACTCGTCTTATTTCAAGTTATCAAGCAAGATTTTGTATTACAAAACAAAATATATTGTCAGCTCCTTGAGTGATCTGGGGAAGATCATTTAGCCTCTGTTTACTCCAACTTTCCTACCTGAAAACTAAGATTCATAGTTCATCTCTTCTCTCCAGAGGTTGGATTGTATGAGGTGGGTAAAACTAAAGCATGGTAAATAGAGTGGTTCTTAGAATCACAATTTGGAGAACAGGAGAGAGATTCTAGTTCAAGCCACCATTTCACAAATAAAGGAAGACCTGAGCCACATCAAGTGACTTATACAAAGTCACCCAGCAAGTGGGGGGCAGGGCCGTGACCAGTACAGTTAGTCCAGAGTTCTCTTCACTCTCTAAGTCTGATACAAAACATCTTCTCTCCCTCCCTCCCGCCCTGCCTCCCTCTTTCCTTTATTTAAAAATTTATTGAAAAAATTAAAAGAAAGGGATTTTCTTTTAAATTTTAAAAAATTTTTCAATTATAGTCAACATACAATATTATGTTAGTTTTAGGTGTCTAATCACAACATAGTGATTAGACATTTATATAACTTATGAAGTGATCACCTGGATAAATCTAGTGCCCACCTGACACCATACGCAGTTATCACAGTTTATTGAGTATATTATTCCCTGTGCCATACTTTACATCCCCACGACTATTTTGTAACTGCCAATTTGTACTCTAAGTACTTTTAAATATTTTGCCCAGCCTCCTCCTGTTTGGCAACCATAAAAATGTTCTCTGTATCTATGAGTCTATTTCTCTTTTGTTTGTTAATTTTCCTTTTCAGATTCCACATATAAGTGACATCATATGGTATTTCTCTTTGTCTGACTTATTTCACTTAGTGTAATACCCTGCAGGTCCATCCATGTTGTCACAAATGACAAGATTTCTTTCTTTTTTATGGTTGAGTAATATTCCATTGAGTGTGTATGTGTGGTTGTCTTTGATGGTGGTGGTGGATGTGAGAAATTTCTGGCATGTGGAAATGTTTCCAGAGGTTTTTCTGACACAGATGTGTACATTTGCAGAAACACTGAATGGTACACTTAAGATTTGTGCATGTTTTTATGTGTATATTTCACCCAGAAAATAATGGTAAAATATTTAGGTGGATATGTACTGATATCTGCTACCGACTTAAAAATGCACCCAAAAATAAGATGGCTTTATGGACGATGGATAGAGGGGTGGATTTGTGGACAAATGTGTAATAAAGCAAAATAGTAAAATGTTAGTGGTAAGCTGCAGTGGTGGGTATACAGGTGTTTAGTGTATAATCTTTCCATCTTGGATGTATGTTTGAAAATTTTTATAATAAAATGTTAAGAAAAAGCTCTAGCGTTTTTCAGGAGAGGAGAAAAATGGGGCTAGCCTGAGGGTATACATGAACCAGCCTTTCTGAGCCTTGCTGATCTAGCTCTCCGATTGACTTGACATACACTGACCTCCACTTCCGGTTCTTGTGTATACTGGTAGCTTCTTGGCCATATCAACAAGCATCTGCTTTTGGACCTCAGGTCTCTCTTCATTTTCATAGCGTTCTTTGTCTGTATAGGACAAGTGGAACTGGAAGCAGAGTGAGAGGCAAGACTTTATTTTCCAAGGTCAACGGAAAAAAATTAAAAACAAAAACAACAGTTACGAAGAAGAAAATATTTGTTATCTACCCTTGAAGGCCAGGTACTTATTCGGCTTATAACTTTCTCTGGATAATTATCTCAATGATCTTATCTGACTTTTATCTCTATCTTCATAACTCTGCGTGATAGGTGGTATTGTTTTATAAATAAAATAAAACTTAGATTAAGTACCTTGAGCATTGTTACATTTCACTCATCTAAGAGTAGCAAAGCCAAGCCCCAAACCCAGTTCACCTTACTCCAAATCTCATGCCCTCCCGCCTCCACTGTACCACAATACAATGCTGCATTCAGATGTGGACACCTCCCTGCCAGGACTGTGTTGATGATTAACTAGCTTGTTATTAAGTTGTGAGAATTTTTCATGGGTAACATTCCTGGAGAATCTGGATGAGACTGCTTGCAACATTGTCTGCATGTTCTAATCTTGCAAATGAGTAAAAATTTGGCTATTCTTGCTATTTCAGAAATGTCTGGTTTGTGCCGTACTTTGCTGATCTTGCAAAAGATATGACAACAATTTTCCAAAGTTATACAGACCCGAAAGCTTTCTTCTGTCTGGGCCAAAGCGCAGGCAGAGGTGAAAAAGAGAAGGATCTGTGTTGAGATTTTCTGGGTTTATACCTCATCTCTGCCACTTAATAGTTAAAAAATCACTTTTGAAAATCAGACATTCTAAGTTTTTTTTCTATAAAACAGAGGCAATAATACCAACTTCACAAGTTAGTGCAAAAGTGCTAGATAATAAAATAGCAAGTAATTATAATTCCAGTCTTAAGCCATTAAAAATATTTGATATTGCTCATATTTTTTATTTCAACTATTCTAGAAAGTGTGAAGTGGTATCTTACTGTGATTTTAATTCACACTCCCCTTTTCCTGAATTTATTGGCCATTTGAGTATCTTTTTGTGAAATGCCTATTCGAGCCTTTTGTCCACTGAAACAGAATGGGGTTGTTTGTCTTTTGTGTATTGATTTGTAAGAATTCTTTATGTATTTTGGGTGCTAGCCCTTTGCCGAGTATTTTCTACCAGTCTGCGGCTCTTCTTTCACTTCCTTTATGGAAGCATTTTGATGAACATAAGATCTTGGTGGGAGTGTAAATTCACGTAGCCACTTTAGAAAACTGTGTGGCATTATGTACTTAAGCTAAATATGTGCCTGTCCTATGACTCAGCGACTCCATTCCTAATTATATACTCAAGAGAAATGAGTGTGTGTGTATGTGTGTGTACCGAAAGACATGTATAAAATTGTTCATAGCAGCTCTGCTCATAATAGAAAAAAATAGTAACAACCCAAGTGTCCTTCAATTGATGAATGGATAAACCAACTGTGTGATAAAAGGGACTAGCTAATAGCTGTAAAAGGGAATGGACGAATGAAAGGTATGTCAACATGAATGAATCTGGAAAACATCCTGAGTGAAAGGCTGACACGAAATAGTGCATACTATGATTCTTCCGTCGTGAGGGTCAAAAGCAGGCAAAGCTAGTTTCAGAATATTTTCATTGCCCCGAAAGGAAACCCCATGTACATTAGGCAGTCATTCCGCATTCTCTGCATCCCCAGACCCTGGAACCACTAATTGACTTCCTCCCTAATTGGATTTTCCTTTCTGGATATTTCATGTAAGTGGAATCAAACAATATGGGCGTTCGGGGTCTGGTGTCTTTCAATTAGCGTCCTATCTGTAGGTTCATCCCTGTTGTAGCATGTATCAGTAACACATCCCTTTTTATGGCTGAATAACATTCCATTGTATGGTCATACTACACTTGATTGATTCATTTTATTGATGTATAATATGGGTGCTTTCTACCTTTTGGTTATAGTAATAATGCTTTATAAACAATTGTGTACAACCATTTGTTCGAATGCCTGTTTTCAATTCTTTTGAGTATATACCTAGGAGATGAATTGCTGGACCATATGGTAATTCTGTTTAACATTATGAGGAACCACAAAACTGTCTTTTCCACCAGCCACACCATCTCACATTCCCAGCAGCAATGTCTGAGGATTCGGGATTCTAAGCATCCACACCAACACTTGTTATTTTCCACCTTTCTTTCTCTCTCTCCCCCACCACCCCACCCCCACCCTCTCACCCTGCCTCCCTCCCTGGCTCTTTATCTGTCTTTCTCTCCCTCTCCTCTCTCTCTCTCTCTCTCTGCCACCACACTTCCTTCCTTTCTTTCCAATCATATTGAGTATGAAGCGGTATCTCCTTGTGGTCTTGATTTGCATTTCTCTGTTGACTAATCTTTTCATGTGCTTGTTTTCACCATGGCTTGTGAATTCAAGAACTCTTTCAATAGACAATCCTACCCTTCACTTACTTTTATCACTAAGTCCTTTTTAAAGATTACCCTGAATCTCTCTTTTGTAATGGAAGGTTGTCTGTTCCTCATTTTGCCCTCTTCTCAGCCTTTTTGGCATTTCTGCTTTCCTCTCTTTTTAGCCTTTGTGAAGTAACCAGTATTCTTACCTTCTGGTTTGGCTGTTGTGGGAGTGTAAAAATAGACTTCCAGTAGGTCCAGGTAAAGAACACAAAGATGGCATGGTAGAATATGAGGTAGATAACTGAAATTTAAGAAAAAAAAGGTATTTACACTGTCTTTTTGTCCATTTCTAAGAGTTCAGAAAGACATAGATCTCAACAAGAAATTTCCAGTTAGTGTTCCTATTACCAAGTATTTTTGTATTACTATGAAATATTAATTCTTACTTTTTCCCACACAGTAACAGAAACAATTTATAATGCCAAATTTTAAACCCAAAGGAAACCATCAACAAATCAAAAAGACAATCTACCAAATGGGAGAAAATATTCGCCAATGATACATCTGATGAGGGGTTAATATCCAAAATTTATAAAGGACTCATACAATTAAACCCAAACAAAATCAATCTAATTTTTAAAAAGGGACAGATAAAATTCAACACCAAAAAACAAAACAACAAACAAAAACACCCCAAGCAATCCAATAAAAAATTGGGCAGAGAACCTGAATAGGCATTTCTGCAAAGAGGACATACAGATGGCCAACAGACATAAAAGATGCTCAACATCACTAATCATCAGGGAAATGCAAATTAAAACCACAATGAGATATCACCTCACACCTGTCAAAATGGCTATCACCAGTAAATCAAAGATCGAGTGTCATTAAAAAATAAAGACTGAGATTTGGAAAACTTTTAAAAATAGCCTACTGAAATTGATCGTAGGCATATCCTATGACCCAAAGACCAAGTGCTGGTGAGGATGCGGAGAAAAAAGAACTCTCATACACTGCTGGTAGGAATGCAAACTGGTGGAGCCACTATGAAAAACAGTCGAAGTTTCCTCAAAACATTAAAAATAGAACTACCTTAAGGAAGATGCATGTTTTAAAAGCTGCCATTTGCTTCTGCGATAAAGGGGAAACATCGTTTATGACAACGTAGGGGAAGTTACTGTAGCCAGTGGTCATTATCTTTGTCATTATGAGCACTGAAGAGATGAGAATGATAGTATTTGGATAGCACTATAGAGTTACAATGTGCTTTGATACTACTATCTCATTTTATTTTTTCAATTACTTTGTGAGATAGGTAATAGAATAGGGATAGTTAACTACAGGGGTACTTGATTATGCAAAGCCACATAGGTACTAACTACATAATGTAACAAGATTTTAAACAGAGGACTTCTGACTCTAAATCATAAGTTCTTTTCAGTAGTCCCAAAGACTATACACTTTTGTATCATGCATCGTACCTTTGAGACAATTATAAAAGTGGCTCCTCACTTCTTTTTATACCTTTTGCCACCTAGATAGCTCTACTGATATGGGAAATTTCAGTATTCTCCACGGAGGTCATTATAAGATGGAAGGTCAGTTTACTGGTTCATTTTGAGTTCTTGCGTGATAAGTTCTTATTACTTAAATCCATCAGAAAGACTCAAGGGAATGATGTTACTTACAACCAAGTTAACGGGGCTGAGCCTCTCACACATTTATGACTGAATTGAAAAACATTGGTCCAGTGCTCCTAGTCCTCTGGTAAAAGATTTCTTTTTATGTGCTTGATTTGTGTAATTATAAAATCTCATTTTAAAATTCAAGCAACATAAAGTAAGAAGTAAATGTCCACCCTAAACATACATCTAATTTCCCACTTCTACCTCCTAAGGGATAATACCTGTTTGGTTTGGTGTTTGATGTGTGTCATTCCAGATCATATATATATATATATATATATATATATATATATATATATATATATGTTTATATGAACATAACACATATGGAATTTTTATAATATTAAAATTTTTTCATTGTGTTTCTTTTGCGAGGTAACACATCCATCCACAAGGTTCAAAAATGTGAAGGTATAAAATAATACACAGTGAAGTCTCCCTTCTGTCCCTGTCCCTCAGCCACCTAGTTCCCTGGAAGCAAGAAATGTCAGTGCAGAACTTTATTCTGTATTCTTTCGGATTTTACACATTTAAAAGCACCAAAACAGTGTGCTTTTTTTCCCACACCAATAGCAGTATTCCAAACACACTGTTTTTTACCTTATTTCTTTTTCACCTACTGTAAGTCAGAGATCATTCACTTAACATAACTCAGAAAGAGTGAGCTTCCTCGGTCTCCTTTTAAGAAGCTGCACGGGATTCCATTGCATGAATGTACCATAATTTATTTAACCAGACTGTCTCTGATGGAAACAGTGTTTTCCTCCTTCTCTGGCTAATGCAAATAATGCTGTAATGAATAACCTTATGCATATATCATTGGCACATAGGACCAATTCCTTTAAGTGGGATTGCTAGGCTCAAACCTAAGCCTTTTGGTAGATATTGCCAAATTGCCATTAAAAAGGGTTTATTTACAATCTCATCACCAATGAATGAGAGTGACTTCCTCCATCGCCTTGCCCTCATGAAGTGCTATTACAATATTTTATCTTAGGCAGGACTTTTAAAATGTTTCTTTATGTGTTATCGTTACCAGTTTTGTTTCTTTGACTTCATGAAGTTTATACAGGGAAGATTCCATAACTAAGCTAGAAGGGACATGTGTTAACCCCTGTTCCTTTGTTATGGAATGGGAATGTGGGACCTTTGGTTGCAAAAAAATTAAGAAAAATAATTTTATGTTTACCCTCTCATTGTGCACTCCAAAGGTAATAAGCTTCAGCAATTTGGATCACCAGAACAGTGAGAACTAAACTCTTACACTTGGTAACATTTTATAGATATTTATTTTTTTGTTCCAATGATTGGGATGGGAACTGTGGGACTGTAACTTATTTCAGGTCATGCTACAAATTCATAACTGTATTCTAAGGTTTCACAGAAGTTATGAGTACTTTTCTATAGATGGGTGGAAAATGAGTGATTTTAAGATTAAATGGCCAAGTTAAAGTCATTCAGTAGACTGGTAAAACAGGGACTATACAGTAGACTTAATAAAAATCTTAGAGAAGGTCAAGAACATAGTGATCATTTAATTCAACCTCTTCACTTTATAGACAGGTAACTGAGGCCCAGACAGGTAAGTGACTTCATTAGGGTTACCCAGCAAACTTGTGGAAGAAACGGAACCTAATTCAGGTTTCTTCACTCCCAGTCCAGAGCTGTTTTTTCTCAGAACAGTGGTTGTCAAATTTCCATGTGCATTTAAATCAACTAGGGAGATTATTAGAAGGCAAATTCCCAAGCTCTACACAAAGATTCTGCATCAGTAGTTTGAGGTGGAGTCCAAGAATCTAGCAACTCCCCCAGGTGATTCTGAGACACCTTCAAGCACGAGAAACCGGGTCTTAGAGGTCTTTGGTTGTTCAGTCTGAGTCCCAAGGAGGAAGCTCCTCTTCAACACCCGAGGCAGACAATTCGCCACGTCACTGCCACATTTCAGCCTGCAGTGTGCATTACTGAACTATGGATAGGCCTCATGATTCTCAATTTCCTCTCTCCTTCTCCTTCCCCTTCTCCTTCTCTTTCTTTCTCCTTCTCTCTCTCTCTCTCTCTCTCTCTCTCTCTCTCTCTCTCTATATATATATATATATATATATATATATATATATACACACACACACACATACATATATATATTATGACGTTCTCAAACTGCCTTAAAAAACTAACAACATATTGATTTATAATGAATTACTATCTAGAATAATCATTCTTACAAACTGCAGGGACACTGAGTCTTTCTTTTCAGGTGTGCTGCTCAAGTAGGATTTCAGATAACTAGAGATATCAAACAGCTAGTGAACTGTATCCGTGACCTGCCACTACTCAATGACCTTGAAATGAAGTGGGAAAACATCTTTTTGAAGCAAGCTGGCACAGTAGAGCCTTTTGCTTATCTGGTAGCTATCACAATCACGTGGTCTCAGAAGCTGCTGCAGCTGTGATTACCATATGAAAGCCAGAAGCTTTGCAAGTGTTTTTTTCTTTCCACAATTTGGAAAGGTTTTCAGGAGCAGAAATCAGCTATAAGGAACATGACCAAGTCCCGGAGAAAAGTCCATCTATGCATGCAGTTCTGAATCTAGTCGCTGCGTTGCACTGTCAATATCCCAGGAATAGCTTCTGAAATGAGAATTACTACTTGAGCTTTTTTCCTGAAATAAATGAGTTATAAACACCTTGATAAATTATGGAATCTGAAACTACATGGTGGAAGTAGCATAAAGTTTTTTTTTACCAACCTCTTCAACCATCTAGAAAAGTTGCCTTTTCTGTGTGTTGCTCCCGGAGACTAATGGGAAGTGAGTGCGTGTGTGTGTGTGTGTGTGTGTGTGTGTGTGTGTATACACATTCTTGTGTGAATAATAACGAATGCTATGGCTGTTACTGTGGCAATTATCTAACGTACCTCTTTTCCTTAGAAGATATTGTTGGAAACTGTTTAGTTTTTAAAAGACACTATTTTCTATAATACCTTTTGTATAAATTGATGGCCAAAAGCATAGGACTTGGTAGGGATGGGGTAATGGGGGGAGGGGTGTACCTTTCAACTACATATTGTAATTCAAATAGGACCGGCTACTGTAGTTTTAGCAATTGAAAGAGCCCTCACTCAAATCCAATTTTGGCTCAAGCTAGAAATCCCCAGATTATGATCAAGAGTAAATCTGTCACCCAGACAGTCACTTCTCCCTTGGAGTATGGCACCTAGCAATGAGGTGTTGACGCTAGTATTTGAGAGCCTTACTTTACTTTCATTGCTTTATAAGCTCTAACAAAAAGCTACCCCTTGTCTCTCAGCTATTTGAAGGAGTGTTTGGCGAGAATGGGGTTAGAGGCCCATAGATTGTAATCAAACAGCTAAGGATAGTTCATGAGAATACAAGAATTGTTCAAGAGTTGTTTCCATGATTTAGCTATCTCGTAGGAAAACATGAGATTTTTCTTAAGAGTTGGTTCCAAGGTTTAGCCAACTATCTACTAGGAGTCTCTCCGATGGTGGGATGAAATTCCAGTGCTTTTACTTATTGATATCAACTTCAAAAGTTAGGGTTCTCTACCAAGTATCCTAATTTCCCCTAATTATGTATTAGGCATCTACCACTCATCAGTTTTTATAAATCTTCTATAAAGCTGGCTACGTCTTAAGTCTATACAAATTCTGGGGAATAATGAGTTTCATAAGTTTTCCAGCACCATGCAAAGCAGGGCTTCATTTTACTTGCCTTAATATTTTTCACGTTCGAGTGTATTTGGATTTGGTAAACTACAAAGCTAACAAAACACATTGCCTTCTGGTATTTATAAACTTGGATTATAGCATCTTTTAGTTTTTGTTTTTCCACGCTGAAGAGTCCCCTGTTTTGGGTCTTCTTTGGGCACTGAAGTGTCATGCAAAATACAATGGATTCGAAATCAGATGACTGGGGTTTCAATTCTGGATCTGCCACCTTGAGAAGTTACTCAACCTTGCTGCTCTCATATGTGTACACACACACACACACACACACCAACAATCTTGTCAGTTTGCCTTGAGGGGATGTTTTGAGAACTAATTGACTTAAATACGGAAGTACCTCACAAACTCTAAGGAGTCAATTAATACTCGTTTCCTTCCTTTCTCTTCTTGAATCTTATTTGTTTTCTGAGCTACGGTGGTAAAAATTACAGAATTTAGGGGCAGACGTACCATGGCCTTGTTCAAAAAGAAAAAATGTTTTGCTTCCAGTCCTCTTCATGATAATGTCTACTTAACATTTCTTTGATTCATTGACCTCGGGCATAAAAAAGTACACAGGGCAACAACCCTTAGGGAATAACCTTTGGCTACTTCCCTGACTTAAAATGGGTAGGTGAGAAGTCATCGTTCTGTACATATCATTTGGATTAGGTATATAGCCCAATCTCTCCATGTTGTCAGGGATACTCATGGCAGACACCAAAGCAGAACAGAGACTCTCTATTGTCCATAGGGAGTTGTGAGCCAAGTTTTCACTGGTTGGGGAAGTGGCAGAGGTTATCACAATCCCAGCTTGGTTCCCTCAGAATGTATTTGCTTTTGTCGATGCAACCAATAAATCCTGTACCTCATTAATATGATGTTGACTTGATTTATTTTAATATAAAATTTTAGGTTTGTACATGAATATTCTGATCAGCTTTATTCATAATAGCCCAAACTGGAAACAACCCAAGTGCCCATCGATTGGTAAATAAATAAGCAAATTTTGGGACCTCTAAAATATACAATTCTACTCGGTATATAAACTACTCATACACACAGAGACATGAACGAATCTCATATGCATATTGCCAAGTGAAAGAAGCCAGATACAAGGGCTACGTATTTTATAATTCAATTTAGATAACAGTCCAAAAAAGGTACAACTACAGGGACCAAAAATGGATCAGTGGTCGCCAGGGTGGAGAGTGAGGGCACTGCTTGTAAATGGAACAGAGAGAATATTTTGAGGGGAATGTAAATGTTCTATATCTTGATGATAGTGGTGTTTACATCACTGCATACATTTGTCAAAACTCATCAACCTGTGCACTTATAAAGAGTGATTCTTATTGCATGTAATTATATCAATATACCTGACCAAAAAAAATAAATCTAATATCAGGCCTTTTCCAAGGATGAAGAGATACAGCTACAGGCCGAGGATCAAAGACAGTCTCTAGAGCTCTGGAATCTTCCCTCGAGCATCTGGAAGGACTATGGCCCACTGACACCTGAATTTCAGACTTCGGCCCTCTTAGAACCATAAGAGAATAAATTTCTGTTGTTTTATGCCACCACGTTTGTGGTAATTTGTCATGGGAGCTCTAGTTAACTAATATACTCTCTATACTGTTTTCTTATCCATAAATGGACACGTGATCACACTTCATAGGGCTTTAATGAGAATTAAATGCACCTAAGGCACGTTAGAAGGGTAGCTGGCACATAGTAAGTGCACTTGAAGTAGTAATTATTACGACTCTAACAGTTAAGTTACCTTAGTTATCTCTGAGCCTCCATTCTCTTCACTTGTTAACTGGTAATAATAAAAACAGTCTAACAACCTCTAAATAAACAAATAAATAAAATGGGCCTTTTCCTTTAATGTCTTTTCATCTTAGAGTAATTTTTTATTTTAATTTTTTATTTTTCAATTACAGTTGACATGCAATAGTCTATGTTTCAGGTGTACAGCACAGTGATTAGACATATAACTTATGATCACCCCAATAAATCTAGTACTCATCTGACACTGCACATAGTTACAATATTACTGACTGTATTCTCTATGCTGTACTATATATCACATGACTATTTTGTAACTACCAATAAAAGTACCAATTTGGGCCTTTTGAGCCACGCTTCTCTTGCTCGGGCCTACATCCACGTCCGGAAGTGTACTTTCCCTTCTAATAAAACTTTTCTACTGTAAAAAAAGTACTAATTTGTACTTCTTAATCCCGTCCCCCTTTTTCACTCATCCCCCAACCCCCCTCCATCTGACCATCACTAGTCTGTTGTTCTCTGTATGAGTCTGTTCTCGTTTTGTTTGTTCATTTATTTTGTCTTCAGAGTCCCTATATAAGTGATATCATATTTGTCTTTCTCTGTCTGACTTACTCCACTCAGCACAATACACTCTAGGTCATCCCTTTACTTTTAGTCTGTGTTTATCTTTCATTCTCATGTGAGTCTCTTGTAGGCAGCATAACTAAAGATCTTGTTTTGTTATCCATTCAACCGCCCTATCTTTTCATTGGAGCATGTAATCTACTTACATTTATAGTAATTGTTGATAGATATATAGTTATTGCTATTTTATTATATATTTTTTCTTTTCTTTTTTCTTCTTAAAGAAGTCCCTCTAACATTTCCTGGGCAAGAAAAAGTTACAGTATTTCCTGTAATACTGGCTTAGTAGTGATGAATTCTTTTAACTTTTTCTTGCCCAGGAAGCTCTTTATCTGTCCTTTGATTCTAAATGACAGCTTTGCTGGGTACAGCAGTCCTAGTTACAGATCGTTGCTTTTCACCACTTTGAACATTTTGTGCTAGTCCCTTCTAGCCTGCAAAGTTTCTGTTGAGAAATCGGCTGACTATTTTATGGGAGCGCCTTGTAGGTAACTAACTGCTTTTCTCTTGCTGCTATAAGAATCTCTCCTTGTCTTTAACCTTTAGCATTTTTAATTATGATGGGTCTTGGTCTGGCCTCTTTGGGTTCATCTTGTTTGAGACTCTCTGTGCTTCCTGGGCTTGTATGTCTATTTCCTTTACCAGGTTAGAGAAGTTTTTTGTCATTACAGTTTCCTTCCCATTAAAATGGACATAAGTTTGTCTACATCATTGTGTTGATATAAATATCGAAGGAGACAACATATATACAATACTTAGGAGGCTACCTGGCACAATAAATTATAGTTTCCAGTAATAACAATATTTTTGTCATTGTTCCTATTATGGTAGTGCTCCATCTAAACCACCACCTAATTTGTCTTGAAAGCTTATTGTGGAAAATTATATATATATGATCTTTGACCTTAAGAACCATACATAAGAATAAGAAGTAACTCAAGACTTGCTTTAAGGCTATAATAATAGTAGCAAGCATTTAAACAGTAATCCATATGTGCTGTACTCACCACTACTGTAAATGCTTTACATGCATTAATTCATTAAATTTTCACAACGACATTAGGAACTAGGTAGCATTATTATTTCTATTCTACACATGAATAAAATGAGCACAAAGAAGGTAAAATAATTTACTAGGATGTAGTGAAGCCAGGATTTGAATTTAGACAGTTTATCTTCAGAACTCATACTTTTAACTTCTGTGGTCTACTGTCTTCCCACCACTCTGCTCTGCGGCTCTCATAGTCAACACCTCTGTTAAATGAGTAATAGCAAACAGGAGATTTAAAATGGCACAATATGAATGCTATGTAGTTAATGAATTACAATTAATTCCCATGAAGTGAGAATTGAAAGTGACTATATAAAGTGGCTACATAAACACTAATGATTATGCCTGCTAAAAATAATGTAATGCTAAAGGTTTGTCAAAACTCATGCTTCACTTATACATTTTTAATGGAAAATACCTTGAAATTTTTAGAATGGTAGAATAAACTGCAGACCAAGCCAAGATGGGGCTGATAAGTGGAGAGCAGTACAGTAAATATATTAAAAAAGTGATGGTGAAGGACTTAACCCTCAAAAGCCCCCAGTAGAGCCTTACTCCATGCCTTGAAGAGGGGATGATTTGGATTAAAAAAAGACAAGGTATCTAGGAAAACAGTGATGAACCAAGAGAGAGCCTAGAATCACTATGGCCAACAGAGCAGTTACCTGTGCCCTTCTCTATCATAAATCATGGTAACTTTCAATTCCTGTCCTATAGCCAAAGGGGCCACTGAGAATGTGTTTTGCTGACCTGTAGGTAAACTTCTTAAAAACTTCTTAAAAACCATTGTCCTAAACTTTCCAGTTCAGTATAGTCCTGGGAAAGTTGCTCAAATTATAGGCTTTCATATAACTCACTTTTAGATAGAGAGATACAGTCCTGCCAATAAAATTCACCATACCTTCTTACCTTTTTCTGCTGGGCTCAAAACAGTCACTGTGGAAAGAGAGGAAAAGGTCAAAATTAGTGATATTTTAAAACAATTTTCTAATCCATTTTTCCATAGCATCATTTTTGAGCAATTTAGTCTGTGGTACTTTAGGGAATCATCGGCCTGCTGAGATAAGGGAGGGCGAAGATTAAATTCTATTGTTTGCTATCTTCCTTCATCTTAAACCTTGAGTAATTAAGAATTTCTACTCATTCAACAAATACAAGTATAACTTGATTTTTTAAAAAACAGCAATAAAACATGGTAGTAAGATCTGAAAAGCTGATTAATAAGGAGATGATTATTTATTTTCTCAAAGTATTCACTGTTGAATGTCTTTAAATACCAAGCACCTCTCATATATTTAGAGGTAATATAGTGTGGAAGTTGCACGCCAGCTCTGAAGTCAGACTATCTGGGATAGAAGCCCAGTCACACTATTTTGAGATCCTGGGCAAGATCCTTAAATTCCCTAACAGTACGTAGCTCACAAGGTTACTTGAGATTTAAATGAGTTAATGCATGTAGTGCTAAATGAACATTATTATATTTGAACTAAGATTTCACACAATCTCAGAACTGGAAGGGACTTTAGCAATCTTCTTGTTCATCTGTCTCATTTTACAGATGGGAAAAATGGACTAGAGTAGCATCAAATGATTTGCCCAAGGTCATAGAGCAAGTCAGTGGTAGAGTTAGGACTAGATCCCAGCCTCGAGGGCTTTTCCATGTGCTGTGTCTGCCTTTCCCAGTCATTTCCTGTTGGCTTACCTCGATATATACATAACATTTGTCAGAATGTCATTTGTACAAACTGAGGCCTACCACCAGTCTTTACTGGTCACCACCAACATCTATGTGCACTTGTACTAGGTGCTGAAGAAAGGTGAAATTACGAAGTATGGCTCTCAGTCTTGAGAAGCTTTAAATAGAATAGTTTTTATATGCAATGATAAACACTTAAGGGTCAGAAAAAATGGAGGAAAACCCAGAAAATGAAACTATATTCTAAGGGCTATTTCCTTGGGTCCTTCATCAGTCATACATTCTCTTTCTCTTCTTTTGCAGGTGTTTTTGTTGAGTCTTTAAAAATTCTCCTCAATAATCATTTGAATGGACTTGGTCAGATTTCTTCCATTTTTGTCTGTGTCACAACACAGAGTTAATCTTCAAAGTATAGGCGAATATTTTTTCTTTCTTACTATTTCTTTTATGGCTACAAGCATTCATGAAATCTCTATCAAATGACTAACTGACCAAAAGTTCAAAGAACAGAGACTTTATAGAACACACATAACAAAGAATACAGTCTTTAATAGAAAAAAAAAATCATTGAACAAGTAAATAACAACTCAGAACAGGAAACAAAAACAAACTTGGAGGAGAAAAGAATCTGACTTCTATTTACCTAGGTAAATATAAAAGCCACGTAGTATTGTATTTTTCTTTTTCCACTCTTATTTACTATATGATTTAAAGACAAATACATAAAACAGTAATGATAAATCTATGTTAATAGGCACACAATACATAAAGGTGCAATTTGTGACAATAACAACATGAAGTGAAGAATGAAGCTGTAAAGGAGCAGAGTTTTGTAATTTTTAAATTAGGTTGATATTAATTCAAATCGTATTATTATAAAGTTAACATGTTAATTGTAATACACAAGACAAACACTAGAGGAAAAAAGTACATATAGAAAAAGAAATTGAAAGCAAAATGAGTACACTAAAAATAAATATCAAATAATAATGCAGTAAAACAGTGAGCTATCTCTATACACATATTAGAATGGCAAAACTCCAAAATAATGAAAATGTCAAACGCAGAAAATGGTATGGCATAACAGAATCTCTCATTCATTGCCCATAGGAATGCAAAATGCTACGGCCACTTTGGAAGGCAGTGTTTCAAAGCTATCATATAAATAGTAACCAAAAGAGAACTAGGGTGGCTCTACTAAGACAAAAGAGACCTTAAGTTAAAAATTGATACAAGAGACAACCGAGGATGTTTTATATTGATAAATGGGCTAATTCATTAAGATGACATAACAATTATAAAAATCTACATATCTAACAACAAAGTGCCAAAATATAGGAAGCAAACTGACAGAATTGAAGAGAGATGCAAACAATATTCAAATGTTACCTGAAAATTTCAATACTCATTCTCAACAATGGATAGAACTACTAGACAGATGATGAATAAGAAAATAGAGGACTTGAATAACACTGTAAACCAACTGAACCCGAGACCAGAAGAATACGCATTTTTTCCTCAAATGTACATGGAACATTATCTAATATTTTATACTACAAAAAAAAATCTCAGTAAATTTAAAAGATTGAAATCATACAAAGTATCTTCTCTGACCCATGGAATTAAATCAGAAATTAATAATTCAATGAAAACAACAAAATTCAAAATTATGGAGAAGTTAAATAACACACTTTTAAACAATCAGTGGATCAAAGAATAAATAACAAGTGAAGTTAGAAAATACTTAGAGATGAACGAAAACAAAACACAACATACCAAATCCTATAGGATACAGTGATAGCAGGACTCAGAGAGAAATTTGTGTCTGTAAATGCCTATATTATCAAAGAACAAAAATCTCAAATCAATGACCTTACTTTATACCTTAAAGAACTAAAACAGAAGAGTAAATGAAACTCAAAGCTAGCAGAGGGAAGGATATAGTAATAAAGCGAGTAAAGAAAAAACAAAATAGAGAACACAAAAACAACAAAATCAATAAAACTGAAATTTGGGACCTTGAAAAGATCACCTAGAATGAATGAGGGAGGAAAAAAGAGAAAGAATAAAATTTCTAATACCAGAAATGTAAGTGGAGATATTAATAGAAAACTTGTATAAATAGAAAGGATTATAATAGTAGAAACAACTGTATGCCAGCAAATTAAATAATGTAGGTGAAACGGACAAATTTCTAGAAACACAGAAACCACCAAAACTAACTCAAGAAGAAAGAGAAAATCTGAGCTGACTTTTAAATGAAAAGATTGAATCAATAATCAAAAACCTCCCAACAAAGCAAAGCCAAGACCAGATGGCTTCACTGACAAATTGTATCAAATATTTAAGAAAGAATTAACACCTATCTTTTTCAAACCCTTACAAAAATTTAAAGATAAAAGAACACTTCCTAACTCATTCTATAAGGCCAGCATTACCCTGACACTCAAGCTAAATAAAGGCATCATAAGAAAAAAAAACTACCTACAAATATCTTTTATGAATATAAGTCTAAAACTATTCAATAAATTACTAGCAAACCAAATAGAGCAGCATACTAAAGGATAAAATATCATGATCAAGCGAGATGAATCAGGAAATGTAAGGGTGGTCCAACATATGAAAATCAATCTCGTAATACACTGATTAATAAACCCCACATGATCATCTCAATTAATGCTAGAAAAGCATTTGACAATATTATACACGCTTTTGTGGGGTGAAAAAAGCTCAAAAGACTAGAAACAGAAGTTCTTCAACTTGATAAAGGGCATTTACGGAAGCCCCACAGGTGCTCGATGGTGAAAGACTGAAAGCTTTCTCCCTCAGATAAGAAGCAAGGTCAGGATGCCTGTTTTCACCACTTCTATTCAAGATTGTACTGGATGTTCTAGCCAGTGTGATTAGGCAAGAGAAATAAAAAAGCATCCAAATTGGAAAGAAGAAATAAAATTATCTTAATTTGCAGATTATGTAATCCTATGTATAAATAATTCTAAAGAATCCACCAAAAAACCATCTCGGAGCTAACCAACAAATTCGTCAAAGTTGCAGAATACAGGATTGACACCCCACATCAGTTTTATTTCTAGGCATGAGCAATGAACAATCAGAACAAGAAATTAAGAAAACTATTATGTTTGCAATAGCATCAAAAAAAATAATAAAATAAATTTAACCAGAGGCTCAAAAGTTATACACCTAAAGTTCCAAAATACTGCTGAAAGTAATTTAAAGAACTAAGTAAATGAAAAAATATCCCATGTTCATGGATTGGAAAACTTGATGACAAGTCTCTCCAAAATATTATACAAATGCATTGCAATCTTTATCAAAATTCCACCGATCATTTTGTAGAAGTGGAAAGGCTGATCTTAAAATTCATATGGAATTGCAAAAGACTCTAGCCAAAACAGTCTTAACAAAGAAAAATAAAGTTAGAAAAATCATACTTCTTAATTTCAAAGGTACAGTAATCAACACAGTGTGGTACTGGCTAAAGGATAGACAAATGATCAAAGAGACCAGAAATAAATCCATACACCTATTGTCAATTGATTTTTGACAATCATGTCAGGACTGTTTAATGGGGAAAGAATAGTCTCTTTTACAAATGATTCTGGAACAACTACATAACCAATCACATACAAAAGAATGAAGCTGGACTCCTACCTCACACCATATAAAAATTTAACTCAAAATAGATCAAGGACTGAAATGTAAGTGCTACCATTATACAACTCTTAGAAGAAAACACGGGTAACTCTCTATGACTTTGCATTTGGCAATGGATTCTTAGATATGACATCAAAAGCACAGATGACAAAAGAAAATATAGATAAATTGAACTTTATCAAATTTAAAACTTTGTGCATCAAATGGTACTATCAAGAAAGTGAAAAGACAACTCAGAATGGGAGAAAAATCTTACAATTCAGCAACAAAAAGACAGATAACATGATTAAAAAAGGGCAAAGGACTTGAACAGACATTTCTTTAAAGAAGACATGTAAACAGCCAACAAGCACATGAAAAGATGGTCAACACCATTAATTATCAGGGAAATACAAATAAAAATCACAATGAGATGCCACGTCATTCCCACTACGATGACTATAATTAAAATGGAAAATAGCAAGTGTTAGTGAGGATATGGAGAAATTAGAGCCCTCCTACATTTCTGGTAGGTATATGAACGTGTGCAGCCGTCATGGAAAAAATGTGGAGAGTCCTTAAAACATTTAACATAAAATTAATACAGCCCAGTAATTTCCACCCCTCTCCTTGGTACTTACTGAAAAGAACTGAATACTGGTATTTAAACAAATACTTGTACAATTTTTTGTTTATAGCAGCACAACTCATAATAGACAAAAGGTGGAAACAACCCAAATGTCCATCAACTGATGAATGGATGGAGTGCGGTATGTACATAAAACAGGATGTTACTCAGCCATAAAAATGAATGAAGTACTGTTATATACTACGATGTAGATGTACCTCAAAAATAATACGCTAATCGAAAGAATCCAGACACAAAAGGGCACATAATGTATGATGCCATTTATGTGAAACATCTAGAATAGGTAAATCCACAGTGACAAAACACAGGCTAGTGGCTGGTAGGGACCAGGGGGAGGAGGAAATGGGGAATGATTGTTAAGCCGTGAGGTTTCCTTTTGGGGCGTTGAAAATGTTTTGGAAGTAGATATTAGTGATGGTGTACAACATTGTGACCATACTAAGGGTCACTGGATTGAACATGTTAAAATGGCTAATTTGATGTTATGTAAATTTACCTAAAAGAAAAATGGACACTCTTACTTTCCCATCTATCTAAGAGTATAAGCTGCTTATTTTCTTGAGCCAGGCAGAATCCCTTACACTCTCATTAATAATATTAATAACAAGTTACTATTTAATGGGTTTTTACAATGTGTTGTCAACTGTGGTGCATGCTTTTCATGTGCCATATCATTTAAGCAAATATTTGTGGTATAAATGAACAACCACACAAATAAAGTGCATGTGAGGTAACTGATGTTGAGAGAGAATTTTCTCAACTTCCCCCAGGTCTCCTAGTTACTAAATGGCAGAGTTCAAACTCTGAGAACTGTAAGACACAATTACTACTTTTGGCTTCAGCTCTAATCTCACATTAGAGAGAAAGACATCAGGTTCTATTTCTGTAAAGAAGTTAAGTCCTTAATATTACTTTTTGAGCCCTATTGAAACTTAGATCTGTTAATCTGGTTGTGTTGTTTTGGTATCAGTCAGCCTTGACATCCAATTCTCCATTATTGACTAAACAGGTGACTTTAGGAAAATTCGATTGAGAAACTCAGGTCTCTCATTTGTTAAAGATAGTTAAATAAAAATGACAGGATGACTGGGGAAGTCAGAATTGGAAGTCAAGGCTACTTTACCCTCCTGTTTTTTAAATAATGGTAACTGGAGCAAAATGCTAAGAAAACATTGTTCAGGCCAAATAACATACATCTACTGGCTACATTTGTACTGTGAGCCACAAGTTTTGACCTGTATCAGTTGAGAAGAGGCAGAAAGTTAAGATACTGTGGAGGTTAAAGCATGGACTGTGGTTTCCATCCAAGCTCGGCTATTTTACCAGCTTAGTAACTCCTAGGTCAACTTCTCATTCTGCTGTACGTCGGTCGTCTTGTCTTTAAAATGGGCATAATGATAGTATGTACGTCATCGGGTTAGTGTGAAGATTGAAAGAGAGGGACAGAGTAGTCATTTAAAAACAGTGTCTGGCATATAACAAGTACTCTGAAAATACGTTAAATAAAACAAATAAGCTCTAAGTTTCCTTTCAGCTTTTACTATTATGTGGCTTAAGAAGAATTTGTAGAAAGCCGATTATTTGTACTGATTCTGACTTGGTCTGTACCTCCATTTGCTCATCTGTTTCTCAGTTTGCACATGTGCATCACGGGGACTGTAATGGCACCTGCCTTGTATGGTTATTGTGAGGATTAAATGAGTTAATATAAAGAGAGTTGATATATCTACAGGACTCAGAACATTGACTAGCACAGACTAAGTAGTATTTAATTGTTAGCAGTTATCCACTGAACGTACCTCAGTAGCAGATTTAGATTGAAAAGAAAAGTAGCCTAAAAGTTGTAAGTGTGAAGGCAACTAATTGAATTTGTTTAATAACTGTGTGCATTTTCCATAATAAATGTAAGAAGGAAATGAGGAAAATTCGAACTCTGATGCCCAGAGCTGATTAGAAGAAAAGTGTGTATTGGAAGGAGAGTCACCTCCTGCCTCTCTAGTTAATCCCAGTCTCCCTGGAACAGAGTGTTGTATTGGCACATAGGTAAGGGAGGGAAGGTATAAGTGGAGTCAGATCGTGGGTTTACAAAAGCAGGACCCTCACCATAATTTCTAAATGAGAAGAAGCTGGTATGAAGACATAAGCAGTCTGAGAAGGACTTGGAAGGGCTGTCCAACAGGACAAACAGGAGTCCTAATGTGCAGGGAGTGGAAATACCCCGGGATCTCACAGTGGATGAACAGGGAGCGTTATAGGGTGTAAGTTTAAGGGTGCTAGGGGGGGCGTCTAGATTGGAGCTGACAGTAAGTATCAGTGGAATCTCCTTGCGGTGGAGATGGGATTGTTGAACACGAGAGAGGACCACTGGACAGCGATGAATGCCAGTGCTGGGCAAAGGAGAAGCAGTAAGAGAATGCAGGAAGTGTTCTGAGATTCCTCGTGAGGGGGCATGGGGAGCGGGGTTCCTTGTCGGATGCACTGGTGGGATTCGTCATGTCAGCGGGCAGTTGAAGGGTCCGGGGGATGTTGCGTCCTCAGCTTGGTGGGGCGGGGTTCCCCGGAATGAGGACGCAAGGCGCGAGTGGTTTTCCTGTATGAGAAAAGGGAGCCCCATCGGGAAGGGCCAGTGCGTAAGGCCAAGAGATCTGTAGGTAGCCCTGGGTGGTGAGCGAAGGCGACACGGCGGGACCCTCGTGGGACGGCTCCAGAAATGCTGTGGGAAGCCGCGGTGTGGGGGCTGAGGACCCAGGGCGCGCGGGCGCGGAGGGAGGGCCGGCCGTGCCGCCGGAGCACGGTCCCCCGCGCCGGTGCCCGCCGCACTCACCCAGGCAGAGCTCGAAGACGTAGGCGTAGTAGGACCAGAGCACGACGAGGACGATCACGAGCACCGGCACCCAGGAAAGCACCCGGCGGCAGCAGCGCAGCCCCCAGGCCAGAGCCATCTTCCAGCCCCGCCGCATCCTCGGCTCGAAGATCGACCGAGCGGGCCTGCCGGCGCGGGGCTGGGCCTGGCCGCAGGCGGCGGCGCGGCGCTCCACTGCCTACCCTGGCGGCGGCCGCCTCGCGGGGCCGCCCGGCGCGAGCGGCATGAGTCACGGCGCGGGGGCGCGGGCGGCGGCGGCGGAAGGCGGCCCGGCCCAGGTCGGGGCTGCGCGAGCCCGAGCGGCCCGCAGCCCGCCCCGCGCACACCCGCAGCGGCAGCGACGGGGCCCGCCCATGCGCGGCGACTGCTCTGCGTCCTCGCTCGGCTCCCCGGATCTCTGCCTCGGGCCCTTTCTCTTTGTCTCGCTGCCACGCAGCGAGCGACATGGGAACCGGAGCATCTCCCGCTCTAAAAGCCACCCGGCCCCACCCTCCTGCTCCTGCCTGCGGGAAGCGCTGACCACGTAGTGCTGCGGCAGCTGCTCGGCCAAAGGCCGTTCACGGGGCGCTTCCTTCTCTTCCTCCCTCCCCCGACTTAGCTCCGTCCATTTTCAGAATGAGCAAACATAGTACTACAGAAAAACAAACGGGGGAGACATCGAAAGCTACAAAAGTGGTGCTATTTAAGCCGACTGTTAACAATGAAAAACAGTTTGCCAGGCGCAGGACAGTGCAGGTCTTTTCACACTGAGGGGAGCATCATTTCCGAGCGCACAGACCGGTAACAACCCAAAGTGTTCAACACACAACTAGCATAGCTTAAGGAGACTGAGACAGGGAACACCATGTGAACTCCCTTTCAATTCCCCGCACACGACTTGTGGACATAATTTCGTAAAGCAGATTATGAACAGCCATTAAAGGTTTTCGGACAGTGCAATGACATCATCAGATATATTTTTGTAAAAGAACTGGCACAATTTCAGAGATGACGATGGCCTTAAAACAGACTGATTAGGAGGTGAATTAATTAAACAAATGTTTTTTCAAGTACTTGCTTTGTTTTAGATCAAGTTTCGTATAAAAAAAACGGCGGCTGTGTCCCCAAGAAAGTCATGTTCTCATTGCAACGATAGGTGTTCGATGACATTACTGCAACAATACAAGTACAGCAAGCTTTCGACATTTATGAATTTGATACTCATTATTTAACATTTTCCAAATGTCTACATCATGAACAAGTGTGTGATTTTGCTAAGAGCCATGTGTGATTCACATTCTGTACGACCTTGTGTGGGAGCAAAGGGTTTCAACAACGTGGCTCTCTGTTCTTTATCCGCAGTTATATATGCCGTTAATTTCCTGAAGGGAAAAGAGCTTTGCTGTTTCTTTTCAGATTAACGTAATTTCATGGTTGTATGACTAAATTAACGGTGTAATTAAGTGCAGACTCATTTCCGTTGCAGTATTTATTTTAATAGTCCAATTATTTGAGCCCTAAGGTTCTGACACAGATACTCAAACATGGTTTTTCCAGCTTTATCGAGATCTAATTGACAAATAAAAATTGTATCTATCTAAGGTGTATAACATGATTTGCTTTACATATACATTTTATATGTGAAATGATTACCACGAGCAACCTAATTCACACATCCCTCACCTCACAGTTACCATGTTGTTGACAGTTTTTATCGAGATGTACTTGACGTGCAACATTTTGTAAGTTTAAGATGTAGGACATATTGATTTAATAGATCTGTAACATAATTGCCATGGTAGTGTTAGTTAACACCTCTACTGCATCACATAATTTAATGTCTTCTAGTGCTGGGAACAATTAAGATCTACTCTCTGAGCAAGTTTAATGTTTATAATACAGGTCTGTTGTCTAAAATCAACCTACTGTGTA